>NC_048894.1:19321346-19439750 GCF_011077185.1 Oxyura jamaicensis | reverse complement strand
GCCCGCCCGCCCGCTCCGCAGCGCGCCGCCGCCGCCTCCGGGCTGCCCCTCGCCGCCCGCCGCCGCCTGACGCAGCCCGGCCCGGGGCGAGCGGAGGCCGTGAGGCGGCGGTCATGGGCCCCGCGTCCCCGCCGTGGAGGCGGCGGCGGCGGCTGAGGGACTGAGGGGAGGCAGGGTTAGGCAGGGGGCGAAGCGCGTGTGCGGGGCGCTGACGGCGGTGTGTTGAACCCGCAGATGGTCTCCAGCGAGCCCCTGCTGCTGCCGGTGTCACTGGAGGGCGAGTTCTCCAGTAGCATGAAGGAGATGATCGGCGGGTGCTGCGTGTGCTCCGACGAGAGGGGCTGGGCCGAGAACCCGCTCGTCTACTGCGACGGGCACGGCTGCAATGTCGCAGTGCATCAAGGTGAGTGAGCCGAGGCAGGCCGCCGGTGCGGGTGCCTCCGGCCTCGTGCCTTCCTTCCTCACGCTCCCGGCCCTCTCCCCTTGGGCCTAGTTCCCCCCCGCCCCCCCCTTTCCCTTTCCTTCACCCCCCCATTACACCCCCGAGGCCCTTTTTGTGACCCCCGGAGCCTGTTTGGCCCTCTCTAGGGCCGCATGCTCTCCGGGCTAAGCTGTCCTGTCATCCCATGGCCTTCCAGCCTGCCTGGCTTTTCCCTCATGAGAGACTTCCTACACCGTGACTTCCTGTATTATGTCTACTAGAAAGGAAGAGCAGGCCTTCCATTTTTCCACCTCTTCCTTCCTTTGTACCTTTTCTGTGTTTATTACGCTTCCTCCTTTGCACCCTGCTAACAACCCCAGCTACAGCAGTCCAAAGACTTCAGAAAACTCCTTTCCTTTTTTGCATAACTTCTCCCTAATCTCCGTTCTGGCAGTTCTTGCTGTGTTTCTTTATCCCTGCGCTCAGTTCCTGTCCCCCCTGCCTTGTCCAAGTTAGAAAAAAAAAATAGTCGAGGGGCAGCCAGTAGGTGAGGAGGGTGTAGGACAGGGAGGCAGCAGCGTGTAGGGAAGGCTTAGCTGTCATGTGCTCGCTTCCCCTGCCTGCCTTTCCTTGAATGTCATTTGGCTGCTGGTGCCTGGTAGATGAGGAGACTTCCTGTTGTGGTTCTGCAGGAGGAGGGTGCCGCTCCCAACGGCTGATGCAGGATTTGTTTGGATTAGTGGAGGCTGGTTGGTTGGTTTCCAGCTCAGCTCAAGAGCTGGCATGTTCACTATATGTGTGATTGTTTTGTTTCTGTCAGTGGGTTGACCCTTCTTTTGAGAACAGAGGGAGGGACTGGATTCTGCTGCTTGCATTGTAAGGAAGGAAGTTGCGATGACTTTTGCTTTATGTGTAGCAGAAACAAGGAATAAAATGGTAGCTTCTCAGTATCAACTCCTAAGCAGTCATACGAACTCCGTGGTTGGTTCTTTGACTCCTTCTAGATGGTGAATAAATTGGAGGAGAGGTAAAATCCTAAATCCAATTTATCAGACTGAATGGCTAGTGCATGTGAAAATGCTATTAATGTCTCTCTCATACTTGGTCTTATAAGTTGTGTTGAAGATGACACGGCAGATGTTTTTTACATGTATATGCTCTTTTGTCAACTGAGAAGTATTAATAGATGAAGGAGATGTGCAGAAGAATTCAGTTATTGGTGATGCTGGAGTCAAGGCAGAGAGAAGCTGAGAGGATCAGTGAAATTAGCCTGGTTTTGAATTAGTGTTGTGCTGTCTTAAGAGCCGAATAAAGTTAACCAGTAAGTTAACTCTGCTTTTGTGGAACCCTAGGATCATGAAAAAGAACACTAAAACACGAATACTTCTGGAAGTCATACCTGAGACACCTATTATTTTTGTATTATCCTCAGCATCTTCCTTTGCGTCTAGAGCCTCGCTAGTGGTTTCAGTGAACAAATTTGGTGATAGCAGCAGTTGGGTGCTTGCATGCTCATGGACCTGAAATAGTGGTAACAAGAAAAACGTGTTCTGGGAAGTATTCCTCATATAGGGAGAGAATTAAGTAAGCTGGGTAGAAGAATATTGCACTTTTATAAGTTCAGGTCCAAATCTGAATTTGAATGTGGAAGTGTGCAAAGTACCGCTTCTAAATCCAGATACTGGTGGAGAGGCCTTAAGAGAAGAAAACTGTATGTTTTGTCTTACCGTGTTGGTAATGTTTTACATCTTGAATTTGATGTGTCACCAAAGATGTTAGAAGAAACTCGTCCACTCCAAATTTTCTTTTTGTAGCCTTTCTGTAGTAAAAGTAGTTATTGTCAAGATTAAAGCTGGTAGTCCTCCTTTGAAATTCAGGCGTAAGTATTCCCCACAAGACTTTCTGAACTGTTTTTTTTTTTAAATTATTATTTTCAGTTAGTTCAGAGGAATTGCTTTTCCAGCATTAAGTCATTGGCAAGTTGTAGAGTACAATGTTCCTTAAAGTGTTTAAAGAAGCTTTGCATAGTAGTACAAGTATTAAACCAAAGGAGGTCACGGAACTCAGTAAATAATATCACAAACCTTTGATGGGTGTTTTTTTAGGCTCTAGATATTCTCTGTTCCATTTGCAGATAAGAGTACCTCAACCTTGGTCTTTGCCCAACTTGTGTTGCCTTTGGATCTAATTGCTAGCTCTGTCTCTGAGTCGCATTCTGAAATTAGTTTCTTATTCTGCCCTGTCTTCTGGTAATTTAAATGTGTGATTGCACATTTAAAGTCTCCCACTTAATTTCTGGAGGAATTCAGAATTCCCCCCTTCCCATCTGTTGCTAATAGAAATGCAACTAAAACAAGATGTTTTCTCTCATGTTGAAGAACTTTATTGTACAGTGGAAAGGGGTTATCAAGATGGTTCGGTCTGTCAGTACTTGGATAATGTTTTTGAAAATCTGACAACTGCTCTTAATATGACTACATGTATGCATATAATAGGAAATAATTTCATTGATGTTTCCTTGTAGAAGGAAAGGTGCGTTGGCCAGATGTTTTATACACTACTACTGCATTGCTTGTTCTTTTGTCGGTGTGGGCTAGCACAAAACCAACAGTATTTGGGGATATCTACTAGAAGATACTAATACGGTCTCAGATTTTCTCAGAACTGTTAACTTACTAGATCTGTCATTTTTTTTTAGTTACACACCTTAACAATTTTTTTATTTAAATAAAATATGGTCATTGGTAATTGAGATGCTAAAAACATAATGACAGATTCAGGTTTATTTTTGAGGAAAACTTCTGGCTTTGTTAATTGATATTAGTCATTAAACCCATGAGGGTATAAGAACACAAGTGCTATGAGCAAATCTTAAAGTTTTTACTCCATCAGCTGTTCTTAAGGTTTCAAACTGTGTTTCAAAGGTAAACAGTATTGCCAAATTGATAAACTCGGTTGAATTTCTTACCAAACTCCTGTTTTTATGTATTGTGTAGATGTTGATGATAGTCTTGCAGAGAAATTTGCATATCTCAAAAAAAAATCTTTCCTAAGGGTTAACTTTGTAGCCTAGTTATATGTAATCAGCGTTAGTCCTGATGCTGAGTTTAGTTTTTATTTAAAGCCTTATGTAAATTTTCCGGGCAAAACTCTCCAACTTTTTATCTTAGTTAACTTTCTTATGGATTCCCTACTTAGATATGAGTACGAAAACCTGATTGTAACTAAGCAGATGAATGACTGTATTATGACAAACTCAAATGTGTTAGTTAGTTGCTTTTAGTTTTCTGTTAAATAAACTTTACTACAAATGGCCGATGTTTGTTGCTGTAAAGCGTTTTACCTGTTTTGCAGGTAAATAAATAGCAAAACATATTAATGTAAAACATAACTGCTTTTGAATGATTGTATTACTCTTCAACCTACCTAATATTTTTATTATTTAATCGTAACTAATATTTTGCATAATTTGAAGTGGAAGGTTGTACTTTAGTACCAGCATGGTAGGATTTCACGTGTGATGCATAGATGTGAATTTGACTTACTGATGTGAGATCTATTAATATGAATGTTACAAAAAAGCTTAGTATTAGTTGTACTGTAGTGCTGCTTACATTTGCTGAAATATTGTATCTTGTTCAAAACAGCTTGCTATGGAATTGTTCAAGTACCCACTGGACCTTGGTTTTGCAGAAAGTGTGAATCTCAGGAAAGAGCAGCCAGAGTGGTATGTGCTTTGTTTTTTAAGTAATGCTGGTTATAATGACTGTGTGGATGTTTGCCCAAGTATCTCAGTAACTGGAGAAAACAGCTTAGTTTCCTGTCATAATTCCATCTAGATGCTATTCAAAAAGACCTTTTTTGAGTGGAACTATTTAACTAAGTATTCTGACAGATATTTTTCTTCAAACAACTGTTTCAAAGATTATTTTCTTACCTATGGTGTGGGTTTTGTGTATTTTTGTCTGTTTAATACTTTTATAATTTGACACGGGGAGGAAATAGAGCTCGTCCAATTTTCTTTTGCAACAGCTTTCTAATTGAAAGATTCAGTCTAGGAACACTTAATCAATAGGGGTGTTCTTAATTGCAGAATCTAATGCTTACTTTGAATTGACCGATGTCATGTGATACTTCTAATCAAAGAAACATTTTCTTCCTGTTTTCCTATTTACTTATTTATTAATGGTAAGTAATGGGGATTCAGATAATCCTTCTGAGCAAAAGAAACCCCATTTTTTTCCTGATTACATGCAGTTCTATGTTTATTTTTTACTTGTATTTTATGAGCTCAAGCTGCATGATATCAGGCATTTTTAGAAAAAGAATCATGCTTGTCATTATTCGTCTCTTTTTGTTATTTGTTTGTCTTCCAGCAAAAGATGAAATGAGTTTCTTTAGAAAGACTAAGCTGTTGTTTTACCTCTGAAAACAAAATTTGCATATAAAAATTAGAAAATAAGATGATACAGCATCTTGGGGCAGTGTAAATTATTTTTGACTTTCATATCTAAAGACAAATGAAGAGCCTAACACCAAATTTTTAGTTACATCAGTGCCTGGCAGCGTGTTTACATGAGCTTTTTGCTGTACCTATTTCCATTTCTAATATAAAGTACTATAAAAATTGTAGGATGACCTCCCAGGTTGTGAATTTTTGGCACAAGGATTTATCTCATTCCTCTACTTTTTCCCAACTCATGATTTATATTTTCATAATGCCCTAGAAACCTAGCCTGTTTTACTCCTTCCAGAGCAGATCTGTTGTTGGGAGTTAGAGCAAATTGGAGTCAATGCACTCTCCAAATATTTGTCAACAGAAAATCAAAACCACTACCCTTTCTAAGGAAAGGTCACTTCTTTCTTTTCCTGGGTAGATCATCAACAATGTAGAGTTTTAAGAGGAAGGTTTTTTAATGTTGCTGATTTTTATATATATGTGTATGTATGTATGTATGTATGTATGTGTATATATATATATATATATATATAGTTTGACAACAAAGGAAAAATTGTAGAAGGAAAAAGATTGTGGAAGGAGGATTTTTCTGGTTTGTGATAGGGAATTGTCATCAGGATTTAGGATACAGCTTTTTGTGGCTTCTCCTGACACAAGTTACGAAGGAGAACTGCACTGCCTTCTAAAATAACGTATCACTGCATTTCTGATAATTTCCTGAGATTACCAAAGAGAATAGCTTTGACAGGTGTGTTACGCTGCTTCCCAAAATTAGTGAAAAATAGTGATCAACTTAACTGAATTCTCTGCCCAGTGTATTCTGTTCCTGTTTCCACCTAGTAAGACATCTATTTATGGTATAGTTCAAGAACTTGATTACTGATCTGTTTTTTAAAGAAGAAATAAGTTTTTTATTCCATTTGTAATATAGGATAGGCTTGGGTGGTTCTTAAACCACCATGTGAGGTAGAACAGATTGGTAGTAGCTGAAATGTACTGCATGCATGTTGGTGAGTTACAGATGTGTGGTAGCTGTCTCTGAGGTGTCTTACAGAAGCCCTTAACACACAGAAACTGAAGATCCGATTCTAGTGGGAAAGCTGGAACTTTATTGTAATCAGTTTATCAGATGCAGAAGTTGTGCCACACTTAGTCCAGCTACTCATCAATCCAGTCATCAGTAAAGGAGGCTGAAGCTTAGTTTTTCTGGTGGCATTTTTGTCTAGAAACAAAACCAGAATTAAATTAACTGCGTCCCATTGGTCATGCACATGCTTCTACTTTTAATCTTCAGAAAGACCTGCAAAGTCTTGCACTCAAAGTGTATTTTTCCATGCTGATGTGCTCAGAATGTTTTTGTTTTGTTAGTTTGTTTTAAACTGCAGTTACTGAGCAAATAAATCCATTGGATGAGCAAAAGGTGAGATGCTTGCACTAAAGTTAGCCTTGCTTTAGTCACTGAATGAAACAGGCTAGGTCAGGAGCATGTGACTCAAGCAGGTGGATCACCAGAGAACTTCATTTAACAGCACATCAGAAGTCAGCCTCCCAGATACTTTCATTTGTTCCACGCTGCTGTCTGCCCTGTTTTCGTTCTTTGGTGTCCTGCAGCTAAGCTGGTGCATACTGCTGGTCAGTGGAGCTGTGGCTGATCTCTAGGCTGTGCAAGCCTCTTGGCCGATTGACTTACGCAGTTTTGGTAGCGAGGTGGTAGCCAGCGTGGGTTTTGAATGGTGAGCTACTAGGTGCAAAGCACAGTTCTGTGCCTGACAAGCCAGACGGTGTCGTACCTCTAATGGGGTCATATCTGTGTGCC
Organism: Oxyura jamaicensis; assembly: GCF_011077185.1. Lineage (NCBI taxonomy): Eukaryota > Metazoa > Chordata > Aves > Anseriformes > Anatidae > Oxyura > Oxyura jamaicensis. Next base: position 19,433,054 of record NC_048894.1, on the reverse strand, counting down.
TGCGAGAGAAACTGATTTCTGTAAACACAAATTGTTTGGTTAATGGGTGCTTTGAGGTGACTAATAATAATTTGACTTATAAATCATAGTCTTGCATGTGTAGTGCATAACAAATAGAAGGATGTAATCCCAATATGCATTTTCTTAAATTGCTGTATGTTTTTTTTTTGTTGTTGTTTGTTTTAAATATTGCTTAAAAAAATCTTAATTTTTCCCAAAGTTAACTAGTTTATCTTGGATGTCTCATGGTGAGCATGGAACATGAATCTCCTCAAAATGGGTGGGCAGCAGCACTGAGCTCTGCTGGTGTCAGCATTAGCTGTTACAACACTGCGTAGTTGGGGACTTTTGATGTCTTCAGATGTACCTGAACTTCTGAATCAAAAACCGGGAGATAGGTGTTGATGTGGGAAAAAAATAATATCAGGGTCCATGTTAGGATGTATACATATGAAGTAATATGTTACAGGCTTTGGGTACTGGCTTGGGAAGTTGAATGTTGTGTGTATGTTTTTCAGACCCGACAGTACTGCTATCCAGTATCCTAAAGAAGCTAAATTTAGGAATTGTAGCGCCCCTGTTGCTCAGAAAACCTTTTTTTCCCTTGTCATCCTGTTCAGAGCAAAGCTTTTCCCTTGATGATCTTTTAAGAATGATTTAATTATAGTATTCAGTGGGATATAAATAGACAGTGTGTTTGTTTTACTACGAACTACTCTTCCTCATGCTTGTCATGAGGGAGCTGGAGTAATCCATGTGATCGAGATACCAGGCAGCACAGGGACATCTGACACTCGCAGTTAGCTTCTGTCTGCTCAGGCTGCATGGATCCTTGTGAATCCAACGTGAATCAGAGAGACAAAGAGATCTCAGTAAAACTTCCTCAAAAGTCTGAAGTTCAGTACCACCTCAAGCACAGCTCAACTCGTACATGGAGGTCAGATTGCTTATGGCATTGCACGTAAATTAAAGTGACGTTGGTCTGGGTCACTGGAATATGCATATTATGAGCATGTTATTGGGTCTGGAAGAAAGGTTGGAGTTGGTTGGAAGAATTTGCTCATGCTTGGTAAAGATGCTTTTCTTCCCACGTGGCATTTCTGTTTTGTTCTTTTTTGATGGCTTGTGAAGTTGGGTGCAGTACTGGCCTAGAACTGAATCCTCACATTGCGTGGCACTACAGCTGGCCTAATAAGCCACCTGGAATTTGGTCCTGGGAATGCGTTGTGGGAGCTGTGACTCCCTGTGGAGGTGGCCACGTTTGAGTATTGCTCATCTGGAGCTCAGATGTGCCTAGGGTTACTGGAGTCCCTGCACTTGCATGTGTATTTCTTAAAACTTGGTGCAGAGACAGAAGGGCTTCGTGTAGAGGCAGCATAGGTCATACCATATTTAATAGTTAAAGAGTCTGAGCTAGGGAAACACAGCTATACTGTTTACCTCCAAAGCCAGTTCAGGTACGTTGTGCTGCTTTACTCATGGGTTTCCGCTACTAAACCTGCCAGACCTGAGCTGTGTCTGCATCTGCTACGCAGATGATCTGCAGTCAGAATGCTTGAGAATAACTTTTTGTAAATCCATAATATAACAATGGCTGTAGTTCTCCTCTCCAGGTTCCCCCCCTTATTTTTTTTTAAAGTTTTCATCACATGCGTCCACAAGTTTGATATTGCAGAACTGCTCGTATAAGAGCTGTGTGATGTATCCGTAGTTCAGCCCCGCTTCCCCCAGCGTTTATATAATATAAAATAGCCATGCTTGTAGTATTGCTTGTGTTTTGCCTAGGCAGGAGGAGGCAAAGGAGGAGGAAATAGGAATGCAGACTTGGGATATTGAAATAGGTTTGTGATCAGAGCTCTGACCGCTCCGGCTCAACAGGTTGCCTCCAGGGCAATGGGACCTCTGTGTCTGCACTTAGAGTCAGTTTTGGTGTGGTTATGAAACCTGTATCTGAAAACTTGAATGCACATTGGTAAATATGGTCTCAATAGAGGGGAACTAAATTTGGGAGGAGAAAATGGATAGTAATAACTTGCTGCTTCCTTTTCTCCTTCACTTTCAAATATTGGCTGAATAGCTCATTTCAGGATTAATTTACTATGTGTTCTCTTTGAAGATACCTCTTGAAATAATTCTTAAATAAATTTTGAAATGAATACGTATGTGTATCTATAATTTCCTTTAGGGGACATCTTTTATAAGAATATTATTACAATTACTATCAAGAGTACTGTAACAAGTAGTAGAGAAGTTGCTTTAGAAAAAACAGAAATATACTTACATTTATTGATATGTATTAAATAGGTTTATTTGAAATAATTTTATTTCTACACAACAGTAGGATAGCAGTCTTCTAAATAGGAGAAGTGACTGTAAAATACAAATTGCCAGGAGCTTTTTTATATAATTACGGGAAACTGCTACTTATTAATAATATCCCCATGCTTCCCCTTCCTTCCTGCCACCCCAAAAGAAGAAAAACAGCCCTGCCTTGTCTTTTATGAATGGCTGTGCAGTCTAGAAGGCAGTGAATATTTGTTCATAGTTGGCTAACTGGAATAAAAGGTCTGTCTGAAGATAAATAGGCATATCATGTGAAACTTCTGCTTTCAGTCTGAAATCTTGTGGACTGAGAGAGGTGTGGCTTTTGTCTGGTAGACCAGTGACTGCTGTTTGCTTTGCATTTCCTGAGTAGGAGAAAATCATTTTTCATGTTCAGATGATTTTCGTGTAAGTAATGATGGTAGACCTTTAACTTCATTGCATTGTGACTCAAAAGATGACTGAATTGCTTGGGATCCTGCAGTAACTGGTCAGCAGCTGGTAGTACCAGTGGCAGAAGGTGCTACAGAAATGGACTACCGTTTCTGTGCACTTCCCACTAACTGGTGAACTGAACCTTGTGCACTGTTTTGTGTGCTGCGCGTGTAGAAACGAGAATATTAATGGGATTTCTGTTTGTGCTGCTTTTTTCATTTTTTTTTCCATTTTTCTCTGCTTGTATGCATACTTGCTACTGGATTACTAAATAAACAGCTAAGTTCATCAACTTACTTGAAGGAGAAATTCTGCTTTTTTTTGGCTTTGGTTAGTTGCAGTTTACCAAAATGAAAACCTTACTTGTACAGTAATTTGTACTTACGTTATGCTAAACATGGATATGTAGGCTGTTCAGGCTTAAAAAAAGCATAGTGTGAAGGCAGTGTTACGAAGTATTACAGCTGTATTATATTTCAGGAGGACACTCGAGCAAACTGTCTCATACTCTGTCCTTCAGCTCTTGGTTTAGTTGGAATACAATCAGCCGGGTAGCAAAAGCTGGGATGACTGGTAGGAAATCCAGCCAAACGTGATGGGTCTCTCTCCTGGCTTTCTGATGTCTTCCATCAAAGATAAGTGTGTTAATTCTAACCTTTGTGTATGCAACGTGTCAGGACTTGCTGGTCTTAAATGTGTACTGGGAAGTTTATGGCTTTGCACTTGTTAAGTTGGAGCAGTGTGTCATCACTGTTGTTGGATTGCTCTGCACGTTACCACCTCTCTTCTCGTTACCTTATGTGTGCTGGGTAAAAGTATGCCTACGTGTCCCCTGTAGTACGTACTGACGGGATGGCCTTGGAAGAATGCTGATTTGCATGTTGAGTGCCTCTAATCTTCTTGTCATATTCTGTAAATTTATTGCCTGTAGTAGATGTTTTTGACAGAGCTAACTGAATCTGCATATATCTTTAGCTGATGCCTTGATAAAGAGAACTAGGTCGAGTCTCTGTAATTTATCCAGGTATAAAGCCCAAAATGCTCCAGGTAGTCAGTCTGTTTTTCTCTTACCTGTCAACTGTCTGCTTAAAAAAAGAAAAAGTTCTCTCCTCCTGGGACAGATGACTGAATAGAGATGGGGCAGAGATTTGGCAAATTTGTCAGCATCAAGAAATGATTATTTGAAGAGGGAGATGACTTAATTTCTTAAGTTGTCAAGTTGCAGAACATAGCACTTTGGAAGAGAAGTACTGACAGCACGTGTTCGTTTGCTCTATTAGTGGTGTCAGCCAGTTGGGGATTCAGGAATACTCTCCCCACGGTGGCAGAAGAGCTTTTGATTCCTGTTGGTTCTTTACTGTGGCTTCGAAGTACTGGAGCCTAGCATAAATCGTAGGTTAGAAATGCTGCAACTTCAGTCATTTGCTTCTTTTGGGGTTTCTTGTTTGGAAAAATTGGGTAGCAAAAGTCAGCAAGTAGCTAACTACAGATACTTGCTGCAAGCTGTCATTCATAGGGCCGTTTAGATCAAAATATGGCAGGTGAGCATTTTGTGTGTTTATGAGCAAGGTCATAATTCTGCAGTACTGTAGGTTGAGGCTATTGATAAGGTATCTTGCTATCGAGCTGTAGTTTAGGAACTAATATATAAGGAAATGTGGATTTGATAACATAGCAGTCAGATACGTTACATGGATATTATAGATACTGTGTGTTATGTAGATAGCACTATAGGCTATCTGTTATCTAGATAGCAGTATTGGCTGGGCTCTGTGTTCCAACAGAAGCTTTTAGAAAAGAAGTTAAGTATAATTAATCCTTTTGGCTCTATTAAACAAGTGAAAAACGGAAATACTGACTTTGGTAAGTAATAATAGGCAAGGGTTTGAAAAATCAGAATTAATCTCTAATGGGAGGTTTGAAAGTATCTAACTAGTTTTAAGGAAAAAACCAAAAGATTAGTAAAATATTAGTAAAATATCAGAGTAAAAGGATTTGGTGTGAACAGGTAGCCTGAGTTTGGTGTGAGTGAAGGCTCAGTAATTTCAGTAGCCCTGGGAATGCTCGTGAATTTCGAGGGATTTTCTGGAGGTTTCAGGGGCTGGAAGGTGGATCTTCTCTGGCTAGGCTTTCTACGTTGGCAGTATCAGTTTTGCTTCACACGAGATAGTTTGAGGAGGTGAATGGAAAAACGAAATGTCACTGGGTTCTGAGGGCTGGGGTAAGTTATTGCCAGCAGATGTAGACATGGTCAGTCTGGTGTACATCCTGTTGCTGGGTCTGGCTTTGTACGAACTGCCTGTGAATTCTCATCTGTTGATAGAATATATGCCAAGATCTAAATTTCCAGTATATTGGTATGCCCCACTCTATTTTTTGTTGTCTGCTGTTCAGTGATTATATTTTTATGCAAGCGTTTTCAGAGTATGGCGCCTGTATATAGGGGAAGCCATGTTTACATTGGCTGTTCAGTCCCACGTCTGCCTGAATCTAACAACCTAATCATTAAAAGTAACCTCAAATGTTTTTTTTTTTTTTCTTATGTTCAGTGTTTTCAATATGTTTTTTTCTTGTCAAATAAGTAGGCCAAAACATTAGGGAGAAGAGGAATGTAGAAATAAAAGCATAAATGGAAGATGAGAAAACGTAAGGTTTCCTTCCCTGTTTGGAGAGGAAGGAATACTAATTGCAAGCCAGTTAGGGGAGAAGGAAAATATACAGCAAAAATATTTCTGGCTTAGAAGATAATTTTTCATCAAAAAGTTAATGAAGGGATTCAACTTCAGTTACATGTAGGTAGGATTACTTTTAGCAGCATTGGCAAGCCTCAAACTTTAGGCATGATTTATCATCAACTTTGTATCCAGAAATGTTTTCTCGATACCCATTTTTTTCAGAATTTTAAAATTTTGGACAGCAATGGGCATACATCTGCCAGCATCAAATGGGCATACATCTGCCAGTAGTCCAGCAGGGACTACCCATATGGATGTCTTTACCCTTCTAAACCAGTTTCTTAACTCGTATTAAGATGCTTTCTATTATCTGAAGTAGCAGTGTCTAATACTATCTGGCATATTCAAAGCTATAGGATTGGGAAAGATCATCTTATGTGTGATAAACAGCATCAGAAGTGACTTCTGTGGTTTTTTTCCTTCTAACACCCATGGGGTGAGACAAAACGGGATGGACTACTGCTAGTGTTAGGTGCAGCTGCACCACAGAACTTGGGGGATTAATACCTGGACACCATCAGCTGTGCCGAAGGCTCCCACAGCTACTGGTAAGTGGGAGACTGAGCTTGGTGAGAGCATCAGGGGCTGCCAGTTAGAAAGCCCCTGATTAGAAACTAACTTTTGGATTGGCTGCTTTGGTTTACTTTTGTAAGTCCATCCACATGCTTTAGAGGAGTGTCCTGAGTTAATACAGTTAGATACAGGTGGAAATACCCAGCGATTTAAAATAGATAGATTTTGAAGCAGATTCAGAAGTAAAGCATAAAAATGATTTTTGCCTGGCAGTTGTCTCCTAGGCTAAGTTTAAGAAAGTCATGAGTTTGTGTGTGTAGGGTCTGTTTTCACTAAAAATTCAAACTAAAACTTGCATCAAAAGCAAAGGGACTTAGTCAGCTGAGTAACGATTAACAGGAGCGGCAGAATAAAATGGTTTGTATGTCAAGTTTTAACTCCTGCGCATGAGAGGATTGATGTGATTAAACGGAAGGTTTCAAGATCTGTGATACCGATTTGGTGTAATGCTATTTAGCAGTGTATTTCATAAGAGGTTTCCTTTCAGTTAAATCTTGTTTGTCATTGTCAAGCACTGTAAAACAGTAATTCTGTCATCAAAACATCCTTGGGATGAAAACTATCCTGGAAATGAAGCTGTCGTGCTGGGTACCGTGCAGCTTGGGATGGAAAATAAGCTTGTAAGCAGTCTACACACATGGCTGATGCCTATTCAAAAACTTGGAATATATGAGTGTCAGGGAAAAAACAATTGCCTAAGAAATGTGTCTGTATTACTGCGGGGTGGATGTATTCCTGTCCTGCTCCCTGTCGGTGTTCCTGTTAGGTTCTTTATCTGGTGGAGGTGGTCATACGGCCGTATGGAGGGAAGGCTCAGAGAAGTGATCTGGCTGAAAACTGGGGGAGGGCGAGGGGGAGAAGAAGGGAATATTTTATTTTTAGCTTGCCAGTCAGGGTTTCCATATGGTCAAATGATTGCTCTTCCCAGAGCAAGGAAGGCAGTAGAAAGTACACAGCAGGAGATGGCCAGTGATCTTCTTTTGGCAGCAGTCAGCAATTATGTTAGCTTCCAGTGAGGCTGAATTAAAGTCAGCTGGAACTGCAGCCTCATTTCTCAGCTAGCAGCTAGGAACCGTGGTCTGTTGGAGCTGCTGTAGATGTTTTGGGGTTATTTAGGTTAACAGGTCACATTGAGACACCCTATTTATTGCATCACTGTAATGCAGGGATGGCTTGCAGGACTGCAGGACTTGGCTTGGTTGGACAGTCATTACGCAGGTGAATGGCTCCATTGGCCTGACTTGGATCACAGCACAGTTAAGAAGTTGCGTAAGGATTTTTTGGGTTCTATTTTCTTGTAACAAGGTACAGTCTAAAATGGATCTCTCCAAATTACGAAACTTGCTACGAAATTTAGAGAACCCTGAGGGGAGAACAAGGCTGTATTCCTAAGACTCTTCTTGTCTTCCCTCCTGCTTGTATAGTCTTGTTCTTATTTACCTACCCTACGTACTGCATAACTGTCTCTTTCTCTTCATTTCAGCATGAATAATCTAGGCTGTTGGGTTAAATCAGTTTCTCTGTCTTTTCTCCTTTTCTAATTGAAAAATCAGTGGAGATAGATTAACCAAAAAGGCTTAATAAGAAAGGCCAATAATCCAGTAATTAGACTTGTGTAATATCTACTGCTGGTTTAGTTAGTTGTTAATCCTGGTTAAAATGAAAAGGTGCATTTATCTAAAACGGGGAAGAACTTGGGGCCCTAAAGTGGTAGAGCCAAATTGTAATGTATATTACAACTCTGTACAGGAAGATTAGTTTATTTAACTCTTGCTTTGCTTGTCTTATTTTGGTCTTTCTGTCTTTAGTGGATGCCTTCATTCTTCTTTTTATTTTACTGTTTTTTTTTTTTTTTTTTTTTTTTTCCCCCCTTGGTTATTTTTACCGTTTTAATAATAAAAAAAAATTGTTCCCCTTCTCCATGGGCCTTCTATGCTTTTGAGCGCTTTAGTTTTCTGCTGAGTAACTTTTGAGATTGCACACCACTGGAGTCAGTGGGTTTTTCTTCAGACCCAGACAGTGTCAGTTCATCTGGGTGCTAAGGTTACAGGGCTAGTCTTCCTTCACTCAATTAACTTGCTATTTATGTGGTTCTGAAGTGAGTTGTGACAGTTGCACTGTCAGACAGTTCCAGATACAGATCTTGGAGACTGGTTTCACTTTACTCCTCTACAGGAGACCTCACAGTCCCAAGCAATTCCTGCTGTGAGTTCACCTGAGTTATGCTTGGATGGAAGCTTTATCCATAAACTTAGTGTGTTCTACCAAAGCCTTGCAAAAATGAGATGTCCACGTTACGTTCTGAGAGCCACTATTGGAATTTTTTCTACTCTTCTCCCTCAGATTTAATTAATTTGTCTGTGCCTACAGCACCACATGTGCTCATCACGTGCTCGTGCCCTTCCATCCACAGGATCGGTGCTGTTCCACACGGCGAAGGATGTGGTTATTCCCTTGGATTGCAGTCAGCCTTTTTGGTATTTACACGTGCACTGTCTTACCTGATGTTGTTTATCCAAGTAGTTGATCTGTCAGGAGTTTGCCCTGCTCTTGCTGGGCACGAATGTGCCATGTTCATTTTACGTGTCACATCGTCTGTCCCTTCCCCCCCATTTTATTTAGTAGATTCACAGAATGTTTTTGAATGCTTAGACAATAAATCTCAAAATCTTCTGCCATGGCTAAGACTTATGGCCTACAGCTGGAGAAGAGAGCCCAGGCATTTTCTGCATGTGAATGTTACCGATCATCCGACCATTCCTACAGAACCCTTTGTTCAACTGTTGCAGAGATAGAAGCTTTGTTCCCCTGTACGAGTTATATGGGGTATGGGATTTAGCAGAGACATTCAGCTGTTGTTCACGTAAATGCTAAGGTTTGTCCCTAAATTAACTGGAAGAAGGAGATGCTGCTTGGACGTTCAAATAGGGAATTATAAGTAACTGGACTTGTGGGGTATGTGTATATGGATGCTGTTTCGTTTCTTTTCTCCTGCAGTCTTTTGTAACAACGTGCATTTTTAGCATTTGGGACGTACATTAGTTTTTTTGTCACTTTACAAATTCTCAGCTGAAACTAATCACAAAGTGATATATTGCTGTAAGATATTTAGAGCTAGTAATAAAATGTTAGTTAAAATGCAAAAATCATCCGCTACCTTAGTTTCTTGCCTCAAATAGGCAGGGATGAGGCACATCACATCCACTTGGCAAAACTACGGGCTTTACTGGGTGGTGCCTGTTGAAAATGGGGAGAACAGAACAGGTAGCAGGAGCTGAATGTGTGTAGGCGGGGAACGACTTCAATTCATAACCCGGAGGGAAAAGGGCTAAGGGTCACTGTGGTATTAGATTATTTTGAAGTTACTCCGTTGCAGGATGTAGTCAGGACTCACAGCACTTGAGTTGCTGCTTGTCTTCAGTTCCAGGTATCTCTACAGGGGTCCCCAGCAGAGTTGAGAGCTGAGTGCAGGCATACAGCTCCATGCCTGTGAGAGGATGCTCTGCAAAGCTCCCAATGCTCATGTTTTCTTCTGTTGTCAAAGCTCCCTCCTCCACTCCAGTTTTCTGTCTCATATTTTAAATCTTCTCTGTGCAGCTGGGGCTGTAGAGGAGTAATGAGGGGAGGCCTAATGGACCTGAGCCCTATGGGGGTAGGAGACAAAAATAAATCAGCTTGAAACTGAGCTCTGAAGAGACTGAAGGGAGCAGGCTTAACTCGCATGCACAAAGGATTGGTTCAGTTCCTTGTCACTCAGTGTCCTGTGATTATTTTTAATTTTTCATTCTGCAGTGAAGTTTGCTCAAGCCGTTTGTTTGTTCCTTTCTTGTTAATGCGGCAGTTCCCTGCCTTCAGTTTTGGCAGCATAGCTGATTGTTGGGTTCGGTTGTAAATTCTGTCAGAGATACGACCCGAATTAAGTGTTAAAGAGAAATGGGTTACTTCATTCCGCTGGTTTAAGTGGCAGCCTTACAGCTGGTTGGGTTAGCAGCTGTGGGGGTGGTGGAAGGAGAAATTAATGAGGGAGTGGTGAACCTCCTCAACTGGTTTTGCCACAAGTGAAAATGTATGACAAACTTCCACAGGCTTGCAGAGGTGGGGCAAGACTGTGTTAACAGTTTCCCTCGTCTCTGTGCTAGATACATCATCTCAGCTCACTGGCCTTAAGCTGCCAGCTCATGGCTTTGGGGTTCGAACAGACTATTGCGTGGGCACTGTCACTATACACCAGGCTGAGAATCTGATCTGGTGTGTGGGGAATTCATTACAGTTAACCTGCTGTTACCGAGTGTCTCTCAGCTGCTTGCATTTAGTGTTTGGAGAGCTAGAGTGTTAAGATACAGCCTGGACATGTAAGGTGTTGCTTAAAATGAGCTGATAGTTCATTTCAGCTGCAAGAGAGTCCTGACTTGGATAAAATAAAAGTCTTGACTTGAAAAAGTAATGGTACAGTGCTCTGACTCTGCAGGCAGTGAGAAAATGGTTTAGAAGGTTTCAAACGCTTTGATCTCTAAATTTCACTGCAGACTTAATACTGCCTTGTAATAAGTTGGTCATCGTTTTAGCAGGTCAGTGTGAGGGGAAGATGAGCGAAACAAGAGACAAAAAGCAGGAATCCTGAAGATTCTCTTTTTCTCCTGTGCATATGTCTATACCAATGTATTCAGCAAAAATAATTCACAAACTTTTCTATTCTACCCTTTATGAAAGCCTCCTTGTTGCTAATACCAGTTCTGTTATAGGTTAAGGGGAATAGGTACTCCTGAAGATACTCTTCATCTGTGTGAGGTTTCAGGAATGGAATTTCTCTTTCCTCCAGTAAGTTGGGGCAGTCTGTTTCAGAGGCACATAGAGCATCGTAGGTTCCCTCACCTGGTGACTTGCCAGTTGGCTGATAATGGAGAATTGTGCTGCTCAGGGAGCACAGAGTAGATCTGTACTGATGCCCGATGTCACTCTCCATTTGAAGGGTACAGTATGAAGTTTGCATCTGAAGAGCTGACTGTTACTCAGTTTCTTACAAACTTGCTAGATTGGTGTGCTTTGAGTTGTCTCTAATTTGAGAATACGTGAAAGCTGTAATGATGTCTGTCGGTAGCTTCTTGTGTAGCAATGTTCCTTTGCACATCGTTTAGACCAGTTGAATGTGTATCAAACCTGTGCCACTTCTGTCATCTCTGAACTGATTTGGAATTGATTCATCCTACTCTGGGACACTTGGAGATAAACTGGATATTAGGAAGTTGAGAGAAGCAGCTGTAGCAGGAAGATCGTGCTGATGTCATCCTGGTATGTGTCAGAAGAGGATGTCAAGCTGCATGTTGCAAGACGTGCAGTCTTTGGGAATTTCAGGGATGAGTCAACTTTTGACCTCCTTTTCATGAAACAGAAAGCAAAATTGTTTTTGTTTTGTCAGAATGAGTGAGAGTCAGCAGGGACTGTGAAGCCAGCTGTAGTTTGTGCGCTTGTACTAATTATATCCATGGCACAGCTTTGTGATTGACCATCTTGGTGAATAGAGAGATCCCAGGAGAAAGCAGTACAGTAGGGAGTCTTTGGACTGGGCCCAAGTTCTTATCGAGGGAGCCTACCCCATGCTGTTCTTGGAGACTTGTCTCCAGAATGCCAGGGTGTGGAATCCAGGAATTAAAACTTGGAAGTAGAGCCATGAATAACTTAAACACATTGGGGTTTTAAGATCTGAAGGAGAAGGCTTTGTGACAGACTAATAATAATACTCAAGTAAGGGTTAAGGGAAAATTACCCATTCGCTTTTAAAGAATGGTTACTTTTTTAATGACACCTAACGGATTTGATTTGTGTGGTTTCTTTTGTAATGCTTCTATGATCATTCCATTTTTTTATTTTATTTTTGCTTTTTTTCCTAGAGATGTGAATTATGCCCTCATAAGGATGGTGCTTTAAAGAGAACAGATAATGGGGGTAAGTTTTATTCTTATTTTTTTTTGTGAACTCTTATTTTATGTGAGGGAAATAAGACTGTGCAAAGAATACATAGGGATCCTAACAACAAATGAAAATGAGCAACTGGTTTATCACACTGGCTAGTTTGGAAAGAGAGAACTATTTTACAGTAACCTTTAGTTGTCCAGTTTCAGGATGACTCTTTGAGAGCATGGTTCATTATGCTTAATTTTACTTTTAGATAGAAGTTACACAAAGAGAAACTGCATTTTAACACAAGATTTTATGGGGGAAATGGGTAAATTTTGTGGATTTAGTTGGAGTTTTAACACTTACAGAAGCTGTTGAAAGTGCATTGTTCACGGGGGAAAGTGGATTTTTGTCTAGTCCTGACTGAATGCACCACTGCATTTTCAAAGGATAGCTGTTTCATGCTTGGTTTACCAATAGTTTCTATAACAGAGGACTTAGAGCTGAAAAATCTTTCTAATTGTATCATTCAGCTTATCATTTCTGCATCTGCTGAATAGAACTGCTGAAATAAGTCTCTGCTGAATATTCAGGCTTGGTTATATTTTTGCTAATAGCTGGGTGGCGTAAATGAAATCTTCCAGTTAAGTTTCCAGTCACTTTGGGAATGCCCTCTTCTGTCTTTGAGATGCTTCTAAATTGTTATGCATCACCACTTTATAAATAATCTAGTCATTTTGATACTGAGGTCTTTCTCATGTGAGAGGAGAAGGGATGATCAGGATTCTGGATTTCATTTGGACAGGCTGCGTTAATTGTGTTCTGGAGATTTTATGCTGCATACGTGTATTCTACCTAATTTTACCTTCAGTTCAGTGTGGATGCAGTTGAATTGCATGGCCACGGAGCCTGCATACGTTTGGGCTGGTCTACCTACCCTTTCCCTTTGCTGTGCTTTGACTGTAACATACGGTAGTATATGTTCTAGTATTCAGCCTTCTAGTGTCTCCTTATCTAGAACATACTAGTGAACTTAATGTCATTTGTGAGTGTTGGGAGGTTGTATTAGTCTGGGTGTCAGTGAAAGTAAAAACTACCAGCCTATACTTTAGCCTCAGAACTGTTCTTCGTCTCTCAGACGAGTTGATACCTGGCAGTGTGGAATTAATTTATTCAGAAAAGGCAACTGAAGTGTTTCCTGGCTTTATACTTAAAGTAGTGTTTGGGAACGTCCTGCTATTCTGTATGTTTTTTTTTTTTTTCTTTTCAAAAAAGTCTTGAGAGCATATTTTGACAGTGTGCATCAAATATCCGAGCATCCTATTGATTCCGTCTTGCAGCTATGTTCTTTGTAATGATGAATTTGTCTGAAAGTGAATGACTATATCACTGAAATTATTTAAATAGCAAAGATGTTACATTGTACAAAGAGCATTGTCCCTACTCTAATTTTCATGGCCAGCTGTTTTCATCAGTGCAAAGTTCATAGCAGAGAAATCTTGAGAATTTACGTTTTACTTTTTGGAAACAACCCTTCCTTAGTAATAGATGGCGTTGAATGCAGCAAATCCTACTTTATGGACCAAATGTCCTTTAAGTAACAGCTTTACAGAATGATGTGACCCTTGGAAAAGATGAACTCTGACCAGTGTTGTATTTCAGAAACCTACACTGTTAATCTGAAGCTTTCCCTTGGAAGTGTTGCCTCATAAAAGATTGTGCCAAAACAGTTAAAGACTTAAGGTAATACTGTAGAAGGTCGTATCATGGACTTGTCAGGTTAAAATTATTTTTACAGTAGGTTAATACTCGATTTTTTTTTTATGCTGTTGGCCAGCATTGGACGGACAACCAATGCAGGTTTTGATTTGGATATGCAGGTAACTCCTACATGGTCTGCCGCTCTTTAAATTGTTCTTTAAATTTGCTTTTTTAGGTTTGATTTTTCTGTTCAGAGACATCTCCTATTCCTTAGTTATGCTTATTGGTACAGTTGCCAAGGAGGTAATGTTGGGTTTTCGAGTGTCACGGTAATTAAGGAATTAGAGTTTTCAGTGATAGGATAAATGCAGCACTCTTGGAGCAGCTCTGTCACACATCTACAGAACTTAAAAGTGTCAGCATGGGGTATAAAAAGAAGGGGATCCCGTTACGGAGGCCTAACAGCCCGCTCTCTTTATCAGTATGAACCAAATTCTTGGGAAAGTTCTTGTATGCTTTCTCAGAATAAATTACCAGCCTACAGGTACGTATGTTTTGGTGCTTTTAGACTCGGTGACAGTGGTTTTGCGTTTCAGTAGGACAAAAGCCTATCACACAGTTTAATTTGTACAAAGTTTTAGTGTCTGTAAGGCTGGTTGCATGGGAAGACATTTCACAGCTGATCTGTACAATCTGTAGAAGTTTTATACGAGTTTGTTCTCAGTCCGTTAAATCACACTTTTATTTGATACCACTTGGCAGTTGCTAAGTTAAAGGAAATGACAAAGACTAGTTACTTTATGTTCACCTTTTCAATACTACTTGTGGTTTTATAGACCTTTGTCATGTTCTGCTTCAGTCTCCTTTTCAAGACGGAGGGCCCCAGACTGATGGGGCATTCCTTGTATGAAGCGTGTTTGTCCTCATTCTGCTTCTCAGTGTCTCTTCCAAATGATACGTAATCTTTACCAGAGCTGAATATGAAATTGTAGAGAAGCAAATCTGTATCTCTCTAGGCTGCAAAATGATTACAGTATGATTTACTGGTCCCTAACATAGAGTGCTCATGTCAATGTTTCAACAGGTCAACACTTTTTGGTAGATTTTTTTCTCATTAATTAATAATATTCATTATATTTTATAATATGTATACAATAGAATATATGATATATAATAATATTTATACAATAAATCTATATAATATATATAAAATAAATATTTTCACTGGCCTAAAGATTCACACTGCCTAGAAACTGGGACAGATCCTGAAATTGGAACAAAAATAGTAATTTCAACAAGGCTTTTTCCTGAAGACTGTTCTTAAAATTGAGTACTCTTTCTTGCATCCCCTCTGAAAACAAAACACAAACAACTTACATTTTTGAGGTGTTAACTGTTTTTACAGCTATTGTTAACTCTTGACTATTTGGGTTATTGAGGTGGAGTGGGATAGGGGAATTTTGGTTATCCTAGGTAATTGTAACTGTATTAGCTAAGTGGTTCATTTAGTGTTAGGAAGTGTTCATTTAGTCAGTGTCACAGGTTCATCCTGATGGTTCTGCACCAAGGTGCTGGTGTGCCTGGTTCTGGAAGGACCAAAGAGTTGATCTGAAGTGGATCCAAGTGGATCTAGCATTTTTTGTTGATGATGAATTTTTTTTGGTATGATGAGGACTGCACAGATGCCTGCCTGTTCTTGGCTTGGTGATGGTGGCTGGGCTTGCTTGCAGTGGGCCTAAAGGGAGAATTCAGTTTGGCTTTGAGCAGAATATGTCTTAAGCTGCTTCCTTGTCCCTCCAGGGCTTTCCATTGTCAGAGACCTCTGCTATCGCAGAACAGAAGCAACCAGATCTTAGCAGCATGTTTTTGTTTAGTCTCATCACACCTTGTGAAATGGTCATTCTGCTTTGGCACTTGTACAGCTCTTGGAAACAATACAACTACATTTAGCAGAGTGCAGCCTGCTCTAATATCCACGATACATTTTATTTGCCAACAGATTATCTATGTTGAAGATTATTAAGAGTTGACTGTATTTAGCTGCGAATTTGATTTAATTCATTTGTTAATAGTATTGAGACACTGCATGATTGTGATGAGGGTGATTGTCAGAAACTGTAGAAATGTGCATAAATAATACATTTTAATGTTTTGGCTGCTTATTATCTGCAGTCTTTGGGGAAAAAACCTCTGTGGACCTTGTGGAACCAGGTTTTACATAACATTAGAGCTCTTTCAGTGTTCATCAACTGCAGTTCTAGAAATTCTGCATTTTATTGTATTATTTCTACTGGAAATAAAAAGTGGGATTGAGATGAAAAAAAAGCTTTGGGCTTTGAAGATACTTATTAACAATTGCTTGCTAAATTGGGTATTCATGTCCACTTAGGGGTGTCACAGTGGTTAAGATACATGACTGATTCTAAAAGGTTTTGGAAACAAGGAAAAACAGGCATATAATTCTGAGTTGAGTATTGATTACTGTCTCATGTGTAAGAAGGCTATCTGAAAGAGTAATTAAAATATTTTTAGCAGTATCTATACTTCGTGTGTGGATTAGTAATTCAACACATTTTTTAGAAAAACAGAAAAGCAACAAGTGAGAGTTTTTTTTTTTTTTTTTAAGATGTGAGAACTGGCTCTTCGCCAGTCTTGGTTGTTTTTGATACAGTGATGTTTTCTTAACTGGTGCAGTAATTTCTTCTGATTTTGACACTCAGGAGGAAATAAAATAACGATCAGCTAAACTGAGTATAGTCTTTTTGAATCCTAATTCTTTCATCCTGTGAAAATATTGAGTGTGCAGTCTGGCTTTTTTTATTATTTTTAAGCAAATTGTTCATTTGGATATGTTGTTGCACCTCCCATTGAAATAGTTTTCTTACAGTAATCTTTAGCCACATTTTTCTTTAAGCCTAAAAGGCTTCATTTTGGCGTACAAGTTGTTACTTTGAAATCTGATGCCGCTGGATGATGATCAGGAATGCTGTGTAACAGCATTCTTTGTGTCGACTTTTCACCAAGGCTTCTTTCATGCAGCTGCTTGGGAAAAGGCCAGCTAACAATGCCGCGGTTTTATGTCATCCTTCGGGCCCTCTTCCCATCCCCTGGGTCAGCGAAGGGAACTCCTAAGTCTATAAAAACATCACATGCTAGCTTTTCTTACTCATATTATTGGTGTCAGCAGCTCTCACTGTCAGGTTTTATGGTCTGATGTTTTCCTGGCATTAATGTCTAAGAACGTGGATGGCATAATGGTATATGTGCATATTTAGGCATTTGCATTTTGCAAGAAGTGCTTATCTAAAAAAGTCCAGGCCTTTTGTGCAGATTCACAGGACTTTGTGTATGTATTTTTTACTAAGAAAGGCAGGGAAAGCAGATAAATAAGTAAAAATATTTTACCAACCTAAATGTACATATCACCATATCATCTGTATTATATATTTACTATTTATTTTGCTAGTAAATATAACGTAGGAAACTACCTTAGCAATGAGGAAAAATATTTAGAGCAAGCTTTAGATAAATGTTTATGACATTTCATCCTTTTATTGTATAAAATGACTCCTTCAGGGAGTGGGAAGAGACTCACTTAGCATACAGGATAAAAGAGACTGCTGTAGCATACAGGATAAAATTATTAAAGGTATCAGCTTACTTAGCAGACCAGTGGAATGTAAGCTGTAGCTGTTTTGAAACTCAACTACTTATTGTTCTTCCAAATGAAGACCCAAAGAGGATTTTTCATATGTACTAATTATTTTGTTGGGGAGAAGTATTGATAAATGCAGATTTTAGTGTATTTCTATGGAGTGGAGTCTTTTCTTTGCAGATAAACTTTGTTTTAACAGCAGTTGTCCATTCTGTGTACCGATGGCCATCAGCCACAGTGGTGAGATGCCTAGCAGTTGGTGTGAGCATCCTCTTTTTATCCATCTTTTAAAAAGGTAGATCAAATAATATAGTGAATAATACTGTGTTATCTATAACAATCTCTAAAGCTGCTTGCTAGGTTAAGGAAACTACAGTATCTAAAGCAGATGAGTCTCTTCTGCAAGTTTTATCATCTTGACAGGAAAAGGAAGATCAGGGTCAAACCCAAAGCATATGGAATGCCTTACTGAGGAGACATGTAATAAAAGGTCTAAAATAGTCTTACCCTCTGGCAAATGGGGACAGTATTGCTCTTAAGTACATCTCTGTTGGCTTCACCTTTCAGAATGGGACAGAGCAGAGTCTTGGGGTCAGTCAGCAGATCTGCCTGTGGTGAAGACTGTGGGTGCAGTTTCCTGTAACCTAGGCCAGCCGTCAGCCTCTGCTGTGCTTTTCCCCTGACTGCCTGGTTTTTCACCTGTGGTTTTGCTTATGGTAATCAGCCTCAGCATCTCTTGCATCAACTTGCTGATCTGACTGGAAGGTAAACTTCAGTTTTCCCCCAGGTTTAGTAACGAGACGAATACAGTTTTATCTGCCCTGGTATATGGCAGCTGTCTACTTCAGGGAAAGTGAAGGGTAAGGTGGGACCTTGCCTTTTGGTGGCAGCTCACAGTTTAAATGGTTTGAGGCGTATCCTTAAAATACCTCCCGGAGTGACTCTAGTAAGAAACTGATGTTTCAACAAAGGAAGGTTTTCGTTTTCCCATGTGAGAAATATAAGCTGTCTTGGTTTAGGTGTGAGCTAACCATTTCAAACAAATTTGTAACTATTACAAACAAAATAAAATTTCCTTAGTGAGATATAATGGATTCACCGGGAACTGGCACAGAATGCATAAACAAATCTTACTTTGGAGTTGGTGCAGGCTTAGGAAATGGCCATGACATCCCTGAGCTCGGTTTTGGGACCAGACTGGCACTGCAGCTGGACCTACATGTGACTTTGGGGTTCTGGCCTCCAGTCTGCTACTGCTTTGCTGTACAGCTTCAACATGGGTTGTGGGATGTGGCCCTAGGATAGTGCCTACTCTGTGTGTGTTGGTTCACCACCTTCTTTATGCTTGGATGGTGGGATGGATTATTACTGTAAAAGTCTGTTTCTGTTACTTTATTGTGATCTAACTAGCATAAACACAAGGCTTCAAAACTTGTAGTGGAAGGTGACTGAATTTCTTTGCGGTGAAAGTGCTTGTGAATCAAGCTTTGAACAGTTAAACAGTAATTGTAAAGGCAAAAGAATAGATGGATAATGCACTGTATGCCATTTTTCTTCTTGGGGTTTCTTTGTTAATTTTAGATTACTTTGTGAAAGTTTGCTTCTAGAGTTCTCTGTTTGCAACAGTCTTTTATTTGCTGGTGGTAAAATTAAGAGTTACCTATTCTCTTGTCACTGAGATAACACGCCAACCATTTTTATTTAGGATTCTGGAGCCTGAAATTTGTCACTCTGAATGATAAGGAATATTGAATATTCAAATTATATTTAAGTGTGTAGTGGTAGAAGGATTCATTGAGATAAAGACTGGCAAGACACCTGAAATCAAAGTTTCTGTGAAAGATATGTAAAATGCAAATAGTTCCTGTGCTGGTAATTAAACATTTGGCATGCCAGAACAAAACCTAAAATTGGCAAAACTCAGTAGGTTGGCTTCCTGCAGAATAAAGTCAAGATATATATATATATATATATATATTTATATATATATATAAAACTACCAACAAAAAAAAAAACACTCAAGTGGAAAGCTGGAAGTTTTCATAAGACATACGTGAACTTTGAAGGCGTTTTGGCATGCATTTCCAATTTTGGTACTGGAGATAACTGTTTTCTGTATTATTGTTATTGAAGTAGATCTTGGGGTTGTTTTATATGTGGTTTTGCTGTTGTTTTAACGTTGGTTGAAGTTGTTCCTTGAGATCTCTTTAAAGGAAAGTGTTTTAGCTACACTTGTGCAATGTTATCTTAGAAAGCAAAGTGGATTTTCTTTTTGAAAGGCAAGGAGCACTGGACTAGAAAGTGCAATTGAAATAAATATACTGAGTTTTAAACTAGCTGTCACCAGTAGGTTGTCTCTAATAAGCAATAGCCCAAAACTGTTGATACTTTAATATTTCTGGATGGGGGCATTGGTTGTTGTAGAACAGTGGGATGGCTTAAAGGAGAAGAGGCAGTAAATCTGCTAGCCCGTAGCATCCTTCTCTGAGTATTTTTCTTCAGCAGTTTTAGAGAAAGCAGTTCTGATGCGAATGCACAGAAACAAGCAGACTCGGGTGCTGATTTGAATCCTGGGAACAACTTTCTTAATTTCTTGGTTTTAAGTTAAATTATATTAAAATAAGACGTTTTATGGGTGTTATCATCTGGTACAAATATTATTACTGAGAAAGTACGTATATAAAATGGCCACCTTCTCTAAGACTGAGAGGCAGTAAGTTACATAAGGGAAAAGACATACTGAGTTCATAAAGCTTTAAGAATATTTTACACGATGCTAATACATGCAGTTGCAAAAAAGTTTGTCCTTCCTCCCCTTTGCAGTTAAAGCTCTCCTGAAAGGAAGATGAAAGCAAAAGTAAATAGAGCATAAGCAATCCTATAATAAGAGTAAGACTTTGTTAGCAATTACTGTAAATTGAGATATAGAAAATCTCTAAGAAAAATTAAAAGGAATGAAAAATAAAACTGGCCAGTTGTTTGTATGCAAGATAGGCACTCCCAGAGCTGCAACCAAAGAAGCTTATTGATTTAATTAAGAAAGGGTGAGGTCTATATAGATGACTTTAAAAGACTTGCTGTAAGTTTTATAATAACAAAAATTATCTGAAAAATTGAGTTAGGCCCTGGCTGAGGTTGGGGAACAATTAGACATCAGAGTATCCTATCCTGTTTGGGGTGAAGGGGAATGGTAATAAAATTATTTCAGATTCAACACTAACTGGTGACGATGCTTTAAATGTTACTGAAGGTGTAGAATGGTGATACTAGAGACTATTTAAAAAATCTTAAAACATGGGTATGCAATAATATTTTTCATACTTTAAATATTGGGAAAGGGCTGGATTTAATTATGTTGGGGAGGGAAGATTTATAGTTGCTGATGAAGTTGATAGCTTCCCCCAAAACAATGTAGTAAGTTATTTGAATGGGAAATTTATGTTTACAGTATAATATTTATAGCTTAGATGAAGTGAATTGAAAAATGTGAGTTTAATGGAGTTGTAAGTATTATAAATCCAGATATAAAGTGTGGGCTTGCTTCCCTTACTGGGTGGGGCGGGTGTCTCTTTAAAATGTTTCATAATCCACTTCATTAGAACATTCATTATGCAGGCAAAGCATCCCTGTCATCCGGTATGAAATGACAGACAAACTCAGCTGTGTACAGGGCAAGAGGTTCTCTGTTGTGTTGGGATCCTGAGTGCAGGGCTCTGTCTGAGAGGAGCTGCCTAAAGAAGGACAAAGCAGCTTCTCTTGGCCAAGCAGCAGAATGATGGAATTACCTGCCAAGGAAGAGGAAGGAGGAAAGTATGGGTTCTGGCTTCTCAGCCAGGGGAGGTTGATCTTGCCAAGGAAAATGTCCTGTTATGCTGAATAATGCCTTGGGTGTGTGTGTGTGGTTTAATCCTGCTTCCTAAACCTGGGCTAATGTGTTGTGAGGAACATAAGGTAGCTAGAGGTAAACTGCATGTGAAGGATTGTGTGTAGCCTTATGGCTGTGTAGCCTTGAGATGTTTTCCTGGGGAGGGTAGTCCTGGATTTCTGGTTTCTGCTTTCTCTCCTATGTATGCATGTTTGCAGAGTTTTGAATGCAAAAGGCATAAGGAGGAGATAGAGCAGGAAGCAAAATCATGGGCATTTGCTCTCATTCCTGGGAGGACTGGGGAGGCATTTTCTCACTGTGTTGTTTAGTCAAGAGCCCTCTTGGTTGCAGAAACCACTACAAATGAAGTCTGTCTGAATGCTAGTCACTCATTCTTCCATCAGTGAGACAGAGGAGAACTGTCACACTGGCCTTGTTGGCTGTTGTGTCCTTGTTTCCATGCACTACTTGCTGATTGTAGCACGAGTGAGTAGTCTTTTGATGTTTAGGGAAAAGATGATGGTGGTTTGCTTCCTTTTTGGATGTCCTCCACTACTGTCTGGTCCTTGTATGGTGAAACAACATTTTGACCTCCCTTAATCCCATGAATTTTGTGGAGGAGTCTACAGACTTTGTGGAGTTCTCCAAGGATGGAGATTGCTCGGCCTCCTCAGGCAGCCAGTCCGTAACTGCACTTGTTATGCAGGAATTTCTTCCTTATGCTTTTTTCAGGGAAAGCTGCTGAACACGTCTCGTATGGCTCACCCAGGTGAGCTGCAGGTTGCTTTCTCGTACTTTAATTTTTCTTCAGCAGGGAAGCTTCGGACAAAGTAACGTTGAAGGGGGGAGCTGGTGCCTGGAGTAGGCTTCCTTTATCACAGGGGCATTGGAGGCTGGTAGAGTAGCGAGAGCACAGCAATTTTTCCCATGGTGTAAATTTACATTGGGCAGTTTGTGACTTTCTAGATCATGTGGGATCTAGAGAACATTCTGGAAACAAGTGGAGAAGGTCCCTTGTGCTAATTTCCTTGAGCACTTCTGAACCCCTTGTTCAAAAAGCTCGTTCTGCTGTTGTGCTTCATTTCATTATATACATCCCAGTTTTGTTCTGGTGAAGGATGAACGTGTGCTCTTGCCCACAGCTGTCCTGGGTATATAACACACACTCTTTGAAATCAGAATGCATAGATCTTGTACGTTTTGGGACATAGTGTTATTTTTTTTATAGTGACGGAGTGGTGTTCACTTAAAGTTACTTTTGAAACTGGTTTCCTGTAGTGAAAGTTCTTCACTTGTGGCTTAAAATATGTAAAGCTCAGCTGGCTTAGTAAGTGATCTTTCATGATTATGGTATATTTTTTGTATTTATCTTTTCAATTTTAAGTCACTGTAGCTGGAGAACAGTTTTAATTACGTTTAATGTAAAAGCTTTTGCCATTCATTTGTGGTGATCTTCAACTAAGTGAAGAATAGTCTTTCAAAATTTTTATCTGTCGCTTTTCTATGGGTTTAATGGCCTCATTAGATGAATGGTGTTTATATCTCAGTTACTGAGTGGAGAAATAAAGATAAATATTCACAAGTAACACCATGTTAATATTTGTCTCTAGTAAAATGGTTCTGGCTTAGGGCAGTGTGCAAGTCTTAGGAAAGTCCTTTTAAATACTGATTCCCTGAAGACATTAAGAGCAGAGAACAAAAAGACTAAGTTTTTATATATTTTTTTTCCAGTCAGTCTGTTAATGATAATTTTAGAATGGTCTGTAGAAAAGTTTTTAAAAACAGCTCGTGTTGGCAGTTTGGGCTTCTGTTTTCCCTATTCTCTTACTAGTTTAATACTTTCCCTGTGTGTTACAAAATTCTACAAACTATATGTGAATAAAACGATGAAGCAGCACAGATACTGTATTTAGTTACAGATGGTGTGCTTACCAGTCTGTGAATGTTGACTGTAAGATTTATGCTTTTACTTCTCGTTTTTTATACAAACTATGACTATCAACTTAGTAAACTGGAGTGTGGGGGAGGATCAGCTGGAAGCAGCTAGAAAGGATTTGTGACTTAATAAATAAAGAGAAAGCATGTACCCAATTCCAGACACTAGATACCATTCCAGAGCCTCAGCAGTGCTACTCTAAGTACCATTTCCTGTTTAGCTCTGATTGAGAGTCATATTGCAGTTGAGTGGAGAGGCTAAGAACCTTTAGAGTCAGTAGAATAGTTAAAAAGAAAAAATCCAAGATGAAAACAAAGCTCAGTAAGGTCTATGGTGGGGCAGTGGTGGTGTTTTTTTTTGCGTTATATGATACATTCACATAAAGATAGTTTACTTGCTTTACCTAATCTAATAATCAGTTAGATTATCTAATTACATAAATGTGAAATTTTATGCCCTTAATATTTACATACACGTAAGATAGCCAGGGCAGCGGGACAGCACAATTAGTTACTTTTAAGGTGTTCTGAAGGTCTTGTGATGAAATACTTTCATTTTTCCTCCTTGGAAAGAGGAGAACTCATTCTAAATGATTAGCAACATCAACTTCACTTTGAGATGAAGTAGCAATGTACTGTGTGATAGCACTCTTGTCGTTCTATTAGTAATGTCAGTATATTAATCTGTTGGGTTAGCTTATGTTAAATTTAGCCTAGGATAGAATATGGACAGTTTTTACACTTAGGGCAAACTGTCCTCCACTGGAATAAACTTCCAGCTCTCGAGATCTTAGTATTCAAAGAAAGCTTGAAAGGGAGTTTTCTTCCTGAATCAGTGCTTTTTCCACCCCTTAAGTGAAATGCTGGAGAATTAGGAATGTTTATTTCTTGAAGTGTTGCTAAAACACAGTATGGTAAGTAACTAAGCACTTACTGATGACCCTAAGTTAATTGCTTAGAACAGGACTGGATACAGGAGTTGATATGGTTGTGAAAAAACAGATTGGCCGCATCTTTAAACAAGGAAAAGAAGAGATTTGCTAGGTGTGGGGGTTTTTGTGTGGGGGGTGGTGGTGGTGGTGTGGTGGGATTCCTGTAGAAAGAATATTGGCCTAGTCAAATTCAAACGGCTTTGTTTAAATAAAAGTGTCTTTAAATAGAAAGAAGTCTTACATGATGGTAATGCTTGCATGAATACTAGTTTGTTCAGACAGTATTTCCCTGTTGCAGGAATTTGCATAGTTTTAAAGTGTTGAGTATGTTAATCCAATAAACTTTTAAGAACAACCTGTTTTTCCATTTATGTCACAGTTTGTATAAATCATTACTCTTTGCAGTCTGTAGAGTATTATTTGTAGGAATTCTCTACACAATAAACGTAAATAATGTGTTACAGCTCATCTTAACTTTGGATAATATGAAATGTAAACACAGTTTAAGTAACTTATGTCTGTAAAGTTCTAAATGGTTAAAATAGTCCATGGGGAAAAGTGTTGTGAAGGGTTGTACTATAATTGAAATGTCCTTTGAGCTTCTAGAAAACATTAAATTAAATACAATTATAACTTTTTGTAGGTTGGGCTCATGTGGTTTGTGCTCTGTACATTCCCGAGGTGCAGTTTGCAAATGTTTCTACAATGGAACCTATCGTGTTGCAGTCTGTTCCTCATGATCGTTATAATAAGGTATAATTGTGTCTTTTTATCTATATATAACATATTTATTTTAAAACTTGTGAGCTTTAATAATCTAAAACTACACTTAAATGTAGTTTACATAAATTTCATGAATGTCTACTGTAAAGCTGTATGTTTCCTTCTATGACTGTGATAAATTCAAGAATTAAGAAAGCTGTATTATGCAATTAAGCTGCAAAGTTATCAGCAATGTCTCGTTATTCTTTTACAGAGTAGAGACTGTTTTGTTAATTAAAAATATCATGATCTTTGAATAATAGTTTATTTTGAAAGCAATGTGAAATATTTCCCATATGTAAAAATGTTATTACAGCTTATTTGAAATGTTGTTATTAATTACCACTAAGTCCTACTGTTTTAAGTATTGATAAGATGTTCATAAATGTTTCTCTTAGGAAGAACAGCAATGCTAATATGTTAAGGCAAAAGCTTGCAGACTTTTGATCTTGTAAACAGTGTTGACTCTAACAGGATTATTTGCTTGTAGGATAAATAGAAGAATTGCTCCTAAATAAGTGTCCGTGAGATGGAATGTTTTTTGAAGCGTGGCAAGACTTTATGTACCAAAGAAGAACTAACTTATTAATGTTCTATACTGATAGCTACATTTTTCTGCTTGTTCTTCCATTCTACCTCTTGTCCACTAGACCTAACTACCTCGTCCTTCGTGTTTTTGTATTTTATCTTCCGTAGGCAGCAAACTGTCTGCGTTTCTGATTAGTTTTATTACACATTTTTCTTGTACTGTTCCTTTTACCACCAGTGTCTTTTTCTTTTATGGTGGCTTGTGAACACTGGAACAAAGGAAGAATAGACTTGATTACAGAAGAAAGAAAGAAAAAAAAAAAAGCAAAATTTCTGGTGTTCTTTCTACAGGGGAATCAGTCCTGTTGAAGTTGTTTCTGTAACCTTTCATTTTTGTTTCTTTTTCCTCAGCTTACATGTCTTTTTTTCCCTTTTCTTTTTGATACATTGATCTTTTCCTCGTCTGTTTCACCTTCTCATAATTGTTGTTTCATATGTTTTGCCCTTCATATTTACCAGTATATGGGAAAAGCCAAGCGTTAAACTGGGTCCTTCTAATGCTTTCTCATTACCTACTACCTGAGTATCTGTATCAGCTTCTTTCTGCATCAGCAAGGACGTGCAACAACAAGATGAGATGCAGAGCTAATAAATCTTTTGTGCTTAGACATAGCTGTACAGATTTGCTGTTGCAGATAATTCTTTTTTCTGTGCTCAACTTTGAGCCAACAGCGTATCTGTTTTCTCCTTTTCCATGCTTTTCTCTATGCAGTAGTCACAGTGGTTTCTTTATTTGTAGTTCTTTCTTAACCACTTTAAAAATTTCAGTGAATACTTTGGATTTTGTATTATTTCACTATTGTCTATTGTCTAGCTTTTCATTTTCTGCTTTTTTGGCTGATGTTCTGATTAGACTATGGAAAATAGGACCAAAAGCTACTTTCATAAAGGCCAATACATTATATTTTAAAATATACTAAGGTAATACATCAGAAATTGCAAGGTTTGGGACCGGACCCCTAGCCTACAAGTTGCTGCTATTGGTACTTATTTATTTTTTCTTTTTTCCAGAACACAGACTTTATGGATTTTATTTAGCCTTTTTGGTTCAGAGAGATAGTAATTGTGGGTGTCAGGAGAATGAAATTACTAAAGTGCAGTCGATGAAATCCTGATGAAATCCATCTGACTTCACTGCCTAGTCTAGTTTTACAGGACAGAATGTGACAGCGAGTCGCTGATAGGCCATGCCCCACTTTTTGGATAAATCTATAGGCAGTGTTGAGTTTGATCCTGCTGTGGCCACACTGCCACCAGTTCCTAAGTAGTCTAGTATTGAGCAGTAACCCCCAAATCAATGCAACTCCTAATTGCCTGTTCAGGTAGCCTTGCGGGCAGTAACTTCACCCACTTGCTATTCAGTATAAATTGTGTTTATTTAAATGATACATTCCTTAGATTAGCAACTTCATAAAGCATTTAGCTCTGACTTTATCAATTAATCCATACTGTTTAGGCTGAAATGGGAAAGAAAAGTTTTTTTTCCTTTTTAAAGTACATATGGCAAAAAGTTCTTAAGACTTATTGCACATTTTGAACAAATGTTCATATGTAATTAGGGGGAAAAAAAAACACACCAGGGTTTTAGAGAGGTGTAGTGCCAATTTAATTCTGCCAGTCAAGTTGGGTTGGAAAGAGATGATTTTAAAGAGAGATTTTATTTCCTGTGAAGTCCTACGTAATTCTGTGTATGTGATTGGGTAAGTGTGGGAAGCTGACATATGGAATTGGGAGAAAACATGGAGCAATGAAAATCATCGTATGGGAGAATATATACCATGGTCTTTAAAATAAACTTCTTTGGAGTTTTGCCAGGAGATAATACTTCACGTAGCATTCTCTGTGCAGTTGTTTCTTTATTGAATACTGCAAAATATGCAAGATGGCAAGGTACAAAAATTTTGAATACGAGTAGAAACGCAGCAGACACCAAAGCATGAGGCTTATTAATATAAAAGCATTTGGCCACTGTTTCTCCGATGTTTGTTTGCTTCTGGGATAAAAACCTTCACGTTATAGAGTGAACCCCATGAGCGACCTGGTTAGTGAGTTAACTAACAGGGGAGTTCTTACATGGTTGCTTCCAAAAAGGAATGGACCAGTAGTTGCTCTCGCATTAAGTAGGTGCTTTTTATTTCTTGGATGCTTATGTATGGATAATCTCTTATTTTATGTGAGATTTGTTTGGCTCTTTTAGGTTCATTTGAAAGTAACTGGTAGTGGAAGAGGCTGCTAAAAGCAGTAATTACATTCAGAGTTGATTAAAAAATAAGTGCATTTGGAGTTTCTTGATCCATCTAGTTTACCACCAGGTAGTTGATAGACTTTTATATCAGAATTTGCTGCAGCGGTGAGAAATTTCTGGACAACTTCTAAGTTTGATTCTATAAGCCCAGAATACTCTTAGGTAGCAGTTACAAATAGAGTACAAAGTTTCTCAAATAACTTCTTGTTTTGCAAGGCTTTCCTTGCCTCATCTTCCCTTCTGCCTTTTTTTGTAAAGAAGGTTTGCATTTTGAATCTTGAAAGGAAATGTATTGGTAGGAAAGTAAAGGCAGCTTGGCAAAATGTCTCTTCGCTGTTACAGAAACTAAGATATTTGTCATGTTTTCTAGTAAAATTTCCTTGTGGAGTGCAAAGTTCTGTGTAATGCCTTATTTTCTACTGAGCTTGGGAAAAGGTTAAGTACTCTTTTCCCTTAAAACTTCTGAAGATAGTGCTGGGATACAGAGACATTTTACACTTCTCAATTCAAGAGGCTTCAGGGAAGGTGTGGCAATTGCATGGCTTTGCAAATGTTTGAAAATCTTCAGTTTTCTGCTTCGTGAAAGGAAGATGAAGCTTCTCGAGCTTCAAGAGCTGTTTGGGCATCCAAGAGAAGATAGAATTATGAGAGGCTGAGCTTTAGAGAGAACTCGCAGGAAACAGACTTTGTATTTCTTATGACAGTTGTAGGAAGCATGGAAGTTCACTGAGCTTGTTAAAATTGGTAGGCAGTCCACAATGTTGTTTCAATTTGTAGTGTAGCTAGTCAGTCTTCATCATTTTTTTCTTCAGTCATTTTACAGTCTAAGGGGTCCTGAACCACACATCCTAAATGCAGTAAATAGTATTGAAAACCAGGGCCCATGTCCTTACTTAGCAGCGTGCTTCTACCACTTCTTTTTCTGAGCTTCAATGAGGAAAAAAATTAAGGCAAAACTCTAAGGAAAAATACAGAAGGGTGACGGGAGCTTGAGTTTTATGGGTCTGTTGAACTCTCTGCTTATAGAGGGAGGGTACCTTACTTCGGAGTGACTTAGAAATAGTTACTTAGATGCAGTTGATAGATGACCTATTTTGTTCGTAAAATCTAAATGTGTCACGTATGATTTGGAAAGCCAGAGAGCAGCCAGTCTCAGCCCCTGCCAAATGACTGACTTACCTGTATGCAGTACCGTGATGTACAGAGGGGGCCAGGCAAAGAATGAAGTCCCCCTTTCTGAGCCTTCAAATGTTAGAATATGGGCTATGATTGTTGGCTTGTACTATCTGTAGGGTATAATGCTTTTTAAAAGCCAGTGAAAACCATGCAGAATGACTCTTCAATCCTAGAGCCTTGCATTATAACAAAACTGCTTTGCCTGACTTTACGTGTTATTCTAGGTAACTCTGTCCAAGTCTGTTCTGATTTGAGAATTTCCCTCATTTTCACTTCTTTTGAAACAATACTTGTTTTTCATTATATCCTTTTCCATTTTTAATCTCAATGATGTTTTGGTATATTTTTCTTACACCATGTTTTCGTACCACCCATTGTTGATGTTCTTTTTATTTATTATTCTACTTGTTTTCTTTGCCTTTCTGGAGGAGGTTGCGATGCAATCGCAAGAAGAAGGTTATAGTTGAAATGGTAGACAAAAGAGAAGCCAAATAAAATTTGTTTCTCCTTCACTAACCACCTAATATCTTCCAGGGGGATTTCTACACAGGTAGCAATGTATTAGTAATGCTTGTCCCTTCCGTGAGGTTCTGTCTTATTATAGAAATAAACACTTGACTGTACTGATGCTGAAGGATATTTCCATTAAGAATCAACCGTTAACTATTGAAGTTTTACTTGAGCCATAGTTTGCAACTGATGATATCGATGTGATGTGATAAGTCTCTCCAGATGGTACTTTGGTAATTAGAAGAGTAAAAATTGGGAAAAAATGTAGGATCCCAGTAAGACACACACACTGAGAGAAATTTTGTGAAAAGATTTTCAGGTAAAGAGCAGGTTGTTTTAATTTTAACTTATTTTTAAACTTGAAATGGGCTTGGTATATTAATTTAAACTTTGTTTAGAGAACCTTCTTGCTTGATGAGTTTCTATGATGCTTATCAATTAAGCAACATTTAAAGGTAACTGAACATCATATGCTATGAGACTTCTGAAAACTGTTTACCCCAAACATATAAATAAAATTTTAAGCTTGATTTTTTTTCTGTTGGTAGCTTTGAGTAGAGGTGTGCATACGTACTGTATGGTTCGTACTGCCATTAGGCACTCAGTGTACTGAGATGTTTCCGAATGCCAACAATGCGGGTAACGTTAAATGAATGTGAAAATGATTGTGACCTAAAAGGACATAAACTCAAACTCGAAAGCAGGAAAAATCCTGAAATCTAATGCTATTAGCCTTTGGTTGTTTGACCATTTTGGCTGATTAGTTGGCAGCATATAATTTAAATAAATTAGCATTCATATTGCATTAGTATTGACAAAGTGTTACAGGTAATCTCCTTTTGCAAACACTTGTAATTAGACTTTTATAAAAAAAGTTCTTATATAAAGTTAGCTGCAGAATTCAGCAGTTCTTACTGCAGAGTCTCCTTCGAGTAACATAGAACTTGTTTGTATGCTTTTTGTCATGTTAAGTATTTTCTCTTTGGTAGACCTGCTATATTTGTGATGAGCAAGGCAGAGAAAGTAAAGCAGCCTCTGGTGCTTGCATGACGTGTAATAAACATGGATGCCGGCAAGCTTTTCACGTAACGTGGTAAGTATATTTTATTATTTAACAACTCTGAAAGAGTTTTCTAGAAGAAATCAATTGTATACTATGTAATAAACTCTTTCTTTACTCAGAAACATTCTAAATAAATACAGTAAAGTGGCTTGCATTGAAATACCTCTCTTAGAATTTACTAACTATATGACAGTGGTAGCATATACATCTGTACATCGCTGTGAGCTGCAAAAGCTGTCTGATGATACACCCTTGTGTTGGATTAAGTATTCCATGCTCTTGTGAACAAGGTTTAATGTTTTTTGTTCTATGGTGTTTTTTTTTATGATGTTTTATAGGATACAGGAATGTGAAGACATTGTTTACCTGCTAGCTGATTTGATGTTTACTTTGGGTTAGGCAGTGGAAAGAATGTTGAAATATACATAAAAATGCAGTAAAGTGACTGCTGCTGGTATAGATTTCCAAGCATTTTAGGGTAATTCACCTCACTAGCTTTATCTAAATGGTACACATCCATCCTGAACTATTCATTTAGGTTTCATCTATAGCTGCTGGATAAAAACAGCCGTGTCCATGTGATTCATTCTGCTTCAAGATAGTATGGATGGCAAGCATTCAGGAGATGGTTGTCTCACTTTATAGGTTTCTAAAAGAGGATGGATAAATAGATTAAACCTCATGTAAAAGCAGGAAAAGGGAATTCTACCCCAAAAATTCCAGGAGTTATTTGTTCTTTCAAGTTCATATGAAGCTATTTTATAATAGATAGCAGACGTACACAGGCTATCTGGGTACATTATCTATGGATTTACTCATCTGTTTTATGAGTGCCCCAGTATGCTTCATCATTTCTGTGTGCCAGCTCAATCAGGGAAATCGTATTTGCACACCTACTTCAATGTGTTTTCTTCAGTGTAATCAAGTGATACTTTGCCATGTGCAGATGGAAGTTCTGATTTCTTTGCAACTCTGCACATCCTCATTTGCATTCAGGCCTCTCTGTGGTTGTGTTTTTTTGATGTGTTCCCCCCTCAGTACTTGAGTATCTGGCAGGATGTTGAGGTCTTAATTCATAACCATCTAATCTGTCACCGAATGTCATCAGTGTCAAGTTTGGCTTTCTGGTGAAAACAGAATTTGCTCCTGAGATCTAGTATATCATGTAGAGAGGTTACATATGGATGTGAAAAAAGAGTTTGCATCCAAGTGTTCAAAAGAGTCCTTTTCATCTGTTGTCTTATTTCCAAAATCATGTTTTCAGTGAGTGTAAAAAGAACATGAGAATTCTGTTCAGAATAAAAATACCGTTCCTATTCTTGCTAATTCTTAGAATTTTATTTCACTGTGAACAGGTATGTAACAAAATATCTAGCCAGGGAGTTCTATTATTGTGGATATTGAGAGGCTTCTGTAATGTTTATAAAATGGAAGGAAAATATAAAAACTGCAGAAAGGAGAGGTCCAGGGCAAGGTGTGTCAGTTTTGAGTTGACAAAACTCACGTCTGAAGAAGAATGAGCTTGAACCCATCCACTTTTGTATGAGAAGCTTAGAATGACAAATCACTGCTTAAAGAGATCCTGTTAAATGTTTTCTGTAGCTGGCATCTACTGTAGGTGTGCATGTATTTAGTAGACAGTATCTCTGGATTGCCCAAGAATGTAATGTATGAATAAGAGGACAATGATTTTAAAAGCAATGAAAACAAGCTTCCGTATATGTTGTTCTTTGGTTTAAATACTTCCTTGCATCACTTTGCCAGTAACTTTGCATTATTATGCTAATTAAAGTGATATAGAAAATGAAACTGAATATTTGTTTTTTTCAATATCTAAGTTGGCTTTGATACAGAAAATAAATCAACATTAAAAATGGTGCAAAGCAAATTTGATTTGAAAAATGTAGTAGAATGAGGCAATATTAACCCAGGGAAAGTGATATTATAAGTCATTTTCTTTTAAAAAAAGAAATTAACCTGCCACAGTCTTTTAAACCAATAAAAAAGGGTTTGATTTATTATGTCATTGAAGTTCTATTTAAAAAAAAAAAAAGAAAAAAGAAAAAAGGTAATTTTCCTGGCAGAGCAGAGAAGGATATATGCAACTTTAGAAAAAAAAATCTTTGGATCCACAGCACAGTTTTGTTTAAAAAACAAAAACACAAATAAACAACAACAAAAACCTGTTCTTTCCGTAAATAATTTTGACTTGAATTTGAGCTAATAATCATTGTCAACTGCTTGCTGCTTGGTTTACTTACTTGTGGGAGTAGCTGCATAAATAATGTAAATTCAAGCTATACATTTGTGTGAATGGCTCATAGACTTATGAAGAAGGTATCGTCCCTAAATAGGAACCACAGCTTTTCCACTGGACTGTAAAGGTGGCTGGGGTGCTGCATGCTGGTACAAGTCACTGATGTTGAAATCTCTTCTATTAAATGCAGATGCAAGTGTCCATACGTTATCAGCTGTGATGTTTTGGTACAAGTTGATGTTGTTTGATTTATTTTATTTTTAGTGCGCAGTTTGCAGGACTTCTCTGTGAAGAAGAAGGCAATGGTGCAGATAATGTCCAATACTGTGGCTACTGTAAATACCATTTTAGTAAGCTGGTAAGTATTGGTTACGTTCTGTAACTAAATGGCACTAACTTGTTCTTCCACTCTGAATTGCTATTAACACTAGCAATAATGTTTTCATGCATCTCAGAAAGTAGATGGGATTTTTCTAAAACACTGTTTTAATTGCAGTTATAGAACTACTAGCTAGAAATGTTTTTGTAAATGGTTACTTTCCTAAATATGTGTTTTTCCCCTCTGCCAGTAGCAGCATGCACATCTAGTTTTTAGGGTGCTCTGTGACATATACTAGTAAAAGATTTTTATACTTCAAAAGTATCTGATTTCATTAAATTCCCATAATATTTTCTTTCGCTATTTTTTTTAGTTGGCTTCTAGGAATTTAGTCCATTTTGGAACAATCTAGAAAATATTTTTTTCCTTGCTATCCTTTATATTGAAACGTAAAGAAGGCCTCCATTTCTTTATCCTTCTGTCACTCTATTTTTACTGTTTTTCCTTTTGTGCTGTCTCCACTGTGTAACCAGTGGATATTCCCTAGCTATTCTCCAAAACACAACCTCAAAGAAGTGACTTGAGGTTTGATTTTGGTTTGTTTTAAAAAAAGAAAAAAATAAAACACCTTTGACGTTTCTCAATTATTTCAGTAGTTTTTTGGATCAGATCTCTTGAGTTTTTCATTTCGCTTCTTAACCCCAGTTTAAAACTGTTCCAGATGTCTGTGTGTGTGTGGATGTGAAGGACTTATTTGTGAATATTGACTTACGAAAATTAAATATATAGACTTAAATTCATATGCAACTGTAAGTATGGTTGAAGTGTTGTTTACTTGTGGAAAGAGTGGAATATTTGAGCCTTGAACAAGTTGCAGTGAGGTAAAAACAGGGTCAGCGAGCTGTTTTAGATTTCTAGAAGATAAGCTTGGTGAGGTTAGCTCTGTGCTCTTGTGAATATTGATGAGTTTGCTTCGTAATGAAGATAAGTCAGGGCTTTCTAGATCCTATCCAAGCTAAGACTTTTTTTTAAATCTTGAGCGAGGTATATGAAAAGAACAAAAAATGTGTATTGCTTAGCAGCAAAGGCAAATTCTTTAACTATTTTGTATTTGATATGAATGTGCCAGTGCAGCTGTGATTGAAAAACATGTATGATTATTTAAAATGTAAGACTAATGATCAAGACACAGCTTAATATTTGACATGTAATTAGTTAACTTTCCATTATGAAACTGTAGTGGTAAGAACAGTAAAGACTGGCAAGATCATGTTAGCGTTCTAGTGTTTCTTGAGGGATATTGTAGCTGTTGATGCCTGGCAAATGCAGGTATTTATTATCTGTTACTGAAGATGGTGCATGGGGTGTATCTATTGTACCACTGAAAACTTTGGAATAGCACTGACTTGAAATTCTTTATGCTACCTCAGTTATGATACAATAACTTACACATTTGAGGCACTGGCTAGCATGAAATATTTCTAGTCTCAGGCTAAACTCTTAAATGTTATGGAAATGCAGGCAATTATGTGTACTGCCCGTAAATGCATACGTGACCATAGCACCCTGCATTTTTTGTAAGCAATTTAATGAAAATATTGCAGAGAGGTCACTTGATTAATAAATTGTGAAGCCATAAAACAACTCTTTCAGACTGCATTTTAGGCATGTGGCAGTGTTAGCATGGTGGCTTCATGTGATACTCATTTGAGCAGCAACTTTTCTATTTTTTGTTATGAAAACTTTAAAATGTCTAGCATCTTTGAACTTTCAGAAGGTGGTATATCTCATTTCTTTGTTGGAAGCATATTTTGCATGGGAGGTCTAAAAGTCAGTATAAGGATAGATGTAAGGATAGGATGTACAACGGGCAGTCCTGTTAATTGTACTCATGTTAGTTATTTGTCAGGTTTTCACTAATTGAGGTTTTTGTTTCTTCAAGTAGTAAGGCATTTTATCAGTTGAAATGCTTTATATTTTTTTTTATTCAAATGATTCCTTTTCTATATCCATAAATATGTTTTCTCTTTTTAGAAAAAGAGCAAACGGGGATCTAATAGGTCATATGATCAAAGTTTAAGTGATTCTTCCTCTCACTCTCAGGATAAACATCATGAGAAGGAGAAAAAAGTAAGTGGATTTGTCGTTGCTAATTACGTGGCACATCTGCTTCATAGTAACACTTTCTGATAAACATTTAAATAACTTTTGCTGAAAGGCATGAAGGAAATCTTGCTCCTGAAGCACTGAATAACACAGATGACAAGGTAGTGGTGGTAGGGTCCAATGAGGAAACATCTTGAGGCGCATTTGTACATGCACCTTCCTTTTCCTGTTTGTTTATTGTTACAGTGTGCATCCCAAAACCAGCATCTGTTGGGAAGGTTGTTTCCACACAGCTTCCTTTGATTTAGTTTTTCCATTAGATTTTTTTTTTTTTTTTTTTAGTCTTTGTGAATAGGTGGGAAAGAAGAAGAAGTAAGTAGACATTTTAGCAAATGCGTGGATAGTCAGGTGCATCTAATTCATTACGTTTTTATCTGTTGCACCTCTTTCTGTATCAAAGAAGTGACATTGGTTGTTCACTCGTCTTAGTGAATGACTTAGCATGACTGGTGGTCATGCCTGCTGTCATGGTAGAATACTTCGTCAGTCACCTGGGAATCTTCTGGTGAGGGTGCAAAGACCATAGCTAATCACTAACTTCTTGTCAGTGGCAGATATTTTCAAGAATTTAAATTCATATTTAAAAAAAAAAAAAAGAATTTCTGATGATTATTAGTTTAACGCAGTGACACAACAATACAAATTGCATTGCATCTTTTTTTTTTAGCTTCCTTTCTGAGAATACATGCAGATCTGCTCACCTGAATGCATTCTTTACAGCTAACTTAATAGACTTTTCTGAGTATGGGTGGTCTTAATTCTGTATTATTAAAAAGCATAACATAAAAATTTGAACTAAAAATATATATTGACTGAATATGTATTGTATGGAGGAACTATATAGTCACAGGAAATACAATAACAAATGTCAGTCTTTGGGCCTTCAGTCTCCTTAGTATTTCACTTGTTTCTTCTGGATGGATGTTAATCTTCATTGTTCTAGGATAACCTTCTAAAAAGTGTCTTTAGGTCTGTTTAATAATTGAGGTGAATAATTCAATCTTCATCTGGCAATAAAGGAGTGTATGCATTGTGATGTCGTTGTACCACTAAATCTAAATTCATGACCAACAAAAACAAACGTATGGGGTTCTTGGCAATTTTTTATTGTAGCAAAATGGAGTTAGAAGGAAACAATTTTGAATTACAGATGACAATTACCTGCAAGTTAAAACCTTACTAATACTGCTTTACTTTTTTTCTTAATTTGCTTAATCTTTCACCACTGTTGTATTGCTGGTCATGTTTTGTTAAAATGGCATGGGTTTTCACTCATATTGGCAAAACCTTAAAGTTGAATTAGAAGAAAAAAATGATGTTGAGTGGAGATACTGTGCTTCTGGTCATAATGCCTGTAAAATGTTTCAAGAACACCTGGGGGGTCTTCCTAACAGTGTGTTTGGCCTACGTATCTGCTATTTTTTCTGCTAACTGCTTGGCTTCTCCAGCACTAGGGTCTTCTAGAAATAGTTAATGGACTTTGCACTGGGAAGTCCTGGCCTTTTTCTGCAGCTCTGAGAAGTTTTTCATAAATAAGATTAAATTTCTGGAGTACCATGTTTCAGTTCATGAAAGGTAGAAGAAGACTGCATGATCTGCAAGATCAAGTGAAGCAATGCGGTTTGCATCACGCTTAAATTGGCATTCAGAGGTTCTTATGGCATGTTATAGCGTGTTCACTTAAGTTTAATTTGCTTTATATGTTGTGTAATGAGGCAGTGTTTGGTTTTAAGTCACCAATTGGTAGAAGAAAGTCGCAATTTCCTGGAACTGTTAATCACCTAACTTGTAGCTACAAACTTCTTGTTTGGGGGTTTCATCTGACTTATTCTATGGTCAAGGAATGATTTGTGCTTTGGAAAACACTGCTCTTCAGTCAATGGAACATATGTGGTACTGGAAACTCATTCTCTTGGTAAAGTTGACTACCTTCTGCGTGTGATGTCTCGTTTTGATGTACTGTGTACTTGATATACTGTACCTTGGAGGAGAACGGTCATAATTTAGGGTGACTTTCCTTATTTCCTCTTCTGCAAATCCATTTGGAATCTCAGTTGTTGTCATTGGAGTAAATGTGTGTATCTTTTGCCCGATATAAAAGTTTTAGGGAGGGTGTTTTTCTTCTACCACGAAGAGCACACAAATTTATATTTACTTTTTCTTTCATCTTTGTAGTTTGGAAATTTGGATAATCTGTTTTTTTATAGCTTGGAATTTGGGTAATCTGATTTTTAAGCGTTCTAAAAATTTCCGTTTGTGCCAGGAAGAAACTGTATGGGTTGAGCTGTATTTCTTGCCTAGAGGGGTTGTGGAGTCTCCTTCTCTGGAGATACCCCAAACCCACCTGGATGCCATCCTGCGCAACGTGCTCTAGCTGATCCTGCTCGGCAGGGGGGTTGGACTTGACCTTCAGAGGTTCCTTCCAACCTTGTCCATTCTGTGAAGATGGGACGTAGTTTTTCAGATCTGAGTAATATAATTATCCATTGGTTGCATATAAAATTGCCATAAGAATAGTTTGGTCTGGAAATATCGGTGTGGGTAACTGTTGTTTTTGTAAATCAACACCGAGTTGGAAGGATGTGTTTTCCTTCATAATAAGAATGAGTCTCGTCTGGGCACTGTGCTTACAGAATTGATGACAACTATATGAGGGTATTATTATAATAAGAGTAAAACCCCAAAAGCTTGGATATTATTTAATTGATATGAGGAATTTGGAACTACAGATTAAATAGCTTAGTTGCTGCTGAATTAGTCCGCTGCACTGAAAATGGTTAGTTGCTAAGGGAGAGAGGTTCTTTAGAAATGATTAGAGATGAAGCTTTTGGTACTACATTGCTTGACATCCTGTTACAGTATCCATTTTGTCAGTGCCCAGGTGTTTATCTAATTTTTTTTGGGGAAAAACTTACTCAACATGAGGCTGTGGAAGAACACCTTATTCCTGGTGTTCCTGATAGCCTTATCTTTGGAAAGGAATAAAACATGAATTTTAAATGTGTCTGGATCACCTTGGGAAAAAGGTGCTTTAATAAAGTGCCACATAAGAAGTGCCACATGAAAGTGGTAGAAGTGCCACTTCCATGAAAATTAAGCAAGTTTACTGGCATTGTATGTTTATGAATTCTAAAAAATGTTTTTAGGAGCTGAATTAACTAAGTCTGTTTGTACCAGAAGTGCTTTGCTCAGGGTGGATGAAGAAGGGGAAATTTAAAATTCTTTGCTATGATGGGGTATTAGTCTTTGTAGACTATTAAAAAAATAATAATCCATGGATGGCAAAATTCTCAAACATTTTTCTGAAGAAATTTTGCTTACAGTGATTTTCAATTTCTTTAAAGACAATCTTTGATAGTGTTGAAATGGCTGAATGGTGCAAGGAAGGACATGAGAGAGGAGCATTAGCTGCTAGTTGTTTGTTTCTTTTGTAAAACTCTTTCACTGTGGCTTTTGTGGGAGTTCTGAGAGGAATGCTCAGTGTCAGAATTTTGAATAGATCTCTACTGTAGTAAGTTTTTTTTTTCTCTCCACACTCATTAAACAAGAGCTGTGGTTTTATAAATAAAAATCACTTTGCTATTCCAGATCTCTTTGTGACCTATCAGGGATAAACCAAAATACGTTCAGTTAAAAATAACCATTACATACTTCAGGTATTGTTAGGTGTTAATTTTCTTTATTATGTCCGTTGTTATGTCATTATTTAATTTCATCAACAATTTCAAAATCTTTGAAGTCAACTATATTTGACAGATTGTGATTTTTTGATCGTTGAGTTCAGTGTGTTGTACCATCCTTTGCTTAACTCCCTAGTGGTGGAACTCTGCCAAGATAGAGGAGAGTCACTTGGAACAACTGAGGTAAAAAGTAAGCTGAAGTTTGAAGCAACTTGGACATTTCTTGCTTGACAAAATTATGTAATGTAGTTTGTCTTAATTTGAAAACTAAACGACACCTGAGCACTAAAAATAGGTCGTTATAGGTCATAGGTCTGCTTGACTTTGATTGCATTTGATCAATGTCTGTCTTTGTCTAAATAACAAGAACAGCATATTTTAAATATCAAAAAAAGTAGCTTGTTCTGAGTAAGATTTGTTGTCTGTTAGTTTTGTAGGGAAGTTTTGGATGGCGTTTTTATTGCCAAGTTTTGAATCTGTTAATGACTGACAGCTAAAGTTCTGACTATTAGCACTGTACTGAAATGAGTTTTTCCGAGTCTTTTAAGTAACTGTATGAAGAACTGGTAGGTAGTAACAAGCTTTGTGCCTACAGCCGAATACATAGGTACTTGAGTAATGTCAGCAGTACTGTTCCACCTCTCCTGTACTGTAAACCACCCCTTGCATATATCCTTTTACTACTGTGACTGTAGCAACACTGCCACTGCATTCACTTTTCCTGCTGTGGGTTATACCCTATAAAATGATAGATGAATGCCTGAGCTAGGGCTGTTCTTGTCAAAACCAGATAAATTAGGATTTGAACATGGGATGTGTGGAGTGGACCGTGGGCATCTTTCATTCTGGAATTGTTATGGCTGTATCACTAAAAGCTTCTAGTCACTAGTAAGAGCCAAACAGATCTTGTATCAGGGGTTAGCAAGAGCTATATGCCGCTTTTTATTGAAGACGTTAGTTGTGATGGTGACAGCGATGGATTTACAAACTTCAGGGATGGAAAGATGGTGCAGAAAATCCATGAATAACAAAAGCAGCAATATGAATACTCAGTGATAATAGAACATTTGGATACATTGCAATTATTTGAGGAGTCAAAAATAGTGGCTGAAAACTAGTGATTTAGACATCTGGATGGTTTTGCTTACAGGAATCGCTAAGGGAGCTAGATTTGAAAATGTTCCTCCAAAAGTAGTAGGGGTTGTGATTTTGGTGATGGAGAAGGGGGTAAAAATGGAATACTCCAAGGTCAGCCAAGCAGTTTTTGTTTGAGGGGCCAAGCAATGACTATTGCTGATAGCGTGCATGTGTTTTGGTAATTCCAAAACAGAAGTTAGTCTCCCGTTCTGCAGACAGGTGAGCTCCTGCTCCTCCATTCTGCTTCTGCCTCTCCATGTTGCTGTTACCATCCATCTCAGGCTCATTCGCTGAAATAACCTAACTTGGTAAAACAGCAGAAAACTATCCACTTTGATTGTTTTTGTTGCTGCCATTGTAGAAGTTTGGACTGGCACATAGAAGGTGTGGGAAACTACACAGTGTGGGAAAGGGGAGAGAGAGAGGCCAGATTTTTTTTTTTTTATAATGGTGAACTGTTAAATGCCAAACTTCGAAACGTACTTTCATGAAGTGAAGTACTGTCGAAACATCTTTGGAGAAATTGGTGCATTCCAGAGACAAAAATGAATTGCAAATAAGTGTACTTAGCGTTTAACAAATTAAATGATTCTTACATGTGGGAATGTTTTAAAAGTATGCAGTTAGAGAAAAGCTGAAGTCATCCATTCCATCTGTACTAAAAAAGCTATCAGTTGCTTAATCGAGTTTTTCTGGAGATTGAGGTCCAGCCTGGGGAACATGGATGTGATAACACTTACTCTGTTGGTAGCAGATTAGAGCTAAAAAAAAATAATGATACAAGTATATTTAACTTGGTATTTTGATTAGATGCTTTCATTCAGAAATCTGAAAGTATGTTAAAGAAAATGAGTGGACAAGTACTGGTCTTTGAAGTAATGTAGATACTCCAAGGTGTAAATGAGCTTAACAAAACAAAAAAATAAAACACCAAAGAGTTGGAACCAAACTGTATTTGTGAGATCATATTATTTAATAGTCTTGTACATTTGGTCTTTGTAGAAGAAATAGACACCACTGAAATGTACCTTGTTGCTGTCTTTTCAGCTTTTTTTTTTTGCCCCCCCCAAAGAGGGCAATGTACAGAAGGTGCTGTAGAATTCCAGAAGCCTTGGA
This sequence comes from Oxyura jamaicensis, assembly GCF_011077185.1. NCBI lineage: Eukaryota > Metazoa > Chordata > Aves > Anseriformes > Anatidae > Oxyura > Oxyura jamaicensis. The sequence continues at coordinate 19,391,987 of NC_048894.1, read as the reverse complement.
CCAGATTTATTTTCTTACCTTGCAGTATGTAGATATTTTATTAAGAAGGTATTACATAGTTTTGATTGTAAGAAACAAAAGCCCAAAATGAGCTTCCCAGTGGTAAATAGAGCTCTCTGATTAATCATGACATATGAACTCTGGGTACTTTGTATTCTGTTTAGCTACATCATAAATCAGGGCTCTTCATCTTCTAGGACAAATAATACTACAGCTGCTTATGCAGTGGCTGGCTGGCAATCAGACCTCATCTTTTTCTTACAGTAAGAAAGGTTTCAGGAGCTGCCCGAACCTGGTCTGATGAGCTACCTATTCGTGAACCAAGACTGAAGATTGCTTGTAGCTGGTCCTGTATTTATTAATGTTCCTTAAAATGCTTTTCTGCAAACCCTTGTTTTTTACAAAATGTATTGTTTGGAATAATTGAACTCATGCGTATTTATATTTTTTTAAAAATAATTTTTAGTATGTAACTGGGATGCATGTCTTCTGCCTGCCCTCAGCGCTCTGCTTACTAGCAGCACTACTTCCAGTCCTTGTTAAGTATAATTTCTGGCTTTTCTTTTTTTTCTCCTTTCAATAAAGATTTGCTTTACTGTCACACAGTTGCTTTCATCACTTTCTCTAGAATGGTGGCTTTCCACCAGAGGGGGGCTTTCAGGATGGGTGTTTGTCTCAGGAGCTGTGGCTGACCAGAGGAGGAGGTCTGACAAAAAGCCCCGTGAGTAGCCAGGGAGGACCAACTGTTTGTACACTCTTTTCCTGGTGGAGGGAAAGATCATTAGATTGTGTCTCCTTTGAGGCCAACTTGTTTGAAAGCTTTCATGTTTGTAAAATATTGTGGGAATTAATGTTTCTCTGTTACTCCTTTTGTGGACCCAGAAGAGGATCTCACTCTACTTTGTGTGCATCTTTAGGGTGAGACAAGGGTGCAACTGCAAGGGCTCACCCTGTTGGGGGCTACGTCTCCTCCTCTCAGCAGGTTGTAGAACGTTTGTTCTTATCAATGTAAAATCTGTCTGTTCATTTCAAAGGTTTTCCTGCAGTGAAATTTGCCCTGCTTCTTTGATGTTATTTGCATCTGGAGTCAATTCGCATTCAGAAGTAGGGCATCTGAACTTTTCTTAGAAGGTGAGGGGGAGAGAGATTATTTGTTAGAGGAGGTATAACCTGAAAGGAGGAGGGAATACAGAGCTGAGGACATCAGACCTCCTGGGGTTGAGCTCTTCCTGTGTGAAAGGCCTGTGGATGGGGTGCCCTGCCAGTGGCCCTCAGTGACGTCTGACGGTGCCATCTGCGAGCATGTGGGTAACCTGTCCTCACTGCATGTTGGTGTTTTGGGTCTGGGGGAGACATCTGATGTGGTTGCTCGTGCTTTGTTCTATAGGATTTAAAGCATCTTCTTTTCAGGTTCAAGTCTCTTCAAGTTTATGCTCCTGTACATCACCCCCTCTCCCTTTTTTTAATCCTTCCTTCCTTCCTCCCCCCTCTTTTTCATATCCCTCTTTCCTTCTTCATGAGAAATCCTTTTGTGACTGCTATCAAAGAGATTTCAGTGCATTACAGAATATAATTTGAAATCTTTTTGACTGTTCTTTTGATCAGAATTCTACAGTCCTCTGCCTTTCAGGCAAAAATAATGGTAGAAGTAAAACAAACAAAAACCCATGACAAAAACCACAAAACACTAGAAAGTCAACACAAGAAATTGTGAAACGTTCACCTAAATGTTTCCTGTTGTTTACTGACGTTGCTGCGATGTTTCATCTTAAAAGCATTTGCAAATCTCTTTCCTCCAAAATCCTTCGGGGTGATTTGAATTTCCTATTGAAGTGATGAAAATTAAATGGGAAGTGGCTTAGATGGCGTTTCATAATTTCTTTCTGGAAGCTTGTTTTGGGGTTCAGTGAAATTGCTACTCAAGTTTATCTAAGCATGTGCACTGATGACATAGAAAGCTGGGTAACTAGCACCAATGAAATGCTTTTGAATCAACCAAGTATGGTGTTTGGAACAGATTGGATGGTAACACAGGAAACTTGATGTAGTTGCTCTTGTTTTCTCCAGATCCTTGCTTGTATTTTGGCAGTATGAGGTAGCACTTTTTGGACTGTTGCATTTAAGAAATGATTGAAATGACTGTGGTGCTGTTTGAATCCTTCTTCTCTTTTTCATTTTTTTTTCCAAATTTCTGTTTTCCAAATCCCAAAAGCCTGAAACGAACAATAACCCTACAAAACAAAACAAAAATCTCTGCTCAAAAATCCCCTCAACAAGCCTATATTAGGTTTTAAAACCTTGAATTCCTATTTGTGGCGTACATCATTGTAATTATGACACCTGCACACTTTGTAGTGGAAGGGCAAATTCCATATTTCTATTCAGGGGCACATGGGAAGAAAAACTCCTCATCTTGTATGGGGTGGGGGAGACAAACCACCAAACCCAGAAATATTCCCATCAGTCTTTTAGAGAGTCGTCTCTTGAAACTTCCTTTTAGTTGTAAGAAGTGTTAAAACAATCAAAGGAACTTTCTATATTGTATTCTAGTAGGTAAAATTTTAGCAACAAAATAAAATACTTAGGTGTTCTAGTGTATTTTCAATAACGTTCTCTCAGGCCTGCTGTTTCTTTTTTAATGTGGACTTGTTATATTATGATGATAAGAAGAAAGGGGCCCTCTAGACTTGCTCTTCATTGAATTAGTGAAAATACTGAACTCCTACTGTATTCCAAGTTGAACTGTTAACTTTATTAGACTCTATTTTTTGTATTCATCACTTGAATTATTTAAATAAATGCAATTTGAGTCTGTTTAATGCTATAAGAACTGATTTCTACTAATATGGAAGATTTCTACTATTCTTGGAAGGCTCTGGGTTAAGAATTTATTTTCTGTTTGTACAACTTCATTCACACTGCTAATGCTTCACGTGTTTAAAATGAATACATTCTCAGCCTTTTTAGAAAGGACATGATTTATATAGCTTTTGGTATTTTGTTCGGTTTAACATAGAAAATTAATGAAATCACTTAGTATATAAATTGCATGCACCGTTTTGGGAATGACATTGAAATAACATTTCACATTTTTACACATGGAGATGCCAATAGGGGAGCCAAAGCTAAAACTTCAATGTACAGTAATATCCCAACAAAAATACTGTGCAGGTGTGGAGATGCATGAAGACAGGAATATTAGGTGTAGAAATGCAGGAAGCAGAAGGCCATGTCTTTGTTTTTAATCTAGTTTCTTTAGTTGTTTATTTGATTCTTGACAAGGTGGATATTAATGATGGTGGATTCATTAATACTGGTTATAATTGAAGAATTTCAGTTTGTATATTTTGAAAGTAAATAAAAATACACGATTTGTTTTCGTTATCTTTCTTAAATTTTGATAACATTCAGTGTATTTAAAGTAGGTTACGTTAAAGATGAAGCTGAACCCGGGTTATGTTTTCTTTTGTAACTTACAGAAATACAAAGAGAAAGATAAACACAAGCAAAAATACAAGAAGCAGTCGGAGTCTTCGCCATCCTTGGTTCCATCTCTTACTGTAACTACAGAGAAAGTAAGTTGATGCGTTTTTCTTCTTCCACTTCAGTTACTTAGGTTGAAATTTCATAATGTTATCATTCTAGTGTATACACAGGAGTTGTAAAATGGCAAGGAAGTTATAGATCTCAAGCACACGTTATATTTTCCTGTAATGCACAATCCGAAAACACTTCAAGGTTTATAATAGGAAGAAAGCCTTAGATTTCTGTAATTAAATTGGGAGTGATTTAATGGCATCACTCAGGTGCCACTAAGAATTGAGTAATTTTTATTTCATTGACTTTGTTTAATAGTTTGAGAAGTTTTATAAAATCTTTCCCTTGAAATTCACTTTTGTGTGCTGAGCTGTTACTAAACCTGTAAGCATTTAAGCTGGCAATTATAAAAATAAGGGTACTTGATGTAAAAAGTACACAAAGCTGTACTTCATGTACTTTTAATATCAATTTGTCTTTTTTAGCAGTCCGCTCTCTTAGATTCTGTGGTCTTGCTTTCCTGTTAATCTTCTGGCAAATACTTAACTCAGAGGGCAATATAGAGGATTAAATAATAAAGACAGTTCTGATTATGCTTCTGCGTAATCTGACTGTTCTGGTTACTACAGTAATCATTTTTGCTATCCACAAAAAATAAAAAAAGACATTAATGGTATTACAGAATGGGCAGCAGTGTTAAGAAATGAGTTTTCTCACTTCAGATTTGGAAAAGCATTTGTACCATTCATGTGGGAATGTTCGACATCTGAGTCAGGGCTGAATTAATTAGCCATCAGTAGAAGAATACTTTGTTTTTTAGAAGGGAATGCTGAAGCTTGTTTTAACTGCGTGTAGTTTGACTGATGAGATGATTCAACAAATGTATCAATTTGCACATGGTACACCAAAACCATACCAGGAAAGGGTAAAACAACTGAAATACCAGCTTTCTTTAATCCCTGTGAGTATTACATCAGTTAATGGTATGAGCTTCAAGATTCATCACCAAGAAAGGAAACTTCTTAGTATGTTTTGCATGTTTTTCTGTTCTCAGGTGTATTGACCTGAGGATGTGTACCTGTTAACATTGTTGTTTGTGACTCATGCTTCTGATAAACTACTCTTGTTTCTGGTTCTTCTGTATTCTTGTTGATAATGATAAGTCAAGTGAGACTTAGTAATCAGTGTTTTTCTGAATTTCACGGTAATTGTCTTTATTTTTAAATAGCAATTAGAGTCACTTTGCCACTTTGCTCTTTTGATGTGAGAGTGAGGTATTGCAAATAGTGAGTGTGACAGGTTTTTATTGAATGTTGACTAGTCCATGTCATTCTTCTTTATTTTTTTTACTTAATTTTATTAATTTGTCCTGAACCTTGAGCCTGAGACAACTCTTAAGATACTCTATAAAAGAATTACCTTGTTTGACAAGTTAGCACAAAACCTAAACAAAAGTTGTATGGTCTGTGTATGATTTTACCTTTCTTGAATATATGTCCTTTTTGTCACTTAATTATCATATAAAGTGTTATTTGTTATTTATGTAAGAAAACACATTGAAATATTGTTCATTTGTAAGTCCTAAGTCCTACCTACTAGAATACTCTTTTAATGTGGAAGACAGTTGGATTCTGTTCCTCTCTCTCTCTCTCTTTTTTTTTTTAACGTTCAGACTGTGTTTCTTTCCACCAAAACTTACCTGTTCCATTTTCTGCTTTCTGTGTATGGTGCTACAGACATTCAGGAAAACTGGTCTCCAGATGAAGTTACTGAATGTGATTTTTCTTTTATTTTTTAAATATCTGCTGGATATTTGGAAGTGGTTCTCCTGTGACTAGTTTCTTCAGATGCTTTCTTCAGATTTTTTTCTGAAGTCCTTTTGCATTTGCATGCATTTGCTTTTCTAAATTATAAATTCATACTGTGCTCCTCAAAAATTTGAGATGTTAATAATTAGACAAGCTTTGTTTCCTTCTGAGAATAACACTTAGTTCAGAATCTTTTGTTAATGTGGTAGTTTTGCGTGTCCTTTTACATAGAGTTGGCAGAATTGATTTGGACTCGCTGTCTTTTTCACAGCAGTCTGTCTTTTCAGTGAATACTTCATTTTATGACTTCTGTAAATCACTTCTGCTATCACATTCTTCCTGTTGTGGGAACTGGAATTTGAAATTAACTTTTCTCTTCCTTTTTTAAAGAAGTGGAATCCTTTTTGGTAAGAGTGGTAATGACCTTTTGCGTAAATGGTACCTTGGAGGATGTTTTTATCTGGATCAGTGGCTTCTTAAGTTACATTCCTGAAAAGCTGCAGGTTAAACTGTGGGTTTACATTGTATGTGTTGGTATGGTTGGTTTGCTTAGTTCTGTAGAATTGAATTTGAAGAAATTTAATGAAGTTCCAGCCCAAATGCTGTGTTCAGCTCTGGGTATGTCTCCCAACAGGCAGTGCTGTGCATTGCTGTAATGTCTCCGCGAACACCACCTTGTCTGGATCAGTCAAATTGGAAAATCTTTGAAACAAGAAATGAACTACTCTGATTAATATATACTAACATTTTTTCACTTTTCTTTTGGGGCATAAATACTAAATGTTTTGAAAAGGACTGGAATAACTTCTGGAATATTTCTCTCTCTTCAGATGAGGCATTTCTGTTACTTGGATGGGAATGTTCTGTTTCCCTATGATCATGGGATCTGTGCAAGAGGCCACCAACCTTTTAGTTAGTCCTTATAAAAACTCCATTCTCGGGTTGTGAGCTTTGAGAGGCTGGGCTTGTACTGAAAGTTTAAAAACGTGTTTGGTTTAACAGTTCAAAAAAAAAAAAAAAAAAGACAAGCACATTTTTCTGGGTAGAGTTTTTTCTTTAAAGAAAGAAGACAAAAGCACCCCGGATATGCAAAGCAGAAATCTGCTTTCAAGTTGTAGCCAATGACTAAATACTTCAAAGACCCTGCGAGCAGAAAGTACAGCTAGCGAAATGTATCTGTGACAGTAGAGATACTAGTGATAAACCCTTCTCAGCTCACCCTGGTATCAGCCCATCGTGGTTCCCAAGGGAGGTGCTTAGCTTTTGCTGCAGTAGCATACAGGAGGGAAGGGGAGGAGCGGGGACATCTCTGCTAGTTGTGACTGAACATTGCTCTCCTCCATTAGTGTGGGGTTTGTGTGCTGTGGGGGGTGTGCGCGCATGGCTTTTTGTTTGTTTGCTCTGCTTGGACCACTCTCCTACCATCTGGCACGTCTGTGGATGCTGCCTGCTGCGGTCCTTCCCTTCTCTGCAAGAGCGCCGCTCTGCACATCTGGGTTCGGGCTGAAGGCTTCTCAAGCGTTGGGATGTACTGTGTGTATTAAGAATGATGATGATGCCTTTGCAGCAAAACTAAAACTTTGGCAGAGGTTTTTAAGCCCTGCTGTACTTGCTTTCAAGACGTGTCAGTGTGTGCGGTGATATACGTGAGGTATAAAAATGACAGTAGCTCTCTGCACCAAGTTGGCAACGGGAAAGTGAAGTTTAAGGAAAAAGAACTACAAACTGGTTTATAAGAAGTAATAAAGGCACTGTGGTGTACACAGCTTGATACTTGCAGTAGCAAGTACTGACGTTGAGAACAGGTTAACATTCATGAGCTGGTTATTTAAGACCTACCAAATAAACCAAGGAATGGACTTGGGAGCCAAGAGCTGAGTAATCTCCGTTTTTTAGGGATGTTTATACTGAAGTGAAGGGAAATGACGGACTGCAGTGTGAGCAGCGAAGGGGGAAGCCTCCAGCTGCGTGTCCCGTTTAAAAGGCATGAGCTGCGGGAAGTGGGGAAGGCAGGGGAAGCTCCAGGGGACTGCGGAGACCAAAGCCAGTTATTGAGTAACCAATGGAGTTCTCACCCTCTTACGACCTCAAAAAAAAAAAACAACAACAACAAACCAATGTAACCTTGTCGTGGTGTAGTAGTGTTTTTGTTGTTGGTGGTGGTGTTTTCCTGTGGTGCCATTTATATTAGGTCTTTGTCCTTTAGAGTGTAGCATTTTAGAAAAATATCTGTGAGTGGGTACGTTATTTTATGAACCATTTAGCGTAATAATCTAAAGTTTGTGCTGCACTTTGAAGCTTGTGTCACACTCTGAAGCGGATCTATTTTAAGGCATTTTGTTTTAATTAACTCCTTAAACTGAACAGCACAAGCTGGGAAAAATGTTACTGACCAAATGATGCCGTTTTATTGTTCTTCATGTCTATTGCATCACATTGGTGTGCAAGATATGCTGGAATCTAGATGCTTACTCAGAATATTTCACAGCACCTGCTGAAACAGAAATACCTGCTGGAGCAGAACTTTCAAAAGCAGAAGTGCTATGTGCATGCGTGGTCTCCCAGTCTGGATTCAGGCGTGCAGTCTTTGAATATTTCATTGGTATTAATAGCTGAATCATATTATTCTTACCTTTGCAGTGGCTGCAAGCAAAGCCTTATATCATCATGTCAAATCTCTGCACAGCATGTGCAAATGAATGCCTGCTTGTCATTTTCTAGTCCTGGCCAGTCGGTAGGGCTAAGTTAAACTCTTAATTTCCTTTTTACTGAAAACCAAAAATGAAACAAACAAAAAACCCAAACATAAATATCCCCCCCGCAATAATGGAGATTTTAGGTAACATCAAACTGATTGTTGATAGCTCTGTAGATTTCTCTTCGCAGTTAATATTGAACTGAGTGGGAAGGAGATGAGGATTAGGAAAGGAAGGAATTGGGTAAGAGGAGAAATCGAAGATCCTAGAAAACGCTGACTTGGAGGGGGCGGGTTGTGGCGTGTCTGGAAACCCTTTGTTCAAATGACCCAAATTTGAACCACTGCTTCTTAACACAGGTCAAGTGACACATCAGGTTCAGGAAAATAGAGCATACTTGTGGACTTTGTAATAGTTCAAAAAGTTAACTGCTAAACTTAACTTACCTTAGAATTGGCTCCATATTCATTAAGAACTGTTACCAATATAGTAACATCCATGTGAGGTAAATTATTCTTAGCATTGTACTTTAACAGATTTAAACTGATAATCACTCTTCACTTGTACTCAGAAAATCCCTAATATATTTTTATTGCAGTTCATAATAGGGCTATATTTGCAATTTTGAAGCACTATGTTTTTCCTTTTTAGTTAGGTAAATGAAAATAACTTCTTTGCTAGCTTAAAAAAGAAGCTGGATTTTAGCTGGGCTATGCAGAGCTTGTTTCATGCCAGTGGATACTTAACAGGTCCTTTCCACGTGTTCATAAAGATGTGTATTTTTCATTAAATTATTATATGGTGAGATTCATTTTACTGGCTTGGCTTACTCTGGGTATTAAAAATAATACTGAACAGTGTGAAAATGTGAAACATCATTTGTTAATTCTTCATTTAATGTTAACATGGAGACCACTGTTACCTTTGGACCTTTAAGTCGGAAGGGTTCTCGGTGTTACTTACTCCTTTTTAGGGTGTGCTCTGCTTCTTTTCACTCATGAATGAAGAGTTTGGAAGCGTTGTCTTTGCATGGCTTTTTAATACAGTAGGTGACGGAAGTGTGGTGTGGGGGTGGGGGTGGAGAGCCTGGGGGGGGGAAAGTGCTTCAAGAGTGAGTTTTGTTATTTGTGTTATTCTGCATGGAGATGGAGGCACCTCTAAAACAAAGCATGAAGTCTTAACAAGTTTGAATCCCTCAGATTTGTGTATTGCTCTGCTCCCTTAGAAGTAATTTGGGTTTGCTTGTATACTGTAGTTTGGAAAGTAGTTTACAGTGCTTGTATGAAACAAGTTGAAAACAAAACAACTAAAAACCAACATAGACTCCCACTAAAACAACAGACTAGCAGTAGAATTCAGTTCTTAGCAATTTCAACATTGTAAAGAAGCTACTGGCCAAGAGAAGGTTGGTGTGATGATGGGAAACAAAGATGTAAGGGGAGCCGGGGTTGTTCCAGTTGGTTTTGGTTTGATGATGAGACAATAAAGTTTTGAAAATGCAAATTACTGTGTTCTGAAGCCTTCATCAGATCCACTGCTGGTGGAACAAAGTTTCCAGTTTCATTGCACTGTATACAAGTCTTTTAAAGTCTGTTATTTTTTTTTCCTTCTAGTTTGTAACTCAAAGCAGTAACAATACCAATATTGTATTTCAGTAACCATTTATACAAGATGAATCCATTGACTTCAGTGAAGTAAAAATTTCCTCCAAAGTTGATGTTAATTTGTGCATTCTTTTCCACTAAATAGTTTTATGCACTTTAATCATGAGTGTTGATAAATGCAATAATTTTATGTAACTTCTGCTATTGCCAGTTGCCTGAGTATTTGAACGTTAAGTTTATTTGAAAGAGTGGTTTCTTTTAAACCTTTAAGCGTATAAGAACATACACAAAATATTTCATAATTTCCAAAACATATCTGAGGATTAGGAATGTTGGCCTTATGGCAGTGGCAATAAGTCACAAGTTTTCTTCCTCAAATGGTAAAAATAAGTTTGATACTATTCAACTTTTTCCAGCCCTTGACATAGAAAAATGTGTGTGCATTCTGAACTTGGTGTACCATGAGTAGGTCTTCTGATTTAAATAGGATTGCTAGATGAGTAAAATTGAATATACTAGCAAGCTTATAGAACTGTCCCTATGATTTTGTATTGTTACTAAAGTGTCATTACTGATTACTGATGTTTTGTATAGTAAAACTAATAGCTTTGTGTTAGCTGTGGTAGAAAAGTCATTAAGTAGGCTTCCACAGATTGCTCTAATTGGTAATAAATGATCTGACGGTACTGTCACTGAGCTAAATAATTAGTAACTGACTATTCTTTGTATAAAATAAACTATTCTAATTCTTGATTTAATTCTTAATTCTATTTTAATTTAGTGGAAACTACAGCGCCTGTAGCATTCTAGTTATGTATATTGGTTGTTACAGGTGACCTTACTGTTTCTTTTCTTGAATTCTTTTCTCGTCACAACACTAGACATACACAAGCACTAGCAACAACTCCATGTCAGGCTCCTTGAAGCGGTTGGAAGACACCACAGCTCGATTTACAAATGCAAATTTCCAGGAAGTTTCTACGCACGTTTCAAGTGGAAAAGATTCTTCAGAGGCTAGAGGGTCAGAGAGCAAAGGGAAGAAATCTGCAGGTCACAGCTCAGGTCAGAGGGGAAGAAAGCCTGGTGCTGGAAGAAACCCAGGAACAACTGTGACTGCAGCTAGCCCTTTTCAGCAAGGTATTAATCGTTCCACAGTAATACTTCTTTTGCTTTGACGTGAATTAGACAGAAATCTTACATATTTTAAACAGATTGCATACTGAAGAGTAGCTCATTCTTTATCCTCTATAATGAGAATGTTGTTTCACTTGGGAAAACATAACTTTTTTCAGGAAAAAGTGTTTATTGTCATAACATGAAAAAGAAGGTCGTGCATCTTTAAAGGGCAAAGGTGATACTTTCATTTAGGTTGTTAGGGTATTTTCTTTAACTGCTAAAACCCAGAAGTTTCTTATCTATTGAAAAGTTGGTCTGGGGTAACATTCAGCATATGAAATTAAGTATAGGAGTCTATCTTAGCTCTTTAAGGGAGTAATACAGACGTTTTTTAATTAGTCCATATTAGAACAAAACTGGTAATGTATAGGATGTGATGACTGCTAAATAATTTTTCAAGATACAGGCATTTAAAATGTACCATTTCAAAGTTAGAGAAGTTGCTCTTTAAGTTTTAATTTTTACTATTACGCAATGAGCAGTTCAAAATTTGTCTACTTTTCAGTGTTTTTTTTTTTTTTTGAAATACTGAAGTGTTTTTGTTTAAATTCTCAAACCTCTAAAATTGTCTTCTAGAATCTCACATATAAAGAAAAATCTTGCCCGCTGCAGGTGGCAAAATAGATCTTTATTACGTGCATGAAATTTCTTTAAAGCTGCATTAAATTAATTTGATATAAGTTATTTAAAATACAGAACAACACTCCTTATGATTTTTAAATTAGTGATGTAAATTGTATTTTGAAATTATAAGTAATTTTTAATGGATAAAATGATAAAATACTAATTTCTAAAGGATTTTTTTCAATATCTTATGTCATATTTAGAAGTATTTTCTTGGTGGGACAGCAGTCAGCAGTTAAAGTTTTGGAAAACAGAACCCACATACGCTCACCCCTAGAAAATTACTGAATGTCAGTGGAAGTAAATTGGTGTTTGTATTTCCTAAGTTGCTTCATTTTCTGCCTTGCATGTGCTAATACAGTGTTGAAATGACTGCACTCCAGATATTACAGAAGCAATGCAATTCTGTTACACAAAAGATATGTATGATTCTCTAACACTGTAAAGAAGTCTTAAAATGCCAATTTTATACACTTTGCTCCACTCCTTTCCTGTCCTTTTGAAAAATACCTCTTCTGTGCAACACCTCCTCAGGCAGGGTAAATTAAGTGCAATTGCTGTTCCCCTGACCTGTGTCAGACCCCTTATTTAGGTAGAATGGCAAGGAAGATTGCAGGCACAGTGTAGATGTGATCACAGCACGTTTTATCAGCTGCCTTCTCTTTATTTGAAAGTGCTTAAAAGAAAAATCTTGCTGTGACTTATACTAAATGTTTGTTATGGTTCTGAAAGGAGGGATATCAAAGGTGTTTTTTTTTTTTAAAAAAAAACACGTTGTTATTCTCCTTTTATTCATTTTTACCTGGCATGTGCCCTCAAACTTAATGATGAAAATCTGCGATTCAGATCCAGCAGAGGGAAGATGGACAGCAGAAACAGTGAGTCATTGTAAGAACAGATTCTTTAGCTCTTGCTGCTGCTTTCCATGAAGTCCTCATACTTGAGTTTTGTATTCTAAGATATTTATTCTTTTTTCTATTGCTGATGAAAATTAGCGGAAAAGATTATTTTTGTATGTTTTTTCTTTTTCTTTAGGAAGCTTTTTGGGCACTCCTAGCAGCCTAAAGTCATCTTCTGGAAGTTCAGTTCAGTCTCCCCAGGATTTTTTGAGTTTTACGGAAACAGATCTGCGAAATGATAGTTTCACTCATTCTCAACAGACTTCGTCAACCAAAGATGTACATAAAGGAGAGACTGGGAGTCAAGAGGGGGCTGTCAATTGTTTCACTTCCTTAATTGGTCTCCCTTCATCATCAGCTGTTTCCCAATCTAAAAACTTTGACAGCTCACCTGGAGACATCGGTAATTCAAGCCTTACTTCTACAGCATACAAACGAGCTCAAACTTCTGGAATAGAAGAAGAAACTGTATCAGAGAAGAAACGGAAAGGAAATAAGCAAAGTAAACATGGGCCTGGTAGACCCAAAGGAAATAAAAGTCAAGAAAGTATTTCCCATCTTTCAGTTTCTTCTGCTTCCCCAACTTCATCTGTGGCTTCTGCTGCAGGAAGTGTGACGAGCTCTGGTCTTCAAAAATCTCCAACTTTGCTCAGGAATGGAAGTTTACAAAGTCTTAGTGTTGGCTCATCTCCAGTGGGTTCAGGTAGGCATTCATTGGATTTATTTTCTTACCTCAAAATAAATCTTTGTTATTTTAGCCTTAATTCTGAGTGTGCTTTTCAACAACAGAGTAACATTTCAAGTATCTGGAAAGTCACGTTAGGGGAAAAAAAGGTAAAAATTAAGATTGTAATGGTTGGAAGAGTAAGTTTTGTTCCATAGATAGATAGATGCCAATGCATTGTAGGTGGCTGTACTAGATTGGCCTGTGTATTGACCTATGTATGAGATGAATGCAGCTTTTGAGGCTGTGGGGGGAATAAGTTGCATGAAAATAGGTGCTGCGGAAACCGAGTGACAGGCTTAACTAATTTAAGAGATAGTATATGCAGACTATACATAGTCTGTATGTTTTTGTACTTAGAGAAAACAAAAGCAAAACTCAAACGTCAGCTGTGCTGTCCCTCTTCTTTTTTTCAATCTAGCTCAATTAATTAAAAACCAAAATGCATATATGGAGACATCAGTTTAAACACATAAGAGGATATTCTGAATCTGGACTCCTATGTAGCCAGATGATGGTTTCATGTCCTTGTGTGCTTTTTTCCAATTGAAATTGGCTGGTTTGTTCTTCCTCTGTTCTAAATGTATATACAACTTGGGCTTTGAGAGGCTTTCTGTTTCCAGTAAATCTGTGTGTGGAATGATGTTGCAGAATACTGTATTTACTGAAGTCTGTCTTGCTTTGAAGTTTCCCTTGAGGTCTTTATATTTGGTTAAAAACAATAGCAAATGAACTATCTGATACTCATAACTTGGAAATTTTATCATTTTTTATTGTTCGAGTTCTTTTTTTGGCTTCATTTTCCTTTTTTTTTGAGGGCGAAGGAGAAATGAAACTTCAATATTTGGTTATGGGCAGGTTTTTATTCTTTTACATATTTTCACTGTATGCAATATGTAGTTTAAAAATATATTTGCTTTAAAAAACAGAGGCTTCATTTGCTTCAGAACAGGGCAGATACTTAAGAACTGCACCTTGATCTCAAAAATACTTAAATATTTGTTAGTTGTAGGCAAATGATGATTTTTATTAAAGGTAATAATAGCAGTAGCAATGGAAATTATTAAAAAATATTTTTCCTGCATAGAAATGGATAGGGTGAAATGATATGTGACAAAACTTACTAGCTCACTGTCCATCTTTTTGATTAAAGTTAAGTTTTAGAAACACGTTAACCTCGTATTTGTTATGGTCAGAGATCACCTAGCAGAGTTAGATAAGTATCGTGATGATTTGAGTCTAAACTTTCTTATTCCTCTATAGTTCATTTGAGGTGGATTATTATATATGAGGTAACAGATGGAAGTACAAGCTCTTATTTTGAAGAAAATGACTTGTATTTCCTGCTTTATAATTGTCCCGGAATATTCTGGTCTCGTCAGCTCCTACAAGAGGCTTTTTTCTGGCCAGGTCCATCCTTGCTTCCTTTGTCCTCTTTATTAGATCTCGTTCCTCCATCTGTTTATAATGCTGAACACATTGTGTGAAAAGCTTTGAAATACATGGATGGGAACACCATCTAAGTTCTGTTAAAGTTATCGTGATATGGAGCCTAGAATTTCACCTCTGTTAAGCACACTTAGATTCTTGCTCCCCAGCATTAGCCCTGCCCTCCGAACCAGCGGTATTTATAAAGGTGCTGAAGAACATATGTATAAACAAGCAGCCTCCCCCTCCCCAAAACAAAACAAAAAAAGCCCACAAAGCCCAAAGAAGCAAAACCAGATGGGAAATCTGCCTTTGAGCTCCAAATCCATCCACAAGCTTATGTTTGAGTCTGGGCATGTTGTTTTAATGTACTCTTCTCCCTGCTTTCCTCTCTTTCGTTTGGTTGTAGTGCTGCTTTCCTCACTTCATCATAAGCATTTTCTGGGTTTAGCAGTCCATTTACAATTTTGTTACAATGAGGAGGGGCATATGAGTGTTACCAGTATTATCAGAAGCATACATCTTCTCGTGTATGATATGCTGATTTTTCCCTTCCTTTGAAATGTCTGTGTATTGCCCAGTAACAAACTAGGACAAGTGAATGTAAACTACGTGAACCAAATATCATGCAAATGTAGTGAGAAGAAATGTAGAGGAAGTCGAGCCAAAAAGTTCGTACTGAATCGTACTCGGCATTATTGTATTATTTTAAAGAAGCAGAGTCAGGAATGAGTGAGACCATGCTAAGACCATTTGAGACGCTTGCTCAACAATTTCCTCCTTTTTTTTTTTTTAATTTCCTTATGAGTTACAGTTGTCTTGAACTATCATTCTTTCTCCATTCTGTTAAGTCTGTTTGTCAAGATCCATAAAAATTACAAAAATCATTCCAAATACGTGATAATCCTATCCACAGTTTATGTTGAAATTAGATGATAGATGAAGGAAAGCTCATTTAAAAAAGTAATGCCAATTCATCATGTGCTATTTATGCACGTTCCATAAAACTGTCATTCAGAATAAGTGCATTCAGCTCATTTTGTGAAAACATTTGTCATCTCCAAACTTTGTTCAGGTCCACAGAGCTTCTGTTTTACTGCTCGACAAAATCAGAGATGTACCATTAATAGTATAAGGCCATGCAATTACAAGCTGGTACGATGCTCAGATTTTATTACAGTTGCCATGCCACTGCTCTGATATTTCTGAAATTTTGAGCACTTGAGTTTTTCACTCCTAATGCTCTGTGCAACCTTAAACGAGACACTGTATGCATTAGTTTGACAGTTTACTTACAGAAAGGAATGTAATTTAAAAAATGAAGTAAAATTTAAATGGTAGGGTAATAAAGAATTTTTATATTCAATTAACATAATAATACCTCTCCCTGTTAAAAATATAGCTACTTCAGCCAATAGCAGCTAACTTAAAAACGATACCTGTTTTCCTGGTGGAAATTCACAGGCACTATAGGTTTGTCTAGTAAGACATCAGTCAGTTGTCAGTGGGAGTTACATATGGCTGATAATGCTTTTCCCCAGAATGGATTTTGTCTGTTTGCTGTGTACGGTAAATTAGGACTGTTCTTCAGGGTGATTTCAGGATCTGATTTCTGTTTTTCTTTCAACTTTAAAATTCATGGTAGTTGTATTCACAGGATTAGGTTCTTTCTGAGCATCCTTCTAGGGAATAATCCTTAAAGATTTCTAGTCCTTCGAGCTTTTCTAGTGAGATTACTGGTTGCAGAACAACGATCTGTTCTGCTGAAGATTTTTTTTTCTTCTTGCAACAACAGTGATTAAAGAACAGAGAGCTTTCATGCCGGAATTGGAAGAAATGAATAGCATCTTGTCCCATTGCTATCCTGTGCTCGTAGTAACAAAATAGATCAAATAGGTTTCTTTTACCATATTTGAATTTTAATTCAGTGGTAGTGCAGAAATTAACATGGTTTGGGAGAAGAAACATGCAGTTATGGTAAATAATTTTCACACATTCTTGATTTTTCTGTTAAGCGGCTTGGACAGGCTTTGGCCCCTCTGTTTGGAATTCACTCCAGTGAGTGAAAAATTTACAGGATTTTGCATCCCAAAGTAATAGGAAAAAATCCACTTTGTGACATGCAGTGCCTTCTGACTCTTGTGGGGTAATGCAGCAAGGTAAAATGAAAAGCAATCAAGTGTCAGAAGTAAATTGAACTTTGTCTTTTATGGTAGGTAAAGTTCTTGCAGTTGTTCTGCACGGATACTTACAGCTAGAAGAACTGCAGTGCTTTAAGCAAATAGGGACACTTCTCCATCTCTTCCAGTTCTGTTCTTGATTTCAAGTGTACAGGGAGATGTGTAGTGTCAGCTGTTGCTAAGGGCCTTCGAAGGATCATATTTCAATATTTGAATTTTCACATAATATTTTTATGCCCTTCTGAGTACTTTAAATCCTAAATGAACCTATAGAGCCTCCCTCCCCTTCCAAATTGGTCTTGGAAATGATGAGCCCATGCTTTCAGAACCTGTGCTCTGCGCATCTTCTGGAATTCCTTTGTCACAGTTGAAGCAACCTTGTTATTTGTTCCTGTGTTTTTATTTGTGTAGCAGATGTGTTCTACTCTTGACCAGTGTTCAGAATGCTCTGGTTGGTCAACTAGACATTTTTTACAATAAAGCATGTATCCAAACCCAGTATTGTACTTCAGTATAGCAATATTTCAAACCCTGGCTTAGAAGCAGTAGATGGTTTTTGGCACACGCCCCTCTGGTTTTATATTACACTTCACCCAGTCTACTTTTCAGCTTTATATAGGAGTTTACTAACCACTTCAGAATAGTCAATGTATTTTAGTTGTCTTTCTCATCTGGTTCCAGCAGTGATGATTCCTCAGCTGTGTGTTAGGCTGCTCTGCAAGGAGATGATCTTACCATTAAGCTCATTGCTGTACTGATGCTAGAAGAGAAAGCTGAGCTTTTAAGCAGATAAGTAACTTAGAGTCATTCTCATGGAGTTCGAGTCCCTCAGAATTCCTGCTCAATCTTCGTGATGTTATGTTTAAATTCCCCTGTAGCCTTTGACTTACAAGCTAAATCTATCGGGGGAAAGAGTTTAGATAAAAAATATTCTGGAACAGTTTGTGCTAATCAGCTAGGTGCCCCAGAAGCCAAAGCAGAAAAGGTTTTGCTGTGTTAAAAAGCCTGTTTATATTCCAGATAGGGGAGGATGGAAGGGACAAAGATAGTAGTAGATACTGATGACCTTTAGGACTAAGTAGACTGTGTAGGAAACTCACAAGGCAGAATTCTTGACCAAAGTTCTTTCCGAGATGTTTTGGAAATAATGCTGTTATCCCTGTGCTACTCATTTCAAAAAGTGCTAATAAAGTTCTATCAGTTTAAATTATTTCATAGATAGTACAAGTAGTAGCATACTTAGTTAAAACTTTTTTAAACAATTGAGTGGAAAGATGCAATAATTTGTAAATTATTTAATTTGGATACTTATTTCCTCTTAAGACATAAACATAGGACAGTTGAGAAGAGACATACAATGCTCAAGATTTTTTCAAATGACCTTTTCAGAGAGGGTCTTAAGCTCTTTCATAGACTGAAAAGTCCTGGAGACCATTTCAGTTTACAAAATGGTTACAAATCAGTGTGATTATAATGGTTGTGCGGGAAGAATTAATATTTTGATCAAGAATTTTCCATTGATAATTGCATCACGACAGAAAAACAAAAATGCAGACCTATAGTGTTACTTAGATGGGCTACTGAGAGCAAGAAGCCTTTCCAGCGGGAGGTCTCTAGGGTGCCCGACCTGCTCTGGAATCAGTAGTTTGTGCATCAGCTCCCCTGTGAATGGTGCAAGATTTTAGAAATTGTTGAAGTATTGTTTGAAACAAAACTTGATTTCAAAGAGGAAAAAAAAAGGAGAAAAGCACACATTATTCCTCTCCCAAAGAATTGTAGAAAAAATGAGTGAAAAAAGGTATAAGGGCTTTCTGAAGTGATTATGTTTCCCAGGAAGGGGAAGGTAAGTTAGAACAACTAAAGTGTGGGTTGCAGGTCCAGCTGTGTAGGCCTGCTTACAGCAGAGAAATTCTTGGCACGTGTAGAAGTGATTGCACCTGAGTAGTTAACTGTTGTATGAGAACCTGAGTGTCTGTCAAGTTAAAATGTGTATTTTGAAGATTACTTACGTGAAAGTAGATTCCCAAATTACAGTGTCACTCTGGGCATTAGTTTCTAGTTACATATCAAAATCTATCATACCTCTATGTATTTATTTAAGGATGATGATATACTTACAGTGCTCTGGTAATTAACAGCAAACGGTATGTTTACATTGCTATGTACTTCTAATACATTTTGGATTTAAAAAAAAAAAAGTACACAAGAAAGTGGATATTTTCCTGAGTTCCCTCTTATGTCTTTCATTTAAAAACAAAATGCAAAAGTTTTTGGTAGTTCTTCATTTCTGCATAAAGTATTTCTTTAAAAAAACAACTGAGCAGAAAGAAGCAATAATTCGTAAATTACTGTTCAAAGCTGTTTTTATTCAAGCTTTGCCAATCTTCTACCCAAGTAACAAATTTCATAATTATTAACATAATTTCTGTATGTCTAGATTTTTGCCCATAAAGAATTATTTGCAAAGTTAGCATCTAAATATGATGTATGTGCAACGTACATACACAGTACCTGTACGATTAATAGGTTCATTTTTGGTTAAGCTGCTGTGCTTGCTGCTTTTCAAACTTAGCTGCAAATCTGTACTGTTTGGTGGGGGGAGATTTTTAAAGAAATCTCACATTTTTTTGTGAACTGTGCTTTTAGGTTATCTTTGACCTGTTGTAAGCCTACCATATGCTGTGTATTTGTTAGTGTTTAGGCTTGAATTCTTAATAAAAAATTGCTTATTTGAGGTGTGGGTAGTCTGGGCAAACTACACTGCATGGATGAGAACTAGCTGGCAGCTTTGCTGTTACTGTTGCCTGCATAGTGAACAAAATAAACTGTTCAGTTTTCACAAGGTTGGTTATTTTTGCAGATGCATTGATTAAAAGTAGGTATTATTATAATATATATATTTTTAAATAAAAAATGTGCTGAAGCTTATAATTTTGAGCTTGGATTATGTTATTATTTTGTCTCCTTTTATAAAACTAAGAATTAAAATTTAAAATGAGAGAGGGGAACAAGGAGATGCCCTGAAATAATACAGATTGCTCTCTTATCAGATGCCATTGTTGAAGACGGTGATATTTGTTTTGAAGGTGTGTAGGTCTTTGTGGAAGATCAGGTAAATCTGTAATGAAATTCTTGCTGCGTGGAGAAGAAGTGAGATAGAGGTGTTGTTTCCTTACTTGTAACTGCTTAGTTCCGAGGATCTCCTTTAAAAATTACACTTTAGAAAACCTCTTCCATTTTTACATCATTTTGTACGTGTGTGTATATTTTTTAAATTAAAATGTACATCCTTGAGTGTGAACGTTTTCCAGCATCTGGAGCCAATTTACTGGAGTACAGCATTCCTTGTAAGTCAAATGCAAGATAGCCATCAGTCTTTTACCTCCATAAAGCCTGCTAAAGGTGACAGGAGAGCATAAAGTGTGTGGGCGGGAGGAGGGGAAGAAGAGGCTTGACAGTAAAAGTGGTAGTGCTCTAGTTGCTTTTGGTTTGTTTCTTGTCTGTCCCTCCTTGAAAACTGTACTTTTCAGATCGTATAGGCTTTCAGGTCTTTCAAAACTCAGGCTTAAAAACAGCAAAGGATGTGTATGTGCTGATAGTATTTGCAGGTTTTTGTACCTCTGAAGACTGGCCAGTTCCTGTGGTAAAATAGTTCTTTTTGCTGTTCTTAATCAGAGAGGAATTGTACTTAGCGGTTAAACATTATATCTATTTGATGTGAAGAGAAGAGGTGCAGTATCAGAAGGTAAACTGTGACTGGAAGCTGTTTCAGGATTAAGATCAGAACGGGTAACTTCTGTGGAAGAGACTCTGATGTGTAGAGCCTGTGGTAGATCATCGTAATCCTTTCTGAAACTGGAAAGTTTTAAAAATACAAAGGCAAACAACGCCACAAAACAAGCAAAAAAACCTAATGTAATATGGTGGTATAAGGAAGGTTAGATACCTTAAAATAATTGAGATTTTAACTGAAGGACTTAGAATAGGGACAAACCCATTAAGACTTAAAATGTACACGTTCCTGTTCTGATGTGCAACTCCTCTCAGAAGCTCTACGTTGTTCTTAGACAGACAGACCAAGCTTCTGATTATCAACTGCTCCTTTCCTTATGCTTTCCTGTTGTTCAAATAATTTATTTTTATCTCTTAAGCAGGTTAAGTGGGGGAGATAGGAGTAAGGACCTAAGGCTTTTGAAGCACCTCATAGCCTGCACTGTTGTGTGGTACTGTGTGTGGCTTGGTACCACGTTAGGGCACACGTACCACAGAAATTCTTGCTCTGTAGTGCAGTGTTGGAATATTTGAAGCCAGGCAGTGTGGATGCTGAGAAACTGAACACCTAGCTCTAGTTAAAATGGTAGGAAACACATTTTTTATTGGCATAGTTTTTTACAGATAGGATTGAAGATTCAATAGCTTTTGTATTTCAGAACACTTTAAAATGGAAAACTGTAGAATCCAGCATCTGTTGAGATATAATGATTTGGCTTAACTACACTAACTGACAATATATCCAGTACCTTTTAACTGTATGTCAGTTCCTGATGCTTCACAAATGGTACCTCTCCCACTTGCTTAAAGCCTGCAGGATCTTTGAGTTGATTCAACTGGATGCAAGCCCATTTTCAATAAATCTCACCAGCATAAATAAAATGCAGAAAGTTGGCACCGATAAGCCAACAATGTATTTCCAGAAGATTATTCAAGTAAACCTCTCTTTCAGGAGTATTAGGCATAATTTTAAAAATATTGTAGGAGTTTTATATGTAGGTATGCTGTACATAAGAAGTGTACTGTCAGAATACATAGCAAAGTAGTTTTTATAAGAGCTTGTGTGGTGGTAATGCAAGAAATAGTAAGTGAAACTATTTTATACCAATAGAAAAGCTGCTTCATTTCTAATCCCGATCTGGACTTTAAAATGGAATTTTTGCCAATTTGAACTGGACTGGTATTTACCAATTAGTTTGGATGTAAACTCACTACTTCATATTGTTCTTATTATAATTTTAATTTTTATTCAGCTTTTAAGTAGAGGTGTCAGCTGGTAGATAATGTAAGGTGTTTGCAAGAAGGCCATCAGGATAACATAAAAAAGTTCATTTTGAATATGATCTAGTTTGCTGTGTGTTTTTGAGAGAGAGTTACATGCAGAGGTTAAATAAAAAAAGAAAATGCTGGGAGTTCTCGTTAGACTAAGTAACTTGAAATACTGTTCCTCCCCACCCAAAAAAAACCAAACAGATAAACAAAAAAACAGTGAGCTTCTCTGGTCTTTAGAACTGTGTAGTTCTAGGAACTTTGAATGAGAAGAGATTCATGAAAGCTGTAAACAGAGCTGAAGAATATTAGCGTGGGTCTGGGGATTTTGCATGAGTAGTCCTATCATTTCACTTCTTCTTGACTGACTTAATGCCTATTTCCTTTTTTTTTTTTTTTTTGTTTTATACACTTAGAAGGATTTCCTGACAGGAATGACTAAAAGTTGCAAGTAATTTTTTAAACCAAAAAGCAACCCATAAGCCATTAATAAAGTTTGCTTTCATGTAAAAATCTCAAATACAGTTTTTAAAAAAAGTGTAAATAATTTACAGTCAGATTCCTAATCTGAAGAATTTAGTGGCTGATAAGAGCAAATAGTGTCCTATTGGGGTAGAAAACCAGTAGACTTTTTTTCTGTTGTAGGATTAACGGTAAGCTTAGAATTTACTCTTTGTATGCATAAGCAATTCTCTTAAAAACAGGTAATGAACAGTAAAAGGGTGGTGACTCAGATGTAGGTGGGGATATGCAGTCAGTTCTGATATATATAGAAACTGAAATTAATAAACTGGAAGTAACAAAGTCTTCCTGACGTTGTGAACAGCATTGGTTCTGAGGAGTAATAACCGTGAGGTTTTAAAGCGAGCAATAGCAGCTACCATAAGGACTAGGTGAGGTTTTCAAAGCAAGGACTCAGCCATGACTGGGAATAGGCAAGCATAGGTGGAAAATAAAACTGTGAAATACAATATTAAAGCTTATATTTTTTGGCATATATGATGACTATTCACCATCCCTAACCTTTCCTGACACTTGAGCTTGCTGGAGTTCAGTGGCTTGGCTGTACACTGTAGGAGAAGTCTGGGTGGCTGGGATGGTTCTTCAGTGAGGAGTCAGGAAAAGGCGGCTGCCAGGAGAGGCACTTGTGCCAGGAACCCAGACAGTAGCTCTTCTTTCCTTCCAGGATAAATCATCTTTGTCTTCTTCTACCTTCTACTTCTGTGTGGTTTGTGGGTGGGAACCGTACTTCTTCTGTTCTGTGTTGAAGCTTGAGGAGAGTCTAGGATGAGCTTCATTAGACATCTTGAAGAGGGGCCCACAAGGAGGGCTGACCTGGTGCTGGCCCTTCATCGTGTAACTGTATGCAGTCAGCATTCGGATGGTCTGTTCCAAAGGAGTCAGGTTAAGCAGGATGTTTTCTTGCTAGGATTCCTTACATCTCCTCTCTAGGTTGAATACCAGTAACTTCTTCTCTTCTGTGAGTCCACCACTTACATGAATTGGTCTAATTTTCTTTTTGAAACCATTCATGCTGTTAATACCTGAAACGTGGTAGGTGAATTTCATGTTTTTGTGTGGTATAAGGAGGTATAGCATCTTCTTACTCCCTATCAGCAATCTTAAGGACTCAAACAAACAAACAGACCACTTTGAAAGTGAAGATCAAAGCTGCATCCTTTTATCACATATTTATGTAGCACATGCTTATTGAGAAAAGTTCATTCTGATAAGCACGGTAGCAGATCATTAATGTCTAACACGTGTTCAAGAATTGGTACTGTTCTTTTAAGGATTTAGTAGACCAGGGATGTTTAAAATGACTTTCTGTCCACGTGTAATAGCTGCAGTCAGAAGGAGTTAGACTGCAGCTTGTTCCTCTCACTTGTCTTTAGCTCTGCTCTTGAGTTGCCAGACAACTGCTTGTGTTAACCCCATATCGCCGACAAGGTCTATGGAATTGTTTTGTCAGCTCTTTAACCGTATCTCTTCCTAATTTGTCTCTAAAGTACGTGTCCTGTGGTAGTAAATTATTCACTGGGGTATATCTGGTGTATTCTGCTTGAAGACTCTGAAAGGTCTGAGTGATGTTTGGGAACACGATGCGTGCGATGGTTCGGGTTAGCGGCAGTCCCTCTGTTGTGTAATTTTAAAGAAACAAAATCAAAAATTACAGCTTCAGACAATCCAGGGTGTGCTCGTTTAAGGGAAGGAAGATGACGATAAAACTAAAGGCTCCTTAAATTTGAAAGGGGCTTTCCTTAGTACTGACAGCAATGGTGGATCAAAATGGCTGCTATTCCTTCGGTGGAAAAATCGAGCATAACTGGAACGAATTGATGTTAAAATGAAATAATGGCTGGCCCACAGAAGTGTGGGTGAAATGCTGCAGCTCTTAAGGGTGGCAGACATCAGTTCCAGCCTGTCCTCTACACCTGGGTCAGAATTGGTCCTCATAGTTTATATGAACACAGCAAAGCCGTATTATCTCTGCATTTTAGTGAGGTTATATATATATAGCCATGGAAAGTAGTAGTTTTCATTTTTAAGTGATTTTTTTAACAATGCTATTAATTCGCTGAAAACTGAGGTTAAAATTACTCAAATTACTCATTTAATTTTTATTAGATTCTTAAGTTTTCATCAAGATTCACCCAGATTCAAGATTCACTTTTTGACATTCATCAAGATTCACTTTTCTCTCTAATACAAAATTTCAAAAAAAAAGGAGTGTTTTTTTTTTTAACATTATAGGCTTGGTCTGTAGTGATGTGGCAATTATAGTCAGTATTGCTGTATTCTTCTGTTACTATATATATATTTTTTTCCGTGGAAGTATCTTTGCCTAGTTACTAAAAATTAGGCAGTAGGTAAAAGGCAGTGATTTTAAAAAAATGATTTCTAAATTAATTTTGTGAATTTCTTGTATCAATGGCAAAAGTTAAAATTGTCTTTATTTTAATTCATTGTTTTGATTCTTGATGTTCAGAAAAACCTGGCAGTTTAAAGGAAAAAAAAAAGGCTATCAGTCTTTGGTAGCTGCCAGTTGGGAGAATAAAGAAAAAAAATACGGCATAAGAAGTCACCCTGTTAGAATATGAACGTTAATAGACCTCTTATATCAGATGTCGGAAGCTGATGCTGCTAAAAAAAAATCACCCATGGAAATATTGCAGGGGTGTTCACTATATTCTGGCACTCAAAATCATTCATTCTATCATCTTGTCAAAACAGACATACGTGCTGAGGGCTTTATTCGTTGTTAGTGTGCAAAAATGAACTGGTAAATTGAAAATAACGTGTCGTTGTGAGTTCATCATCCTAAGTATGAATAAAGGGGCGATGCAAGTGGAGGAGGTGTGCCATCAGCCTGAGTGCCGTCACCTTGGGACTGGGCATCAAAGTGTGCTGGGTTCCCGCAGAGGCTGAACTCCGGAGGCTTCCAGCTGCCCAGCAGAGGAGGAGAGTATTCATGGTCACTTCATGGGCAGAGATCTGTGCTCTCAAAGTGCCAAAAAAAATAAAAATACTTGAAGGAAAGGAAGTTCATGTGAGCATCTCATGCTGAAAGTTCTTTCTGGGCATCCAAGCCCCTCCTCGGCTGGTCTCCCTAAAGCCTGGGAGAGACGAACTGCTTTGTGTTCACCTATCGATCTATCAGTGAAGCAGGAGGGGTGCCTCGTGATTAGAGTTAGCGAGGCAGCTTCAGTTGAAATTTCTAAATTTGTTGTGGACAATGAAATTAAGATCGGTCTTTTGCTGGGGAGACTGATCGTCCCGGGAAAGGCTTTGACTTTTTATTTGCAGCGGGAGCTTTACAATGCAGCTAATTGGCGTGTGCTGGCATGTTCTCATTGTAGCAGGCGTTTAAAAGCTAACAAACACTGACAAAAGAAATATAAGTAAGAAATTACAGCGGATAGAAATAAATCCATTTTACAATTTGAGCTACTGTAAATGATCAGAGCTCTAATACAAGAAAGATGTATTCAGGTATATTATTGTTCACTGAAATTCCTGTCTATACATATATTCTTTTGTGCGTCTGTTAAACATGATCTTAACATGAAGCCCTTTTTCTCCTAACTCAAAAGCTTTCTCGAAGTTGATGAATACCATACATAATGGTAAGTTATATTAGAATCTTTTTCAGAGGTTCATTTATCACAAAGGGTAGCCTTTTGTAGAAAATCCTGATTGAAGGTCTGCATATTCTATTGATTGGGTGAAATACGGGTCTGCAGTGAGTCAATTGTTCAGTACTTGAGTGAAAACTTTGTAGATTGTCTGCAGGAGCCTGATAGGTCAATAGTTCCTCAGTTCTCCTTTGATGATCTTTTTGTATGTGCACAGTAAAATGATAACAGTTTTATTCTAGTTCTGAGATTCTTTTCTTTAATTTTGTGAATAGTGTTTCTAGTTCTTCTTCTGTGCTCCATTCATAGGTGTGTTACAGGGGTATCTACCTCAGGAATTCTCCCACTTACTTTCCTGACTACTTAAATTACTACAAGTAATGCATGTGAAGGTATCCGTGTGTTGTCCCTTCTTTGTTCTGGCAGCCCAGTGCTGCCCGGTAGTGCCATTGCTAACAGCACTACCAGTTTCACAGGGAGCAATATTGAATCTTTAATGTATCTGATTGCAGCTTCCCTCTAGTATTTGGTATTAGCTTTGTACCCCTACTTCTGTATTCACTCATGCTGAGTGGAAATGAAATAGAGCTTATTAAATTAGAACTTGGTTTACTTTTTCAAGGCTTTTGTTCACTTATAGGAAACAATTGTAGCTATACTCACAAGTTATTGAAAGATTTTGGACGGAATGTTTACAGTTAAAACCCTCTCCTAAGGATAGTTTTGAAGATGGTCGAGCTTATTTCTTAATGTTGTATTTAATCGGTATCAGAAAATCTAGTAATAAAAATTGGAGTTTTTTCAGTTGGTGTCAGCCAAATAGAATGATTTTCTTCTTGTTGTATGTGTATGTTGGAGGAGCAGGGCTGTATGCATCGTAAATTGTATTGACATGGAGTTCAGCATATGCAAAAGAAATGAAATGTTTAAACTTTGCATGATGAAGTTCTTTGCATTTTAAGCCAGCAATCATTAAGATTTTATAGGACTTCTTTTCACACTGCTGGAGCCACAAATTACGTGTTAGGCAGATGTCTGTAGTGGTGGGTCTCTTTTTTCTATATATATATAAAAGTTTATATTTCATAGTCTACATGTGATGAGAAATACTGAAATTTCTCTGGATTTGCTTTGCTTTAGTAAAATAGGTGTAGCTTTTTTCCTTTTGATATAGGGTTTCCCTCTCACCCTCCCAGGTGTACAGTGCTCTGAACCAGCTTTGAGATGAAGGAAAGCAAGCTCACCATTTTTCTGAACAAAAAATAAAACACCTGAAGGGTATCTGACAAAGTGTGCTGAATTTGGACTTGGTGAGTTTCTGCTGTTTCATAAGCAGAGCATTTTGGCTGTTTAATGTCGCAGAGGTACAGGTTCACAAGGGCGTGCAGAACAGAAACTGATAGGACGCCATTTGTTGTTACTTCTTTCCACATTGCAATTTTTCCAAAACTGATTGTCTGTTTGTAACTCCAGCATAGAACTTTGAAGGGTGTAGGTGGAAGTGGTTACTTAATGTCGTGTGCTTTCTTGTTAAGCAGTAATGATGCTTTGTAGGAACTCATTCTTGTGGGCCAGCCTAGTTGTTACCTATATGTTCATTTCAGAGCAGTGTTTGGACAGGGTTTATCATCTAATCTGCCCTTTTTTGGTGTGTGCACGCACATGCACGTGTGTTTGTGTCTTTTAGTTGCCTTCCCATGTTTCTTTAGATAAAATTTTAAAGTTGGTTTCTTTCCCTCCTCCCCAAAACCCGTCTTGCAGGTTTTTTTTATAAACAGCAAGGAAAGTTTGTGCAGTGTGTATAGGATGAAAAAATATTAAAGCTTGAGATGGGTATTTCGATACGTATTTAGTATTTAGTTTACTTCAACAACGTAATCATCTGACTCATAATCTGAGTCTGAGGCGTTTGTGTTGTCTGTAAGGGTTGGGATGGAGGCAGTGTATCAGGAGCTCAGTTTTCATTGCATTGAGTTTGTTGGCTGTCTATCAGCAAGAAAGTACCAAAAAGGGGGAAAAAAAAAAAGAGAGCTTTGGCTTGAATGGACATAACTACGACTTCGAAACAGTTTCGCTTGATAGCTCTGGTTAGTATTAAGGAGAAGGTTGAAACTAGTGAGTTGAATTCTGTGCTGACAAAGTGTAAAGGAGGAAGGATGACATGTAGAGGCTTCAACACGTTTTAAAGAGTTGCTTGAAAAGGTGGACTAGAAAATGGAGTCATGCAAGTGACATTTTTCAATAAAAATAGACGTCATAATAGAAGGGAGTAAGGACACTTGAAGATAGAAGTGGTCCACTGCAGTTTTGTCAGTAAGGGACAGTATTTGGTTGTTTGGTTCTTGGTTTTGGTAAATATTACGGTCAATTTCTTATATTTAGTATACTTTTCGTGTTTTAAAAAATGCAGTTGAGAGATCTGAAGTTTTCACTTTTATTCACAGTGTGACAACTTTGTGCTTCTTAGTCTTACTCTGGACCTTCCAGTCACACTTTGTATATTTGACATTGAAGTCTCATCTCTTCTGCGCCATGTTTTATCACTGGAAAGCAGGAGGAGGGGATGCAGGCTTAAATGGCTGCTGGGGGATTTTAGGGCATACTTAAACAAAAACAAACAAACAAAAACAAACAAACAAACAAAAAAACGAAACAAAAAACCCACAGCTATGGGGAGTAATGACCTGAAGGTTGTAATTTCATGTTAAGAGCTAGCTATAAATTGTGATGGCTGGTTGTAGTCTTTCTCTGGCTACTTCTGTTCTTATTGTTCTGTCTGCTCTCAGTTTTATTTCTTACTCCTGCGTCTGCTTTCAGGTCTATTTTCATCAGTTCTGTCTTACACTGTTTTTTGAGTCACAATGTTGAGAGCTGTAGCACAGAACAGACAGCCATCATGTCAATTCCAGTACGGTGGTCATCTTTGGAAGGCAGTGTGTCTGCAAAGGAACCTTACAGTTCTGCGCAACTGGTCTCAGCATCGATGTGGGCATAATTTAGTATATATGCTATGATTTTTTTTTAGCATGGTAAATTAAACTAGGGAAAGTGTCTGCTGAGCATGGATATTAAAGTTTTTTGAACCTAGCTAAATTTAGGCAGACTTTACAGTATAGATAAAAAATACATCTGCTTGTGGTGAAGCGTGGGGATAGCAGTGCTCAGCTAACCTGTATAGTTTATTATTTTTTTTTAAGGTGGAGAAGGGCAATTTAAAAGGCAATCTGAAATACTTCCTTTCCGCTTATTTTAATTCATGGCCTTTTTTCAGAGTATTGAATAAAGGAGTCTCATTGTTCAGTTGTCAAATACTGCAACCTTAAGCATAACTGCTTGCCCATGAGTTTCTAAAATACCACTTGAAAGCTTCAGTTGTTGAAAATGACATCTATGCAGTCTATCAGCAGTTAAGGCAAGCCAGCTGTTTGCCACAACCAGAAATAACTAATCACAACAGAATTAATTCCCTTGTTACTCATGTTAGCCTCTCTAATGTCCTCGTTTTCCTAATTCTGTCTCAGTCAAGCATCCTGCAGCATACCTGTGAAGATACTAACTTCAGATCACTGGAATCCAAAAGGAGAAAACTTTTGGAACAAACCCCTTTAAATACTATGTTCTGTTAACAGTGAAGAGGAATGTAGTGCTTCCAATGATTCCTCATTTCAGCACTGAGATAGATTGCTCGCAGGCTGATTTGAAGCAATCGTAGGTTTTCTGAGATCTTAAGTTGTTTTTAAAATTTCCAGTGAGAACTTAATGTTTTAGCTTATCACACATCATGTTCCTACTTGGGAATACTTGTTTAATGAGCCTAGTAGTGCTTTATTTTTAGTGTAAGTCACATTACAGCAACTTAAATTTGTATGCCTTGGATCATCAAGACAGAAGTGAATTTACAGAAGCTGTAGTCTCTATCAGTTATTCTTCCATATCTGTCTAACTTCTTCTCGCAAAGATCTTTCCCTGCTTTAACATTTTTGAGCTTCGGGTCTTTCCTGTACTTTTGAGCGTACTGTGTGTACCTCAGATCTGACCACGTAGTTCTGGATCTTACTGATCTTCTACAACAGATCTTCAAAACTTACTTAATCACTCTAGAATAAGCATGTAATTCTTAACGTGTCTCATAAAGCTAAATTATTTATAGATGTAAACCTTACGCAGGCTGTTAAAAGCATCTCAAAGATAGATTTTCTGAAGTCAGAACCTCTGGAGGCTCATGGTTACAAAGCAAGTAATGAATTAGGAAACTTTTCTTCAGTGATCTCTACTGATGCTTTCATCAGGGTGATGTTTAGCAGAGCTGTGATAGCACAGAAGTCAATAGGGAAAGAAAATTAAGATAGGCTGGCTTTTCTCCTGTAAAGTTAAGCATGTAGTTATGCTGTTGAGGACAACAGTGGGCCCTATTTCCCTCTTAAAGATGTTTCTGCAGAAGAATAAAGGCAAGAGCAACAGTTCCCTTAAATCAGTAGTCACATTATTATCTCAGCATTTTGTACATCCTTTTAGTGTGTGATGCTGTAATACAATACATTGAATAGACCTAGATACCACCTGGAGCAAGCTTTTAAACAGTAGTGTAGGTATCAGTGGTGCCAACTTTGAACCAAGAGGATATTGATCCCAAATTACTTCAGCTCGGCTGTGAAGCATGTTTCTGGAGGCATTGCAAGGGTGCAAGGAAAATCTGTCATAGGATCAGACTGATGGGATAAACCTTGGTATCCCAGTCTATGTGAGCAGGCTACTTGTCATGGTGGTCAGAAGACTGTATGCCTCTAGCACGAGGGAGCAGTCTACACAGTAAGAAACAAGCTCAAAGTGAAAAGGCAAAGTTACAGGGATTGAGAACTTAGGAAAATCCTTTCAGCTAGTGGTTCTGAGTGCTGTTGGTGGGACAAGGCAGGAACGATGCACTTCGTGGCTTGGCACTGATGTTTCTTGCACGTGTCCCAAAGGTGTACTAGCTGGAAGCATGACTCAGAGCCACATATTCCCCTCTAACCTGTTCTTAGAAGAAAAAGGAGAAATTACCTTGGAATTTCTTGAAGATTTCCAAGCCTTCTCTACAAAGATGATTGTAACCCGTGTACCAGCTGACATGCTTCTCCAGTCTTGCTGTTGTGACACACGAGTTCTCCCCATTTCTCATAAACCCGTTTCTATGCTGGGATCCCCCTTTCTCCCAAATCGCCTTAGGGTCTTGTAACTCCATCACCATCAATGTTGACCTCTTTCTCATCTAAAAATCACCGTGCCAAAATGGCTGCCTCTGTTGTACGGTAACTGGTAGCACAGTGTCGTGCGCCGTGCCTCCGGCCCAACGCAGCCTGTCTGCCCTACAACTCTGTCCTAGGGCACACTGTGGAAATTTACATCAGTTCCGAAAGGGCTGCAGGAAATTCACTGGGGCAAAGCTGGAAGCAAATCCAAGGCTATTAAGTACAAAGGCCATGCCTGAAGCTCAAAATCTGTAAGTCATAGATTTCTAGAGGCTGGGGGAGTATTTGAGGGAGGTCTTACTTCATGCATTCCCTCTGCCTCTGCTTTTCCTTGTGCAACCGCTGTTGCTCACAATAACCTGGTATTTATTTATTTGTTTGTGCTTAGGATTAGATTCACTTTAGTTTATATTTTGTCCATATGGCAAAATAAGAAATTGTTGCATAATTTTCCACGATTAACATTCTATTAGAGTAGAACATTTTTTTTTTTTTTTTAAACAACAAAAAACCTGGTTGCTTATCAACAGCCAACTGCATTAAACGGCACTTTTTCATTTTGCTCTATACAGAAAATTGTTGTGGTTTTAGGGTGGATTTCTTGGCAATCGTCACAGGAAGTGTGGAGGTGCTGGAAATATGTATATAGGTTAATTTCTTTGTAAAGAAGCTCCTTGTTCTTATAACTTCATTTGATTTATGTGAACTTTACAACTTTACTTCAAGACTGATTTTTTTTCTACTTCTGCTTCCTCCCAAGTGGGAAGGCAAATCTGAGGTTCAGTGGTTCTGTGCAAGTTTACATTAAAAAAAAAACCAACAACCCTCTTTGACGAGGTTGTTATTTGTTAAGCTTTGGCAAAATATGAGGGGCAGCAACTTGTGGTAGATACTCTGGATAAATAGAATAGAATAGTTGAGTTAGATGATCACTGAAGTTGCCTTCTAGCCCAACTGCAACTGCAGGGATCGTGGTGGGAAAGCTTAGTGTATCAAAGTCAGCCGTGAGACACAGTGCTGTTGGAAGTGAGAAGTTCAGCTGCTTTGCTAATTCTTCTGCTTATGGAACTACTTAGTTTTGGGATATTTTTAATAAAACAATTTCAGTTGTTCTGTGTGCCACTTGTATGTTGCTGCAGTTAGTTATCGCTATTCTTGATGTTCTTTTATTTCCACTGTTATCTATTCTTATGTTGTTTGCCAGTAAAAAGAGTTCTGTTTTTCCCAGTCTGTATGATCTGTGTGTTCCCTGCTCTATACTAACGCTAAGCAGGCAGTTATTTCTTGTCCAGAGATGCTTTTCTTTTTCCTCCAGTTGCCCTTCTGGTAAGTATTTTACTCGAGCAATGCAGGCTATGCGTGCATCTTATCTCAGGACCTGAAATGATGTTTTGCGTGTCCTAGCAGTGCTAGGTGCCGTCAGACTTCACCCTGGCAGTGCTGTGTCCACCTGCAGCTGAAGAACTGTTCAGCTCAGAACTCCGAAGACTATTTAACCATGCTGTTTGTGCCTCTGGCAGATTACACAGGTTCTGGCTGTATAGCTTTTCAGTAATACAGAAAGGACTTGGAGCAGATTGGTTTGTTTGGCCCTTATAACTTTGGTAAATGTGTTCAGTTGTTACTTCTTGCTGATTCTGAGAGTGATTATCTCCTCTCAGGAAACAACAGGACAATTTGATATACTTTAGACATTTTAAATACGTACCTTCCTGACTTTCCAAAATGATGAGCACGTAATTTTTATACAGGTATTTTTGAAATGATGTGAAAATCAAGGATTTATTTGTATGTTACACATAGAGCTCCTACTTGAGTGCTTTGAGACGTGAAGTCTTGGTTGTATGACTAATTCCAGAAAGTGCATGGACTTGACGTATTAAGTAAAATATTGCTACATGGAAGTGTATAGCCCAAGCAGAGTATTTGGATAAGTCATGTTTTCTTGTATTTTGCAACAGAAACAAACAGTGTTTAGAAACAAACAGAACAAAGCTAACAAAAACTACAACAAAAGTAAAGGCAAAAAAAAAAAGCCTACCTCATTCCACTAGCAAACTAGTTTGTTTGTCTTTCTTTTGAAGTAGTTTTATACCTGTGATTTTATAACTTACTGCTTGTATTCCAAAAATCTGTTTTAAAGAGGAAGAATAAACCTTACAATTGAAATAGAAGCAGCAGAACTTCTGCAGTTATTAAATATGTAAGGTTCTGAAAATGGAGAAGAATTTTAAAATACCACATTTTAAAACTCTGGAGGTGTTATCTTTCTGGCAAAATACCTTTTATTTTATTTTATTTTTTTTTTTACTTTCACAAAAAATGTTGACTTTAACAATTCTGTTTTCTCCACTCTCGATCATTGACGCTTTATGAGAACAGTAGTGTTTCTGGTGACTAGCTCTTGTGGTTTGATCGTAGTGTTCTGATATTTATTTATTTTTTTAACCTTTAAAACTCTCAGAGCCAGATAGTTACATGAGTCTCATAATTCTCAAGAAATTGTGTGGCTTTTATTGTTCTAAGTACACAACTAAAATGCTGGGGGGGGGGGGGGAACATGACACAAAAACCTCCTTTTTATTAATTTCAAATCTGGTTTAAAGCAGACTTTTTTTTGGGGAACTGAATTATACTTCAGCTTCTGTGGTTGCTGATACTGCATTTAAGAACAGACTCAATAGCAAGGCTGTTTGTTAACCATGTGCATTTTGGTAGTGTGTAGGGACAAATCTAGAGCAGGATCCATAGAATTTACTCTCCGAGTTAGATAAGGCAGATGTAATTGGAGGAAGGTCCTAACAGCGTGAATGTTTTAAGGATCCTAACTGCTTGTAATGCCATAATTACAGATTTTGGGGATGCTGACAAAATAAAGGGGAGGGCGTGAGATGACTGTAGGAGGTGTGCTAAATGGAACGCGAAAAGGACAGAAGCTCAGTAGAAAAGCAGAGCAAATAAGGAATTGTGCTATGATGAAGAGATGAGGGAGGAGATTGCAAGCCCCTAACGTAGCATAGGCAGGGGGAAAAGTGTTGTCAGAATGTGTCTTTGGCTATTTTTTCATCTCTTCTTTCTCCATTGGGTCTAGCTGACTTTCTCTTCAGTTTTTCTTGACCGTTAACACAGGCAGGGAATTGAAGATGCATTAATGTTTGTGTATTCTGGGTGGGTTTGGGTGATTTTAGCTTCCCTTGCCTGGGCTCAGAAGGAATGCTGGGTGGTACGTGGTATTTTAATAACGCATATCTTCTTGTTGCTGCCTTCTTCAAATCCTTATTCGTATGAGTGACAAACTAGCTCCACCCTTTGCCTTCTAACTGGCATTTCAGTTCTGTGGCTTTTTTTGATCTAACCATGTTCATTCTACTTCTGTTTACTCCCTGTGGCACTCTTCCTCTAACTGCAGTTCAGTGCTACCATGCTTGATATTCCTTGGCCAGCTGACAGCTCACTTATCTAATGCACGTGGAGCCTAACAGTTTCGTAGACAGGTACTACTTCTCGTCCTGGGCTTCTGGTCAGCAGGGCTTTTTCCCCATCCTATATAACAAACGTTACCCTGCATGTAGATGAACAGAAGTAATGGCTTCATAGAGGGGTATGAACTCTTCCCGTTTAAATTGCTAACATGTGAGTCTGACTAATGTTAATGTGTTCAGTCATTTCCTTGTTGGCTGCTCTAGCAGAAATATTAGTCAAGCATTCTTTGATCACAAACAGCTTTAGTTTGTGAATAAATGAAATACCACCAGTTCTACCAGCAAATCTGAGTACCTTATCCTCAGAGTTGCTGTCATTTTTTTCTGAAAATGTACAAGAAATCCGTAGTTACCAAAACTAACATTTTAAACAAATGTATGTTGTTCAAAACCATGTTACTTTGAGGTCAAAAGGTGTTTTTCCACTCATATCTTGTATGTTCTGTTATACAGCCCAATACTTCATTCTTTAGCTACTGTAACTTTTACAGTGATTCTCTGAAACAATATGCTTGGATAGCGGACTCAGTTGAAAGCAGGTATTTTAGCCAAAAATTCTGCTACTCTTAATATTTGAGCATAGTTTGTAATGCACGTAAATATTTGATCTATCACATGTTTCAGCAGAACTTAGACCTGAGTCAGTCTGTGTGTTCCCCAAGTTGTAGAATGTCAGATGACGAGCAATTCTCTCAGTCAGCATGGTTAGAAATTCAACACAGGAACTTTCTGCATTATGTCTTAAGTAATCTTGTTTGTTTTGATTAATTTTCTACTGCATATTTACATGATTACTAGAAAATGGGGAGGGGGAAGAGAGAGATGCATGTAATCGTTTTTGTAATTTTTTTCAGGTATTTTTAGCAGCAATGATGTAGCAGTATCATTTCCAAATGCAGTATCTGGCTCAGGATCTAGCACTCCCGTTTCCAGTTCTCATTTACCTCAGCAGGCTTCAGGCCACTTGCAGCAAGTGGGAGCTCTGTCACCTTCAACTGCGCCTTCTATAACTACTGTTGTTGCTACAACTCAGGTAAACTATCACAAGAGTTTAAGTTAGCAAACAATGTTACTGACCCGCTTATTTTCAGTGTTATGAGAAAACATCATTTATTTGGGAAACAGGTTAATAAACGTATTTGTTGTGAAAATGTCATTACAGTGGCTAGAGTTTCCCCACAATATTACATAGTTCTGTATCTGTAGAATACATAGATTAAAAAAAAAAAAGTCCATGGAAGTATGTAATGATAATGATTATATCAGGTAGCCCTAAATGCTGGTTACAGTTCGTCAGTGCTCCAAACAATGTCTGTTATCAGAACAGAGTGTTTTAAGAAAGGATTTAGAAGAGGAAATCAGGTAACATTTTTGAATGTTTTACGTAAATAAAATAATGTTGGTATCAATTCAAGGATGAACAGGTTTATTTGGGAGATTTGAAAAATGGACAACTAAAGCTAGCCCTGGCAAAGAGGAGGCCAAAGTTGGCATCTTGATAGCAAATGGAAGTTGACAGACACAACCATAGTTTTGTATTTGGAAGGTCATACAAATGAAGATATATAGGTTGTGTTTGCTGAAGGGTTAAGGGAGGAGGAGTGCAGAAGGAAGTGTGACACGGTCAAAGTAATGAAACAGAAAAAATATCTTAATGGTAGTATTTTGGATGAATTTAAACGAGACAAGATTACATTCGTGAAAGCCATGGAGTATGAAGCTATAGCTGTAGAGAGCCAACATGATTAGAGTAAGTATGAAGGAATACTGTACTGGGCATAATGGTTCTTGTATTTTGTGTTTCTTGTATTTTTTGTTTTCTGTTGGGAATCTGTTTTACAACTAATATATCAAATGTATCTTTTGGTGTGTGCATACAAGTCATCAATTTTTAATTTAGAGAAACTACAGTTTCTATAGACTTAAAATAATGGATATAAACTTGAAACCTGTGTGTTTGTGTGCACAGGGATATGTGTAATAGCTATATAGCAGAAATGCTGTATGTAGACAACTGTAGAATGCATTTCAATATCAAATGACGCTGTTACATATAGCAGGTAGTACATACTTTAATTCTTCTGGATTCATTTCTGAAAGAAATAAGCCTTGTGTTATCCCATTTGTCTGTGTCTGATTTCTGTATCATAACTTTGGAAACAGCTGGCTAGCTTCACCCAAAATTGGGTGACATCTCTACAGAAATTGATAGAAACCATTTTAAGGAAATAAATTAAGGAAAAAAAAAGGGGAGAAAAAACCAACAGTGCTTTTGGGAAGAGCTAACGTAGCATTCCTGAAGGAAAGTTGTAACCAACTGGAGTTCCTCTTAATCTTTTTTTTTTTTTTAAATCAAAATCTATTACATAAAATAAGACATTTAAAATAAGCAGTCTGGAGATGAGCAGAGAGGTTGTGTCATAGTTTAGTAGTTGATTAAAAAAAATAAACAAGTAGATGCTCATCTCTCGCAGTGGAGAGTTTTCCATTGCAGTCTTGGAATGATCAGTGTTGTGGCCTTTTGTACAGTTCAACATACTCATAAATGATCTGAGAGAAGGAGGAGGAACAGAAGTTACGTTTGCTGATTGTACTAGGTGATGCAATGAGCTATCGTGAGGTCAACTCAAACTCAAAAATGCTGAGAGACCTCACTGCCCTATGTTGACAAAATGGTGAGAGGGCAAATGAAATACATGTTAGAGGGAAAAGAGTTCAAAAATCCATTCAAAACAGATACAGTAGACCTGTAAGAGGGATGGTAGTGAACAGTGAGTGACAAAGAACAGCAACTTTATAAGAAATGAGTAAATAGGGTAGGACTCCTGGCCTGAAAAGCAGACGCAGATAGAATAAGCCAGAGGTATGTAAAATCAGAGTTAACATGGAATAGGTAAATAAGCAAGAGCTGTACACGGTTGCTTTCTATTTGTTAAATTCTGATAAAGGATAAATAGATGAAAAAAACAATGGGACAGAACCCATATCCTGTTTCCCAACTTTTAGGACTTGCAAACCTAGATTTAGAACACCTCTGCCATTAAAAGAGGCTGAGGGAGCTGGGGTTGTTCAGCCTGGAGAAGAGAAGGCCACGGGGAGACCTTACAGCGGCCTGCCAGTACCTAAAGGGGCCTACAGGAAAGCTGAGGAGGGACTCTGTGTCAGGCGGTGTGTTGATAGGACAAGGGGTAATGGCTTGAAACTAAAAGAGAGGAAATTTAGATTAGATATTAGGAAGAAATTCTTTACTCAGAGGGTGGTGAGGTCCTGGCACAGGCTGCCCAGAGAAGCTGTGGATGCCCCATCCCTGGAGGTGTTCAAGGCCAGGCTGGATGGGGCTTTGGGCAACCTGGTGTGGTGGGAGGTGTCCCTGCCCATGGCAGGGGGTTGGAACCGGGTGATCCTTAAGGTCCCTTCCAACCCAAACCATTCTGTGATAATGATTCTGTGATGAAATACCAAGCAGTCCTCTGTGGTGTGAAAGTGTCTTTTGTTTCATGCTAAATCATGATGACCACGTGTAACTTTTGTTTTTCCTAGACTCTGGGAATTTTAGCTCCAGTTCATGAGGTCCTTGCTGGTATTTGATCGGACTCAGTCAAGAGAACCTATTTTACTGTTCAGTAGTTTTTAAGTCAAAAGAACCGTTTCACCGTGCAGCTATGGACATGACTGAATATGCTTCAAGGGTGGGGGTTTGCCTACTTAGATCCGCGAGGTTTCCTAAGAACGCTGCATTGGCTGACTGGGCTCTTGTGGGCGCATTATCAGTGTTTACCCACCTCTTGACCATGAAAGTCTTCAAATAATGGTGTGCTAACGTATTTTTTGTGTAGTGCTCTAATTAAAAATCAACCAAGATGCTAGGCGTACCTACAGTGATTACAAGTTAAGGTAAGCTTGTGCCCCTATAGAAGGTAAAAGGTAATGGTTTAAAAGGTTGGGTTTATTTGAACTGTTAGTTAAGAAAGAACTATGCTCGAAATCTGATTGCTCAGCTGTTTGGTCAGCATGACTGATGTG
Organism: Oxyura jamaicensis; assembly: GCF_011077185.1. NCBI lineage: Eukaryota > Metazoa > Chordata > Aves > Anseriformes > Anatidae > Oxyura > Oxyura jamaicensis. Next base: position 19,353,402 of record NC_048894.1, on the reverse strand, counting down.
CACTTGGAATAATACTAAAAATTGGAATAGCGTCAAATATATGCTGTTAAAGCATACGCCTCTAAGACTTGGTTTAAGTTCTGTTTTTCTATTAGGCAATTGTAAATTATGATTTTGGGGAGATCATAAATTTGACAAATCTTGATGTATTTTGTATCCTCTTTTAATTTTGGGGTTTTAGGAAATTCCAAAGAGAAAGTCTTTGGGGGAAAAATGTATTTCCATAGATTGAGTCTCAAAATTGGCTGTTTTGACTAGGAGGCTGTGGTAGACATCTAATACAGAAAATTTTACTCATAGCATTAGAAAAACTTGAAAGCAATACTACCCTGCCTGTATTGTTGAATAACGGCTGTGTCCATATAAAACTGAAGTGATGAAAACCCAGAAAAGTAGTACACCCCCCAGTACTGCTTTTTCCTCCAGCAACTAAACACTGAATTTAAAGCTTACATTTTTCCTTTTTTTGAAATCCTGGAATTCTGTTTTTTAATTCTTTGATTCTGTTGTCTGCTAGGATAGGACAGTGTGCTTTTTGTTTGTTTTTAAGACTGGCCTCATTGTAATCACCTTTTCTTATGTATCTCACTTTATTCTGCCGTCATCCCACCCATAATTTTTATTCCAATCTAATAAATTCAGAAGAGATGATTAGCTTGTGTTCCATGCTGTGCCATAACTGAATTTAACTGCTGGTGTTTCTCACCAGCTGGGAATCAGTGGCCCACTAGCTGGAAGTGTGTGTGTGTGTACATATATATATATATATATATATATATATATATATATATATAAGAAAAAGACATACAGGAGAAGAATGCACAGCCCACACAAGGATTTGTTTCTGGTTTTCCGTGAGTTGATCCTCTCTGTGTGCTTGTAGGTGCTGCCTGTTTTGCATGTAACAGTAAAATACTCTCACAAACTACTGTCTTTTCTCTGAGAAGCATGTCTTTAACTTTCACATGAAAATCAATGTGTGCTTTGTTGTTAAGAAAAATCACTTTCGTGCATTTTGGTTTGGATATGGTTTTAATTTTTCCTCGTTAAGCCAAGTCACGCTTTATACTGACACAAGGTTCTGTGCTCAGCTTTTATCTCAAAGATTTCCTTGTTTCATACTTGATTGTATCAAAGATGGTGGTTAGCCTATTACACTGTTCTGTAACAGCCTGCTATACTGCACTTTCTGATAAGCTATTCTTAGTGATTAATATATGTTTATAACAAAAGTAGTGACCTAGGTGCCCCAACATCTTTGGTATTGTACAACAGCATTTGTTATCTGCTTGTCAGGAAATGGTGCTCATTAGAATAACCTAGTTTAGTTTTATTTTTTAAATTAGTTTTAGTATATTATGTGTTTTGTAGTGAAGGCGATGCTTGCTGCTTCGGTTGAGATTGAGATTGGTCGAGCTGTCTATTCTTTGGTTACCCAGATGAGTGGAACTACCCAAGTAGTGCCCCACGCCCATGTATTTCTGGGCTCTGTGCACACAGAATCAGTATCAGACTACAGGAATGGAAGTAAAGGTTTTTTGACAGGGCTTTCTTCCAGTCATTGATTAATTTCTCGGACTTTATTCTTTTAACAAAAAATGCATCTTGTCATCTAATATTAGTATTTCTAGTGTAAGTAGAGTATGCACGTAGTGGTTTCTTTACAATAGAGCCTTTTATTTTCAAGATCTGTAGCTAATCTGCTCTGTGGTGCTGGTATTGTATGGGTCAGTAATGAATGATCTTTAGGTTATAGTAATCATGGTTTATGCAGAAATTATTTTCAGAATTTCATTTTTGGAAGCTGTGGTCAAATTGCAACTTTGGATTTCTTTTGCTTCCCATGTGACCGTGTCTAAGGTTCAAGTGATTGTAAGAAACAGAACCATGGGGCAGTTGGAAGCAGTATTGCACATCCGTGACACTAACCTGTTTTACAGATATAGTCCAAAGGGTTATTTTCTGTTCCTTAGGACAGAGAGAAAAATGTTATTGCTAGTAAAGTCTGTCTTTTCTCAAGCTGTTTTTCTTCCTCCATTTTTCCCCCACTAAGTATCCATCTCTTACTTTATGCACTGTGTTTCCTTGACCACAGAAGCAGCTAACAGAGGGAAGGAAAAGAAGCATCTGTAACAGCAGTCCTTGTGACTTGCACAGGGATAGGGAGATTGAATAGCTGCTGTTCATGACTTCAGTCCAGGATTTAATTGTGGTGGTGTGAGAGGTCCACTTCAGCATAGCGTAATAAACTACCGCCTCGGCGGTGGAGATGTGATAATTGGGAAGGTAGTTGCTGCTACTCAGTTGCAATTCTAAGTGAAATAAGTTTGCTTTAATCACTTCGATTATCCCTGAAGTCCGTTTGGCTTTGCTCCCCTAGGAGCAGTAGGAAAACAGCAGGGTTTTCTTTAGCATTCATATAGTGGTGGTTATCCTCCTTTGTGTGATCCAGCCTTTAGAGAGAGATAAGGCTTAATTTTTTCAATAGGTTTGGAGTTATTTGTTAACAATAGAGGAATGTGAAAGCTCAGGAATCCTAAGATCTTTTCAGATGCTGAATGTATGGCAACTGATGTTTCAGATGCTGCTGTCCTGCGGTTTTTATTTTCTCACTTTCTGAATTACTCTACTCCCTAGTTTTGGATCTGCGTTAGCCCCCTGCTCTTTCTCTACACCATTAGTTTACACTGTTTTTGTATTTCCTATTTCAGTGTTTTTTCTTCTGTCACGGTTCAAGTCTGCTCATCATTTGGTATATTTTCAAGGCAACCTTCTCCTCTTCCTTTTTTTTTTTGAAAAAAAAAAAAAAAAAAAGAAAAAAGAAAAAAACAGAAAAAAAGGAATGCTGTTCTTAATTCTTGTGCCAGCCAACAGAGGTTAGGAGCGACTTCAAGCGCAATGCTATTGATGCCTTCCAAAACCGGGGTGCAGTGTTCTCTGTAGCTGAAATTGTGATTAAATAAAAATAGGGCTTCAACAAGTAGTCCTTACTGAAAAGGCACTTTTATTGGGCAAGTCTTCAGAAGGCAGATTTGACATTTTTGTAGGACAGCATAACGCACCTGGCCTGACTGATACTGTTACAGGGTTTTCAGTTGTAACAACAAATCCTGGATGTCATGTTCTCAAATTCAGTATGGCCAATGAAGATACTCCTCCTTCTCTTTCTGTATCCCAGTCTTCCCCAGAGAAACATACCCTCTTTCATATTCTTCTCTAGTTATTTTTTTAATGTTCAGCTTGAAGTAAATGTGAGGAAGGGAAGAAAGTTTCAGGATAACTGATGTGTGCTAGAGCTCAGAAGGTAAAAGTGTAAGTCCATTTAAATGAAATTCCTGGGCCATCCTTTCTGTGGGTGCTCTAGAAAATGGTAGGTCTGTTAACTGTCAGTGCTTTAATGAGCTTTTCTTCAAGGGTAGAATAAAAACATGAAAAAGGACAAACTGTCTTCAGTCGTAGGATGCTGTGACATGACAGACGTGATAATCTCAGACTTCAAGTAACCTGCACTAGATGGTTGGTTGCTTAAGTGGGCATCCTGCTTCAGTCCCAAAGGTACACATCACAGCCATGCGGAATGGCTGAAGTTAAGAATTCCGTGTAATGCTTGTATGGACAGCTTTGGGTCAGAACATCTTAAAACTAGAAGTGTTAAAGTTATCTCAACAGACCTATTTAAATAGTATAACCCTTTCTTGCTGTGCAGGATAATTTATCCTAGTTATGGTAAATTTAGCTATGCAATCAATGAAGACTTCCATAACTTGGGAAGACCCTTATGTTGTTTTTATATTTCTTCAGGTCAATTTCTGAAGTCTGTTTTCCTAATATAGAAATAACTGATGCTGAATGCTTGAATAGCTGTTATGATGTCCAGAGTGCAGTTATAAAGAGCAGAGATCTATAGAGCAAAGCCTAGTGACTTGGATGGGTCCTTTATACTGTATAACAGTTATTTGGGTGGGTGCCTTATAATGAAACCTCTTAACCCTTAGGAACCAGTCATTTATGTAAAGCACTGATAGCGCTTATGATAGTATGTTGATTTTTCTTATTTTTTTCCAAAATATGTTACCTCTGGTGATCATGACATCAGGTCATGCCAGGCTTTTCCTTTCTTTGATAATAAATCATATATACGATCTTTCCTGCAGATAAGCAGTATGATCTGGTTTTTGTTTTTAAATCTTTCCAAAGATGATTTGCTTTAAATTTAATGTGAGTGGTAATTAAAAATAGAATAATAAATCATCTCGTAATTATGATACTGTGTGGTTTAAGCAGCATGCTTCCAGAAAAAGGAAATCATATCCTTAGAGTGATACTATAATTCTCTAATAAATAGACGTGGTAGATACATGAAAACCACTTAACATATTTTATGTGACTATCAAAACATCTCTTGGTGATAAGATCTCTCAGAAGAGGCTGCTAGCCGTGGGGTCGAAGGTAAAATATCAACATGTATCATGGAGTGTTTGGATGCGGAGATTACTCTGTTCTCTTTATCTCTAAACTTAAGGAAAAAGGGAAAAGCAGCAGCAGTGCATCCAGAACAAAAAGAAATCATTCTTAAAAAAGTACGCTGCTCATCCTTGGGGCTCCGCCACAGGAAGCTGCCAATGCTGGTAGATTTAGGAAGTGTTCTAAATGCATCCCTCAGTGTGCTTCACACAGAAAGGGGTTTGGTATTGTGGTGTAAGTTTTCAGTACAAAACGATGGTTTTCCTTCCCAAACCACTAAACCATGTTTGTGTCACAGCCACTTAAATTTAAGAGACAGAATCAAAAAATGTAAAAAGAAGGATGCTAGTAAAGATTTGTCATCTCAATTTTGTTGGTCACTTAAAAGCTGGTTTAATTCTTTGTTACTTCTAGGCAAAATGGGTAAAAATCTAATTTTCTTTTCATTCAGTCTGACTGGGGATTTTTGGGGTGGGGGTGGAGGAGAGTAGCAAGGAGGAAGAATTTACAGCCAGAGGGAAAATTCCTTCTAACATGTGACTCAACTAGAAGAACAAAGGGATCATAGTTGCAAGTAATCTAGCCCAATTAAAATCCTTTTTATATTCTCCCCTTGCTTCAGTGAGATTGCCTTCACGTACACTTATGCAATACCCAGGTAGCCTGAGAGGCAGTTGCAGGATCTTGCGCAGTGCTGCATGCTGAGACAACTGCATCAACGTTTCGGGCTAGCAATAAATGTTTTCTGCCTTCGAGCTGAAGCTTATTTAGCTTGGCTTATCTGGTGCTGCTGTAGCAACCATCAGTCTCCAGGCAACTGAGGCACATTGACCTCTTCGTTGAACTGAGTGTAGCACTACTTCAATTTAGCTGCCTGAGACAATAGTAATGGTGGTGAATGTGAAAAATGTGAAATTTTCTAGTCTGCATGCAATGGAAAGAATGATGATTATAAAAAATATTAGATGAGACCAGTTGTTTAGCTTTGACTTGAAATAGATTGCAAGTTTATGTAGTACATATCCTTTGTTACAGGCTGCAAAGTTCATTGTTGAGGCAGCGTCCTTACAGGCCTTGTGTAAAATGTTGAGTATCGTGCAACCGCTTTTACACAGCAGCAATTCTGCTGCTATAGGTGTTCATTTCATCTCTTAAACTGCAAAGACTGTTGAGCTTTATTTAGAAATTTGCAATGTCAAGATGTGTGAATAAAGAGCTAATGTATTGTTACTATTTAAGAAAATACAATCTTGAAGGTAGTTACTTTTCTCTCAGATTCATTATTTAGGTATTACGAGTGTATCTCACTAAATTGGATTTCTTTGGGATACTTGTGAAGAAAAGAGATTACCCTATGGGCATGTGGGATGGCTTCCTAATCAAGTCCTTCTCTCTGCTAGTCAATATGAAAGTGAAATTGGGATTCCTGGCGCACAGGTTGGTGTTCTTAAGGAAAACAGGCTCGTGGGCAGAGTGCTGCTTCCATTGTCTGTGTAGAGCACATCCAGGTTAAGTGCTGTGGAGACAGAGGTGGATGGAAAGGATGGAGGAACAAACTTGAGGTAAAGGGGATTTGTGTTGAAATGGCAGCTATGTCGTCATTTAGTTTGTGCAGGAGGTGGAGAGATCTCAGTTTTATCTTCGTAAAGCCTCCTTTTGCAGTAAAAGGGGGGAGGGGAAGGGAAGAGGGAGAAAAAAAAGTTTCACTTGTAGTGAGGTAGCTTTCTAGTAGATTTTTTTTTTAGAGGTCTATTTTTCAATATCTAATTCTTAAATTATTTACAATGGCCTAAAATTTTCCAGAGTATCGGGCTTAGTTAACGCGAAAGAGACCAATAAACTGGTTCTACAGTTGAGGTTATAGCTTTTTCCCATTATGGGAAGAGAGGCCTTCTACCCATGTGGTTTTTAATGACTTGATGTGCCCTTGTTGTACAGTGGGCAGAGGTATAAATTAGTTTCTGTAGGTGTGCCATTAATTTTTCATTTTGCCTTTCAAATCCCACTGAGTTTCCCAGTTGCATTCATTCATGCCTTTCTTGGCAAGTATTTGAGTGCTCTTGTTTGAAGGTTAGATGATTTCATTTAATTGAAGGATTTATTTGTACATTTAATCAAAACAATTGATTCTCAAAGACAGTATTTGATTATTTGCTTGTTCATAAGCAAGAGGTTTCATCACAGTTAAAAGTCCAAAGTATTTATTTCTGCTAGTAACGTAAAAAGTAATAATGATGTTAATAATGTATCCATTGCTTTTTATTCAAAGATATCACAAAACCATTTTCTGATTTCCTTTTAATTTCTCCAGCATCGTAAGCTTTTCTGTTAACTCTTTTATTTTAGTCAATGATTTTTTGTGTGCAGTCCAATTAATTTCAGAAAATTGCACCTTTATCGCATCTGTTAAAAACAAAATAAAACCCCACAAAACTTTAAGGCCTTTAATGTCCTTGACAGTAACGGTGGCAGTATGGGATCGGTTATTTTTTCAATCCCAGTATTCCTTTTGGGGAATGAATGAGTAAAAAGTCATAGTAAATGTTTGGGGTTGATTCATATTGTTGATGTATGCGTGATGGCAAATGAGGTGAGATTAGCCATAAAAAGTTGTGTGCAGTTCCTGCTTTGTCATCAGCAGTGCTGTAGGCTGTTTTTGTCAATAAGTCAGTATGATAGTTTGCTTGAAAGTTAATTATGTCCAACCAATAAATAATTAAACAATTAAATTCAGAAAGTATAAAGAAAGCATTGGTTCAGTTGAAATACATATCAATGTTATTTATGATGCTGCATTTTAAAATTATTCTGTTGTACTATTCATTTTGAAAAGTCCTATGATGGTTTTCAGAAGAAACTTGGAAACAGTGTTGTATTCAGGATTTTCTTTATTGTCCTGAATTCTATCTGTATTTCTTGGTGTGTATATATATAAAAAAAATTGTTTAGGTATGTTTTTCCTCTGGAAGCAAGGTCTAGATAAGATTTCTAAGCATTTTCTATAGTTGTGGTGAGTTGATTCAAGAGTTGAAATGCAGCAGTTGATTTAGCAGAACTCTCCCTTGGGGCTCCTAGAAATTTTAGTGTATTGTTGCAGTTAACTGCGGTCTGACAACCCTTACGTAGGTGTGTATTGCCATCCCATATGAAGAGTTAACAGAAATCAGAAAAGGCAAGTAATGTGTAGCAGTGGTTCCCCCCTACATCTCTTAAATGAAGTTAAAGAGGGTACCAAAGGTACTGAAAGAGTAAAAGGACCTGATAGCATATTCTTCCATTGCCTTGGATACCTAAGAAAAGCCAACTTCTACGTGCTCCACACAGTGTGATCGGCTTAAAAAAATCTAGGGATAAAATAACCTTTCTTTATTCAAATTAAGCTAGGAGACACAAAAGGCCAAGTTGCTTTTGCAGTGATCACATGATAGGCAAGATCTTTCCGCTTCTCAAGAATAGCAGTTAATTTGTATGTCTGTATATTATCAGTTTTTGTTTAGCATCATGTATATAGCATGAATACATTTCAATATCTAATTTTTATTTCAATGTAGGTTTTAATTTTGCTGATATTTTTCACATAAACATTACTTGCCATTGACCAAAATACATTAGTTCAAGGTGACTTACAGAAAAAGCATGCTGACCTTAATATTTGGTCAAGACCTTGAATTTCCTTCCATCTTTCATGAAGCTAATCAGTTGCATGGAATTGCACTAGTAACATCTTCCAAAAAGTGTAGCAGAACAACCCTAGAATATTTAGCTTGGAATTTCAACTGCATTGATTATTTTATACTCTTTTCAGAAGTAGTTACCAATATAGTTTGTCGAAGTTTGCTTGGTTTTGGTGATACCTAGTGCTCTTGATTTCTTCAGTTTGTGTTAATAGGACTTGTGAGTACTTCTGTGCTTTCTATTACAGTATCATGCCATGGTTTAAAAAAATAATAATTTAAAAAATAGTAGTATGATTAATAAATGTTATGACCCCCAAGCACATTAATCTGGTAATCAAAAGGGTATAGTCAATGCAAGAGCAATTATACATTTTTATTATAAATGAGAAATAAAAATGTCCTTTTAAATTATTCTCGACAAATATGTATTGGCTGGAGTAGGTAATTAAGTAATGTCTCTAATTTGAAAGAATCATCGTAATATAATGCAAAACTACAATTTAGCAATGACTGTTTTTACAGCGGAAGGGAAAAGGTATGTTGATTGGATAGAAGCTGATTAAGAAGCTGTCTCGGAATTGGTTGTTGAGGCCATCCTTGTTGTCCTATCATGAAAGGAGGAGAGTTCAGTAATGGTTTAACTACAATTAAATCCCTCCCCTTTCTTTATGGAAACTCAACTGTAGGCATTTCAGCATTAGGCTAAACAATGGTTTTGAATATGTTAAGCCTCTAACAATTAGGGTGCAGTTTGGGGCATTGAATAATGTGGAATGATGCAATTGAACCTGACAGCTTCAACAGTCAGCCTACTCATGGGACCTGAAAGTTGTTCACACTTGGTTTCATCTCTCATCACACGCTGAGTATTAAAACCTTACTGGTGTGGAGCTGAGACAGAAATGAGGCCTGTTATCAGAAAATATTTCATAGCATAGAACTTGAAAGGAGCAGGGCAATTGGTGTGCTCCAAGGTTCTCCAATTTTTGAGACCTGATGCAATTGCATACAGCTAAGCGTTGTTGCATCCGACCCCTCCCCACCCTTTTTTTTTGGCTTAAAAAATATTTAACTTTTTGCATGAAGAAATTGTATTCCCTGAAAAATTAAAGAAATGTCCAGTTACGAATGCTAATACAAAACTTGATATTCACAGTATTGTATATAGTAAAATACAGTTTTGAAGTCATGTAAACACTAGAGAAATACAAAAATATTTAAAATATTCCCCAGGATATTGATATGTACTAGTTAAATCTAGTTAACTTGCAAATGCAGTCCTTTGATTAGAGGAATACCCTCTCCTTCCTGCAGGAGAGGAAGTGTTTTTAAGCGTCCATCAAATACTGGGCATTTATTCCTATTGCAGTCGGGCACTCTGTGAATTACAACGTATCTTCTTTCTGTGCTGCTCTGCTGCTTATTGCTTTACTGATTTATTGAACGTGCCATAAATGAAAGCAGTGTATTATATACCTCTTGATGGGCTTAAATCCTTCTGCTAAAATCTTTCTGAGAAAATTTGCAGCCTTTTCAGAATACCTCCTTAGCAGTCTCTTTATTAGTTCGTACGTTTTGATCGTGCGTTGTGTTGACTGTTTAAATGGACTCGGTTGAAACAAAGACTGCTATGCCTTTAAAAGTTCTGGATTTTAGAGCATGTTTCAGTCCTGTGACCTTAATATGTATTGACAGGATGATTGCGCATTTTTAATAAATGCTTGCTACAGCTTGTTTCAACTGTGAGTGAAACATGAAGCTCCTATTTCACCTTTAAATAATGTAGTACTCCTCCACCTTCTCTACTCTCCTGTCAGATGAAGTTGTCACATACATAAAAAGCTTCACAAATCGTTATTCTTGTCATTTTACATTGCCATTTTAAAAAGTATTTCCATTTTTTTTTTATTTACCTCTGGCTTACTCAAACAATTTTACTAATGCGACTTTTTGCTTGGAGAGCTGCACGGGATCCGTGATGTCACCACAACTTCTGTACTTCCAGCTTGTTGTGGGACACCGTGGCTATTACTTTAAAGCATAAACAGGGGTTAAGTTTAGGGTGAACCACCACTTGTGAAAAAGATCAAGTTCTTAGATATTGTTTAAATCATGCTAAGTCTTTTGATCTGTTATATCAGCCCACTTGGCAAACATTGTTTAATTCCTTTGATGTCTTCTGTTTTGTGATGTGATAGTTACTCAACAGACTTCAGCAACTCCTTTCAAGATACTTTGATACTTTTTAGAAAGTTCTTAAAGCTATTCGGGCATGTTTCAGTCAAATAAATGTCTGTTCTCCTTGCTGATTATAGCTGCCCTGCCATTATAAATTAATATATATAGTTGTTATTGTGCAGTTTTAAGCAGCCTTACAGTGAATTACACAGAATGAGAGTAAAAATACTGCGGCCTCTGTGTAACATGTGAGCAGTAAAGTTACTAGAATTAAGAGAAATCTTTTATAGGAATATGCTAAAGCTAGACACAAATAACATTACGCTTGTAGTTTAAAAACTAGCAAGCTACATTAGAATTTGTAATCACAACCTGTTTATATTACTGAGTGTATGAAGATTTTTAATTTGCTAGCCTTGTCTCTTAGCCTTGTCTCTTAGATATGGAAGCAAATAATGGCTGTATCTTAACGTGCTGTTCTGTAAGATATCTTCAGTGAAAGAATTGGGGCTTATTTTTTGAGAGGAAAACAATGGAAATTTACTAATGAGCAATAATAGTTGATTTGAAATTGTGCTATATGCTTATGTTGAAGAAAACAGCAGGAGTTGTGCACTCTTGCCTTCTGCATCAGTCAGTGTCACAGTACTAACATGTATTGTATTACTGGAAGCTGTTGTGTCCAGGTAGGTGGAAATGCCTGTGTTATTTTAAGACTTAAAATTAATTCAGATTAATTCTACTGGAGACATGCCGTTCTGTAAAAAAGGAAGTAAGAGCCAGATTTGAAGTGAAACTGCAGTTCTGTGTCTAGCAATCTTGCACATACCTTTAAAATGAGAAGTGAAAAAAGCCCCATCATTGTAAATAATTACTTGTGGCTTTTTCGAACTTCGTGACAGTAGAAGAATGCAAGTATCAAGCACAATTTCTCACCAGTATATAGTAAATAAAGCATCATTGAAAACAGTTGTGTGAATTCATAAAAGTCCATTCATCAAGTTTAATATGTTGGCTGAAAGCCAAAACTTAATGGTAGTGTGTGATTCTTTCCAGAGACATAGTTTATACTCTGTAATATTTTGCTGTAATAACCAGTATGTTTCCCTCGTCTCTTGTGTGCAGTTAGACATGTCAAAATGTCCCACAAATTGAGTTCCTTACTGTTCACCTTTTTTTTTTTCCATTTCTCAAAAAAAAGTTTCCTTTGTAAAGGTTGTTTACTTGCTCTTAAAAGATTCATTCTAAAACTTAGGATCACACAGGTTGTGTATTTGTGATTTTCCCCCTTCTGAATATTGCAATCTTTTGTTTGTTCTGAAATAAGTTCTTTTGTCAGGTAGGAAAATGCCTTTTTAATAATCAGCACTGCCTTTTTTTTTTTCTTTGATTGCTTGTCTCTGAAACTCAGCGTTTGACACAAATCTTTTCTTCGAAAGGGGAAAAAGCATAAGTGGCCAAGGAGGAAGGTATTTTTATTGCATTGGATTATGCAAGATTTTGGCCAGCCTCCTTAGCTTCATCTGTTTAAGGGTTCATTTTCGCTTGTTTGGCACAAGTCCCAGCAGAGACCTTCAGAATTGTGGTTAGCAACATGAATGAACACAAACTTTGGGAGCTCTTCAATAAGTAGAGCTGGCCCGCGGCCAAAAATACAGTCCCTTATATGGGGTCAGGGCAAAGCTGGGATTCGTTGAGCCCCCTATTGTATAGAAAACATACTTGTAATGGCTGTTTGCGTTCTTGAAAATAAAAACAAAACACAACAAAAAAACACCAGGCTTCCGAAGTCTATCAAAATAGGAAGTAACAAAATAGTGTGCAGGTTTTACTAATGACGGAGCAGAGCAAAGGAAATATGGCTCGGTGTGGTTAAACTATAGAGCTGAAAGTTGGACCTTTTGACCTCCACAGCCAGCTTGTGATGTAAGGAACCCGAGCATTTGTGAGACATCTGTTGTCTACCTGCCCTTATTTTGTAAATGGTTTAATAAGATTAAATAATTAGTAGGATAACCACATGGTCGCCATGCCACTAAGTCCTAGCACTGAGTGCGTACTTGGGGATTGCAAGGGGGTCTGCCCACCCTGTTCCCTCTTGGTTGTTTCAAAATGCAATTTAGGTACTTTTAATATTTGCTACAATAAACATTTATTAGAAGTTTTTAAAATTAACATATCTACCAAAGGCAGTACTTTAATGCTGGATGTGTTTTGAATATACTGCAATTCTATTTCCGTACTCACATATGGAAAATATTTTTTTCTGTTGAATACATTCAATTTTTTTAAAGTCAGCGTAAAAATATACAAATTATTGTGCATTAGGTAGACTTCCTGAAAATATATTCAGTATTCCTCCCCATTTTCAAAAAAGGGATTCAAGTTTTAAATGGTTTCTTGCAGGCAAACACGCTACCTGGATCTTCTCTCAGTCTGCCTCCATCCCACATGTATGGCAATAGGCTGAATCCCAGTTCAGCCATGGCAACACTGATAGCTCAGACTGAAAACAGCCAAGCAGGTAAGCTCCTGGTGGTGCTGGAAAAGCGGCGATACTTTATGGACTGAAGTATTTTTGAAAAAGATTGTTTATTTTTGAACTCTACCCAGCATTTGGTTATTAAATGTCTGTATAAAGTTATACGCGTTGGAAGTAAATTCTCGGTTGTGCAGAACTGTTTTTTTCTATTTTTTTTTCCTTTTTTTTTAAAACTGTCTGAAATGTAAATGTTTAAGCAGAGCCATCAGCAGGCAGGAATGCAACAATGTCTCCTGTGACTTCCGTGATTGATGTGTTCAGTTCTTAGCTCTTTGCAACGAGAGTAACACAGCTCTGGGTTTTGTCGTGAATAGTTTAAACCTTTATTTGCATAATTCATGAAATTGCATTACATACAACTTGGGGTGAAAGAGATCCGTTAGCGAACTTCTGCAGCATTCAGTAATCTTGTGAATATTTACCGATTGACATTTGGTAACATTCGGTCTCCTCTCCAGTTTTAATGAGCCACTGGATTTGCTTTGTTTCATTCCATCCGTTCGGATTTGTTGACATGTCGTAGTAGTCATGCCTGTTTGGGGGAAGGGAATGAGTTTAGCAGTTTACCAAGAATGGATCAGTCATGTCTTTGCCCTCCGAGAGGTCGGGGGTCACTTGACTCAGAATAGGGGGAGGGCAACCTTGAAGGGGGCAGATAGGGTTATTTTATTGAGAGGCCATAGGGAAAATAACCCTTTTGAGTCCTTCCAAGCAAAACGTTTTTGTATATTTAATGAGGCTTTTTTTGTTTGTTTTACTACCTTTTTAGCAAGGGACTTTCCTATACTTCTGCTTATAAATAGGAATTTGTGAATTACACACTTTCATAAAGTTTTCAGTAAATTTGCAGAAAAACACGTGCTGGTTAGTCGGTGGTGGTAAGTTTAATACGTTACGTATTTTACGAGTTGTTTTGGGATGCAAAGTGTTAAAAAAAAAAATACAGAGCATCAGGATTTGCTGTGATAAGCATACAGATTAGCTGTCCACAGCTGTGATTCATTACTTTCACCGTAGAAATTAAAAGTGGCTGAGGGGAGGGTACTGCAAATGCAAACCACGCTTCTGTGCTGTAAAACTGAAAGGAATGAAAGAAGGGAACATAATCCATGGCCTGGTACAGCCTCAGAAATGTGTAAGGACAACACCTTACATGCTACAGTTCAGCAATCTTAAACTAGTTATGGATTCGCTCTTCAGTATTAACTGCGGAGAGAAGTTAAGATTTAAGATATTTTAAAAATATCTACATCAGCTTTAAAACTCTTATCTAAGAAGAGGCGATTTATCAGCTGTGAAATATTTACACTGCAGATCAAGATCTTGGAGATAATAGCCGCAGCCTCGTTGGCAGAGGAGGTTCGCCCAGAGGAAGTCTCTCACCACGGTAAGCGTTATTTACATTGGAGAGTGCAGGCAGAGGAAATGTTTTAAGATTTGGGAACTTCACTGTCTTTTTACTAGTAATATGTAAGCGTTTTAAAAGCCTGTATGTATAAATATATATATATCAAAAAACCTAACATGTCCAGATAGCTGAAAATGGTCTGAAATTTACTTTTATATCGCTGAAATCAGGTTTACAAATGAAGGCCGTACGAAATGGAGACTTGCTTTAAAGGGATTTATTTATCGTTTAATCCACACATACTACCTCCTCACAATACAATTACCTCCTCAGACTTGTTACCATAATTACATTTTATTCATGTTTGCAAAAGTCCAAAAACCCGTAGACTTGAAGACTACAAAGATCACAGTTAAAAGACCGAGAAATTAACTATTAGTAAACATTTTGAAACAAGTTTCCCTCACCATTTCAAATACGCAGTAATTCTTAGCAGGGGAAAAAATACACTTTTTTGTTCTCCTGCAATTCACCTCTACCACAGGAGGGTTGATGTAAGAATTCTGGTACTGGAATTCTATCAAATTACTTCGATTTAAAATATTTACTGTTAAAATTTCAAACTTGTGTATTAAATACTTCAGTAGCATTTTCCATTTATTTATATATACATATGTGTATATATAGTACATCTTTGTTTTTAAAGGGCTTCATTTTCCATTTTGGATCTTCCGTTGATTAGCTTATGCATTGATATTAGATATATATATATATTTTTTTCTGCGGGATTAAGCGTAGGAATTTTATCTTAAAGAATTTTAGGATGGCTAAAAAATTGTAGTTACACAGATATAGCATTGTGACAATGAATTTTATTGTTACACCCTGTGTTTATTGTAGTAATTGATCATGAGTATCTCAAATTAGGTAATTTAATGTACATGTCTTGTTGATCTTGTGTTATATACCTTAATTAATCAAAAGACTTCTTGTTGAATTGGGTGAGAATATCCATTATAATACTTAAGTGGTGTTACCTATTCATGAACTGGCTTTTAAGATTTCAAATGCATGTTACTTCTAAAGCAATGAATAGAGAATTTACAAATTTGGTTAGACTCTCTTTGTATAAGAATGTCTATTTATATTATTAAATAAAAGTACCGTATAATGACTTCCATAAATAAGAAACATGCCTCTATATATATGTAGAAGGTAGAGATTTTTGCACAGGGAAATGCTCCACAATTAGGAAATTCCAGACCCTTGATATTATGTAATCATTAAGTAGTCCTCATACGCACATGTGTTGTGGTAATTAGAAGTTTTACTGCTTGCTCAGTTGTTTTGCAGAGGCCTGGGTGTCGTATGATCCGAGGTGGCCAGAGTTGTTATTCGGGCTGGCGTTAGACAGAATATTTCAAAAGCTAAACTTCTTAAATGTTTTTAACTCATATTTACAACACTTTTTATTGGGTGTATGCTCAGGGTATGTGTAGTCCAGTATTTATACTATAATTGGATTTCAGCTGATTTTCATTACCATCGCAAAGTAGAACTATACGATTCAAAAGCCATCTCAGAGCAGAATTCCATCCAGATCTGCCTTAAATTTGGAGGGGATCGCTACTGTATTTCTGAAATTGAAAGATGAAAACGTTCAGCCTGAAATATTTATCATGGAAAATGAAAAAGAAAATGTACCTGTGGAAGTTCACTAGCCAGCAAATTTTACTGCTGGTCTGCAGTGTGTTTCTAGCTATTTAACGTATCTAGTGCCTACCGATCTGTTGCTGTTGCACACAGCATGCAGTCACTTCTAAATTGTTTAGGTAATTCCTCACTGTCTTGAGTTAATTATTTAACTTTGGTTAGTTAAAATACGGTTTGTGGTGAATAAAAAGCTAACTTCAGAAATCTGCTATCTGAAAACTTAGCTATGGTACCTGCGCTGTGTATTAGAAGTATTTTTCCTACAAGTTCTGATTCTTCCCTTTGAAGCTTACGAGATTCATAAACAACACTTCTCCAAAAGAACAGTGATGTTAAAATAGCTGTTCAAAATAAAAACATCCGAGGAAAGAAGTGTTTGCTGTTGATGACAGTTGATTGCTCTCTTCTGAGACGATTCGTGTGACTCGAGCTGTGTGATCATTTCAAATTCATATTGTTGTATCTTTGTACCCCTGTGTAATCAGTTTGATATTTAAGCTCTCATGCTTAAAATGGTTATATAGGGAATATGAAATATATGTTAAATATAAATATATGGGGGATATGTGAGCTGTTTCTGTTTTGTAAAGGAATTGCTGCTTTTCCCAAGGTAGCACTTAAACTCTTTTCACCCAACACTTCACCTTAAATTTCAGTATGTTTTGTAATGTTTCTCTATGTTTTGCATAGTTATATGTATATATGCCTATATCTAAATGCAGATCACTTGTGATGCTACTTACAATTAATACTCTAAGAGTATGAATAGCTATACCCCAAACAAAAAACAGTTGTGAAAGTAAACAAGATGTGAAACAGGGAAACAGAAAGGATTGCCATCTCAGTGACTGCATCAAAGCTTCGCATACAGCACACTTATAATACGATTGGAAAAGATGACATATGTTTGGAGTAAGGATTCAAACCTAGTGTGCAGAAACTGTTTCAGATATAAGGGGTGAAGTAGAGGATCAGCTGGAAGAGGACGGACTGACTGTTGTTGAGATAGAGAAGTCTAGTTTTTTTTATTTATTTATTTTTGATTCACATGGAATAATCTGTTAGGGTAGTGTTACATGCTTTTAAAGTGCATGCAGAGAAGTTGCTGGGGTGTGTGTGTGCTTTTTGTGTGTTTGTTTAATTTAAATCTGTTGTTTGTGCAGAGCGTAGTACATCTGTTCAGAATGTTTCTGCATAAACTTTCATTCTTATCACTTCAGCATGTCATGTAAACAACTAGTTTTAAGGCTGTGTTTTTCATGTCTGTGCTGACCTGTTAAATGCTGTAGAGTTGTCATCTCTTGTCAAAAAGCACTACCTTGGTTACCCATTCATCAGACTTCCTTTAACAAGTGTTACTCCTCTTTCATCCTGTATGCAAAAAAGGAATATTTACAAATACCTACAGAGCTCTTAAGTCACCTACTTAAAACCTTTTCTCATAAAAATCACTTTGCTCTGGTGCCTACACAATGCTTGACAGTCATTAGGTAGCTAATGTGCTGTGACCACTGCTTATTACACTAATCATAATTAACACACTGATTTCCTGAGTGCTCTGTGTTGGCCTGTACTGGGACTGTGGTGGTCTTGTTGGTAAGTTTGCGCTGTGTTGAGTAGTACAGCTGTGATCCTCTGTTGGGGCAAATATTTATTACTACAGTAGTAATCGATACGTAAGAACCTGAATTTCAGCTCACTTGAGTTGATTTATAAGCAAACAAATAAGAAAACCCAACCAACTTTTAGTGGGCCTTGGTGCTGGTTCCGTATGAGGGGCTATGCATACAGGAGGCCAGAATTACAGAAATACACTGAGTGTCTGGTTGTGCTCACAGGTTGGATTTTGCCCTATCCAATGAAAAAGAAGCCTTGGGACTTGAGGTTATGTTATAGTGGCTGTATGCTGAATATTTGATTTTCTCCTGAACAAGAAAAGGCATGTTGCAAAGGGATTTTTCTTTAAACTATGTGTGATTGTGAGCAAAAAAGCAAAAAGGCACTTGAAGTGTGCACAGGACAAGCAGAGGACAACTTCGACTTCCACTGTGTTCCTTGTGAAATAATATTTTCCTGTAGTCCTTCAACAATCTGTTTTTACCCGATTCTTTTTAGAACACGTTAGGCAGTGAAATTGTGTGACCTTTCTATGTGGAAGTGCTATTCTGTGCTAGTCTGTATGCAAGAGGTTGTGTTTTCCTGTTATAAATTGTGAAATAGTATCATTATTTAAATCAAATAGTATCAAATTTAAATCGTAGTGAGAGCCAGGGGTTCTGGCTGGTTTTGATGAATTAGCTTAGTCTTTGAGGTGTAAGGTACATAGGTGCTAAGGGCAGATACGAGGTAAGAAAAACCTCAACAGGCTTTTGCTAATACATTTCCTTCAATCATTTTCTTTTAACCAATAAATTGCAATATTTTCAACAGATCCCCTGTAAGCAGCTTGCAGATTCGCTACGATCAATCAGGGAACAACTGCGGGGAAAACTTGCCCCCAGTAGCAGCCAGCATAGAACAGCTGCTGGAGAGGCAATGGAGTGAAGGACAGCAGTTTTTGCTAGAACAAGGCACCCC
Organism: Oxyura jamaicensis; assembly: GCF_011077185.1. NCBI lineage: Eukaryota > Metazoa > Chordata > Aves > Anseriformes > Anatidae > Oxyura > Oxyura jamaicensis. Next base: position 19,334,903 of record NC_048894.1, on the reverse strand, counting down.
TAGTGATAGTAAGTACTTGCATTCTGTTCTGGTACTGTTTTGTTACCTGTATTGCTCTTAATTGCCGCTCAGTTGTTGTCCAAGAATGTTTTAAAGGCTTATTTTCTGTTGTGAAAGGAATTACAAATGTAGTGTTGGATTGCAACCTAGTTCTTAGTGTGGCAGTTGGCTTCAGTAGATTACAGGAGAGTTTTCTATCTAAAGTTTTACGGCTGGGGAAATTGTGTCATGCAAGAGGAGGTGACTTGTAGATCCAGCGTGTTGACTACAGTACTTGAAAACAAATTCTGGACTCTTAAATTCTGGGCTCCTAGATCCACTACTGCAGACTTGCACAACTTTTGCAAACTGTGGACAAGTAAAACCCAGTTGCTCAGTTTGCTTTATGGGTACAGGGGCTTTTCATTTTTAAAATCTAAACTGCCTACTTCCCATTGCTTTTTCAAAATACATGTATTCTAAATGTCAGGCAAGTGTCCTGCTAGGCTTTCAGATCTTTATTATGTTCTGTGTTTATAATGAAATTCTCAAAGTAAGCAAATCATTTTTTCAAGTTCCATTTAATAGGATGGAATAGTCCAGGACCGAATACCCTAAATGTGGAACTGAGGAGCAGATCGCTTACATCTCTGTGTTCCAGAAAATAGCAGTGTCTAAGGAAATGACTGAATACATTTAAAAGAAAATTAATACCAGCTTGTTTTTTGTGTTATATTTTATTGAACGTGTTATTCTTTTTGGTAGTGTACAGTGGTATCTAGTTGGTGTTTTTATGAATGGTATCCTGACAAAAATGCTAATTGTCAGGAAATTCATGCAGGGATAATCCTTTAAACATGATAGCTGGAGGACAGGTTTAGCTAAGTCTTATTGCATCTCATTTGGGCTCACTGAGGGTTCCTTTGTATGTCCTTGAAGAGGAGGGATAAAAGCTAAATCCTTGGGAAATGACCAGATGTGCCTATACCAGTAGACTTATGTCTGTAGTAGGCCCAGAGGTCATGTTAAACAAATACAATTTAGAATTAAAAAAAAAAAAGGGGGCTATCCCTGTGGCTTTACAGTCACACTCTAGTACTAGTTGGGAAATCCAAGTTCTGAAACAAAGTCGGAGTTGGAAAAAACTGAGCTCGGTAAAGAAAATCATGTTAGTACAGAAGATGATGCCCTTTTTCTGGGGGGCGAGGGGGAGGAAGAGGGTGGTAACTGCAGTGCTCACACAGTGCTCCCTGCTGGGTGATTTGTAAATCGCCGCTCACAGCAAATGGGAGCGTTCCCAGCAAGGTGTGTCGTGCTAACTTAACAATGGGTGAAATTCTGTCATTGTTTAAGTTTGGGGTTCCTTGTACAGGAGATTAAAACCGAATAATTGCTCTTTCACAAGCTTTTGTCTATTTTTACGTAAATGTTGTTGGTTGGATGCATTGTTAGTTGAATGCATACGTGTCAAACCTTTTCTGTTTTCATAATGTTCAAAATTTCTAATAGATTTTTCCCAGCTCCATTGCCAGCCTGTGCTGTGAAAATAATATTGTCCTTGAATTTCGGTTTTTGGAGCTAAGTTATCACGTACTCAGTTTTGCTTAAAATGAATGTCACCCCGATGATGAGACATTATCCCATTAACATTTTTGTTTTCATTTTCACATATAAATGCATTTGTTAGTCTTGACTTATAATATTTAAAGTAAAGTGAAGGTGTTACTTAATTTATTTAAATTTAGCAACAATGGTGTCATCGAGTGATTTTTTTTTCTATTTTTATGAAAGAGTAAAATTTTGAATCTGGTTGTGAAAGATAACGTTTTTTATCTTAGTTTTAGGAATGCTTAAATCATTACACCAACTTCAGGTTGAAAATAGGAGGTTAGAAGAACAGATAAAGAATCTGACTGCTAAAAAGGAACGGCTCCAGCTACTCAATGCACAGCTTTCAGTGCCCTTTCCAACAATAACTTCAAATCCTAGCCCTTCTCATCAAGTACATGCCTTTCCAGTACAAGCAGGTAAATAGAGTGTGAAAATGTGGAAGAAATTTGAATGGTTTATGTGAAATACCCATTTCATCTACAAATGCCATCGACGGGAGATGCATGTACCTGCATTATCAGAATAAATATTTTTGTGGGGATTAAAATGAACAAACAACCCACAAACCCCCAGACCTCTTATGTTTAAAATCAAGTGGAAGACTTGTATAAACCGTTACTGCTTGTTTCAGTGTGGGTTTTTTCTTCAGTCTGGAGCACATCTGTTTGAATCTATTGATTCGCTAATCATTTAGTTAATATTTTACTATTCAGCGGCAATTCTAAGGTTGACTTTACATTTTCTATGTTTACCTTTGACATTATTTTAAAAAATAATTATTCTGAATCTTTTTACATGTTGCAGAAATTTAATCACTGTGTGTTTTTTGAAATAATTACTTTAGCACCTAGCACCGATTCCTTGAACAGCAGTAAAAGCCCTCATCTGGGAAACAGTTTTTTACCAGACAATTCTCTTCCTGTATTAAATCAGGTAATATTTATTTGTTCCTTCTAAACTTAAACTTGTTACAAGTTAACTCATCATAGCTGTTGTATTTTGCTGCTATGCGAAACTTTATGCAGCTGAGGGGGTTTTGTTGTTTGTTTTTACACCAGGAGATAACCTCCAGCGGACAAAGCACCAGCAGTTCATCAGCCCTTTCCACTCCACCACCTGCTGGGCAGAGTCCAGCTCAGCAAGGCTCAGGAGTCACGGGAGTTCAACAGGTCAATGGTGTGACAGTGGGGGCACTAGCTAGTGGTATGCAGACTGTAACCTCCACCATTCCTGCAGTGCCTGGTGTGGGTGGAATAATTGGAGCACTGCCAGCCAGCCAGCTGGCAATCAATGGAATTGTAGGGGCTTTAAATGGGGTAATTCAGACCCCGGCAACAATATCACAGAACCCTTCTCCTCTCACTCATGCAACCGTGCCACCCAATGCAACGCATCCTCTGCCAACTACGTTAAATAACAGGTAAGAATTTGCTGATTTATGTTTTTCTCGATAGCGTCTGTCTTCAGTTGAGCTGTATTTTTAACTGCCTTATTCAAATGGTGCGTTTTCTGCCTTAGCCTCTGTCAAACTAAGTTCTGCTCCTGATCTGGGAAAGAAAATAAGAAAAGCATTTAATGGAAGCATGAAGGTTAAAGAAGAAAGGTTTTCTGTTCAGCTTTTGCGAATTGTAGTTCATGTCCATTTATTCTTGTTTTTTAATCGAGTCACATTCCAAAACAAATGTAATTATGCAAATGTGCTTCAGATCTTCTTTTAGTTCAGAAAACAATATTCTTTGTCCTGCCAATTGTTCTTCCAGGATTAAAGCAGCACTGGAAAAGCTACCATTTGTTGCAGTTGTGGGGGGTGGAGGGGAAGCAGAAGGGGAACAGTATACGGTCATGTAGTTAAAGAGGTAATAGGCATAATTAACAAGAGCAGTGATGCAGCTGCATGGTGTTTTCAGTTCTCTGCATCTGACTCCAAAGACAAGAACGTTTTTTTTTTCAAGTTGTGTTCCTAAGGATTTTTAAATGCGTAAAAAGATCCATGTTTGAGTACTCGTAACAACCCTTTCCCCAAAACCAGCTATCCTAAGTAGCCTAAACTGCCGCTGCTGCTTGAGATACAAGGTAAATGGGTAACAAAAGGAGACAGCTGCTTTCCAGGAGGGGTTTGAACTGCTTGGTCTGGAAGTATTTTGGGATAGAGCAGAGCCAGGGATAACTAATTCACTTAACTCCTGATAACTCCAAGGATAACTCCCACTTCCCTTCCCCCTGCCCTCTTGTATTGCTCTGCACTTAGGAAGAACAACCACTTTTCTGTGTAGAAAGAAATGCCTGCAAATAGGGAGTGGACTGCTTGTCTTCAAGTCTATTTTTGGAGTTTATGCTGGATTACCCAACAGAAATGCATATGTGATTGGCATGTGATGGAAGGGATCCCTGCTTCTTTATTTTTTCCATTTTTTTCCTTACTGTTAACTGGCAGTATCTGAATGTTCTTGTACAACATCATTGGTACTGCTTCATAAGGCTCGTAAACCCTGATACTTTCAAATGTGTCCTGTTTTGTTTTCCTGTGCTACTATATTTTTACTGAGCAGATTGTATTTCTTAGCTTACATATGAACGTAACATTTCATAGATTAGACAAAAGACATTTCCTTAACGAGCAGCTATTTTCTTTCTTGTGTATCAGAGGTCTGCAGAGAACACAAGAATTCTGATTTACTCTCCCCAAGTGTAAGGAGGAGTCCTTTGTAGTAAGAAAGACTAGACAGAATGAGTTATATTGACATGTTGTATAATAATTCCCCATTTCTGGTCGTGCCAAGATAACACTGGTCATGCTGCTCTTTTTTCATTTTTTTTGTTAATACACAGATTATTTCTGCCTATAGTGCAGAAGATCTTTTGTTTCTCTTTTATATCAATCTTAACCACTGTCACTCTTGAGTGTGTAGCCTAGGAATAGACTACTCCAGTTCATGCAGAATATTGAAACTAGTGCACTGCTGCTTAGCTCTCATTCTAGCTTATATCAGAGTCTAGAATATTCCTGGCATTTTTCTGTTCTCTCCTACACCAAGCTCATGATGGTCTCTAGCTGTCAGAACTTCCATTTCCTTATCTTGCATGATCTCTATCTGCATTGCTCCCTTAATAGCATTAATTTTGTTGTGGTTTTCACACGGTTCTCTCCTTTTTGGAGCTCATCTCCCTCCCCCCCGTCTTTATTTTGCTGGGCCCCCTTCCTTTTGAGATGTTTTCCAATTACTCACAAATCAGTGCTAATTTGATTTTAGTAGTGATACATACAGTCCTTATCCCTGTTTTTTCCATTTAAAAATTACTGGGAAAAATCTTAAGACCCACCTTTTCTTACAAAAAAACTATGTTGTGCGGAGACTGGTATGACTTTGGATGAAGAAAAAATGGGAAAAAAAATACGAAAGTATTTTCCGTTGGCTGAGATCATTGTTTCTGAACTCGCACCGTACGCCGTTTGTTCCTGCCACCCTTGAGGTCAGCGCTGATTCAGCGGCAAGTAGCTGGCTGTGCCTCTAGTGTTAAATTCCTCTAGTTACCACTACTCTTTGAACTGCGTAAGTGGGAGGGTTAGCTTGTGAAAAGCAGGGGCAGGCATCAAGGTTTGCTGCTGCGCTGGTACCAGCTCCCTGACGTGGTGGTGAACGAGGTTGGGGCTGCGTTAAATCAGTGTTCCCAAGATGATGGGAAGTCATAGGAGAACCCAGCCCCACTTCTTAAAATACTGTTTTTTGAGTAGAAGACTCCCCAGATACTCGTGTAAGTTGCTATTGATGGTAACTTTCCCAGTTCCAGAATCTGTTCAGTTTGATGTGAAAAATAGCTAGATTACTTATTGATACCTGAAAAGTTGTGTATACAGCTGTTGTGTACAGTTCTTGTTCACATGAGCTCTTTGTTAACGGTGGGACACAGGGAAGCAAGGAAACACTGATTTGCACACTCCTCTTTGGGAAAGTTTCAAAGGGTAGGTAAAAGCCTGCCTTCATTCAGCAGAGAAAAATACGTGGTCTTTTTTGGGGGGCAGGGAGAGAAAGCTTGGTGCAGATTGTGTCCTACCTTTAGAGCAACCAGGAGATCAAGTGATTTGAGGGGGAAGATAGGATTGTTTCTGTAACAGTCTAGCAATTGGAGAAGGCTGTAGGATGGAGACGTTCAGACCAATCGTGTACCTTTTACTGAGAAGCCAAAAAGGATTAAATTTACATGCCAAACTGATCTGATTTAGAGAAAGGTCTGTGGTGAAATCCAGTGAGCTGCCTTTCCCGGTAGGCTCAGGAGCTGCAGGGTTGTGTCTTCTGCAGGTAGCCTTTGCTTCTAGATGCATCGGAGCTGCTGGCCGTGGGTATTTTCCTTTAAGTGCCTTTGTGGAGCAGGAGAGGAAGACAGAGTGGGTAAGGACAGCAGCAGAAAAAATAAGGGCAAAGGTGAAACATGATGTAGGAAAAAAGGTGATGAGATTTTAATAAGTGGAAAAAACGATGGAGAAGATTCATTCCAGTACAGAAAAACATACCATAAGTGAGCTAAAAAAGGAAATAACAGTAATTTTAGTAATGTTAGTCAAGTTGAAGATGCTTATTTTTTTCAGTTTTTAAAAAAAAAAAAAAATGCTACAATTAAATTGAAAGCTGATTGAGGGGATTTCAAATAATTTAAAATTGTTTGAAAGAAACACAGGTAGGGCAAACAGTTCAACTTACTCGTATATGTTGGCAGGCCTTGCTTTTCACGTCATAGCTCAGGATGGAAACGTGGGAGTTTCCTTGGACAGGTGAAATGTCATCGCAGTGCTCATCAACCACCAAACGAACATAGCTGGAAGTACTGGGGATTAAACAGATCACGCAGTGGGCACCCCCGTTGTGCCACCTAAAATCCCTGCTGTGTCGGCGCCTTGAATGTTAGGTGTACTTCTGATTATGCAGCTTCTAAAAATACATGTAAGAAAAAAAGCATAACTATAGTGAGGTTAATCAGAGGCAAAAGGGGTGGACGAGATTAGTAGAACTGACTTGTTGGCTTGGGGAAAGAGCACGTTGCATGGGAGCTTGAAGAACCAGGAGAGTGCCAGAAAGATGGTAGATGAATGGTGCAAAGTCAATGATAGGAAGTAAGGGTAGCCCAGCAAGTGTTTCCCGGCTCTGAAGCCATCCAGTGGAGTATGAAACACAGCTGAGTTGTCACCTGCCCTGTCCCGCAGTACAGAACGGTCCAGCTCCGGGTGTTGTCACGGCGGCTGCTTAATGCTAAGTGTCAAGGTGCTCCTGGAGCACTGTGCTGGCCGATGCGGGAAGGCAAGGGAAATACCGTGCCCTGAAGAGCTGCTGATTGTAACCTGGCTGATTTAAGTTGATTTAATTCCTTCCTACTGACCGCAGCTAGCAGTCCTGGTGGTCATCCTGCACACAGCGCCGTGCTGGTACCAGTGCTTGTGCATTCGCACGATAGCCTCCTCTGCATTTTTTGTGTTGGCTTCGGTTTCAGCTCAGTTCCTGCAAGATGCAGCTCATTGTGCAAGAGCTAGGGCAAGGGGAGGGGACAAAAATGCACAGCCGAAAGGGAAATACTTAACCTTTCAACAGCAGGATAAGCTTATATGAGCTTAAACCTATTGCAAAACTGCACCTAGTGATTTGATGGGTGTTTTAAACTACTAAAAGCTAACAATGCTACCAAAAGAATAAATCCAGCCGTATTCCTGATTCTGTTCCAGACCCATCCTTGAGCATGCTGTTGGTATGGCAGTAAGCTGGCACAGCTGAAGAAACCCTTTATTTCCAGACCAGTTGGCAGCTGGATCGGTTCCCTGCCCGATTTCATAAATAGCTGCGGAAAGTCTTGTGTGGGCACAGAAAGTGGGACTGGGAGCTAAGCTGTAGCCAGCCTTCTTTCTGTGACAGCATCAGCTGAGCCACTTCACGGCTGAATTGTTTGCTAAATTGCTGACAAGGTGTAGGCAACAGTGATAGATCTGAATACAACCGAAGATCAGAGTTGGAAGGAAACCAGGGCAGAGTAACTGCTGGCTGACTTGTTGTGTGCCTTTAAAAATCCAAACAAACCAAGCACACACGTGCACGCAGCTTTATCAACTGTTCTGTAAGGTCCATAATGAGAGAGAGATTTGGAAGATGATGAATTTGATTAGCGTATGCTCATATGAGGGTCCTTTAAGTAGAACAGAGGCAGCTTTACACTAACTGAAACTCCTGTGCGTTCACTTCAGACAAATTGGTTTAACCCCAGGCTATAGGAACAATTGCTTGGCTTGCAGTTGTGCACCAGTGCAGGTAACTACTGTGTGGAGACGCCTACGAACTGGCACAAGTTGGCTCGTACACTTTTAAGGGAGTTCAGGACATTGCCCTGCCCAGCTGCCTGCTCTGTCTCTGCAGGACATTGCCTCAGAACAACAGAAACAGGAGGAGGAGCAGGGTAACTGCTGTGTGTGTGTGTCTGTGTGCTTTAAAGCCATCAAGACTAGCATATGAACTTCAATTGCCACATTTCTAACTTAATATGTCAGGCTGTCATTTGCAGTAATTGAGGAGTCAGCACATAGTCATTTCTGTCCTCTGCCATCCCGGGAGCATTACCTCCGGGGAGGGCTGGAAGTGCTGCCCACTGCAGCATGCTCAGAGCAGTCAGATCAGCTCATGTGGCGAAGTTCTCGTGGCAAAGTACTGATGGGGGTAAGAATCTGCATGCTGTACTTTGCACAGAGCAGCCAGTGCTTAATCATTTTGAGTGCTAATCAGGTTGCTGATACAGCTTGCTCTGTGGTAGGAGGCGTTTTTAGAAGAAGCTGAAAATTGCATCTAGAAGAGAGACTGAAAAACAACTTGAGTAATTTTTGAGTTGATGAGAGTAGGTCAAAGAACTGGGACAGGACAGTGGTCCTCGCTCCAGTATTACACAGGAGTCTGGCGCGATTGTGTCTGTTCAGTTGAGAAGCAAATACTGGTTTCAGTAGCAGGTGTACTGGGTTGGTAACAGACGTGCAAGTGAGCGTTAAAGGCTGGCAAGAGCTTCCATACAAAGGCCGTGTTTTAGATTACATGAAATCTACATTGGGGTGGCAGCGGTAACATCTAGGCATGGATCAGAAGTTCCAATTGACAGATTTTATATTTGATATTATGCGATGAAAATGCTAAAGAACTGCGTATACAAACATCTTGGTTTCAATGGAATGCTGAAGGAAAAAGTTCTTGCACTTCCGTATAAACTCCAGTATTACGTGTCACACCCCACAGTGCCTCGGGACTAGGATTGCTTCCTGACCAACAGAGACAACTTCTGCTCCATCAGCAGCACCAGCAATTCCAGCAATTACTGAGTACCCAGCAGCTCACATCCGTAAGTCTTCCAGTTATAATTAGCTTACTCCTCTAGTGTGATCTTAGGCATGGGTAGATTCCTCAGTCTAATACAAATATCAGGAATGTGTTTAATTTGATATTACAGCTTTGAAAATCTTTCAGTTCGGCAGTTGTTTCAGCCCTTTTGGATGACACTCATGGGCTGTATCTGCGTGTGTTGCTGTCAGAATTGCTGCTTAATGCCTTCGGTCCCATTTCATCCCTTGTGGGGTTGGTGGCTTGTTTCTCTGAGCATTAGCAGTAGAGTCTGGGGCCATATGCAGGCTCTAACAATACCCTAAACCCCTGATACCACCGGGACTCTAGCATAAAAGACTTTTGGGAATCATTTCATGAGCTGTTTATGCTCTGCCTTTCAGTATTCATGTATGCCATAGGGAACTGGTTTAACTATTTGTATTGCCAGTTGTGTAGTTTCAGTGCTGTGATAGAAAGAAACATGGTTTGATATTCTTAGGTAGGCTTCTTTTGATAGAGACTTGGGAGAAGCCAGCCGGCTTTGCTGAACACATGAGCTACTGATTTCGGGAAGTTTTATAGGCACTTCCTTCCCTTTCCCACAGTTTTCTGGAGCTTCATTAGTGTAACCTAAATTAGCTGGGACTAGGTGAAGGGTTGCACTGGATGAAAATTAGAATAAGCAAGAACCCAGGGAGCAGCTCTTACTCTGTAACTAACCCTTGGTTATTTTTCCCCCCTCCCATCTTATTATTACTGCAGGAACAACATCAGGCCCTTTTGTATCAGTTAGTACAGCAACAGCACCACCACCAACACCACCACCAGTCTGAAGTACAGCAACTGCAGATTACTGGAGGAGCACAGATACCCATCAACAACTTACTTTCAGGCACCCAGGCATCACCACTAAATGCAGCCTCTACCAACCCATTCCTTACAATTCATGGAGATAACGCGGCTCAGAAGGTGACAGTAAGTATATTTCTCACCTCATTTTCAATGAAGTGTCTCCGTGAGGTAACTGAACAATAAGCACGTTACGTGCATGTATTTACAACTCAAGGATGGTGGATTTTTGCTTTTCTTTGTTTCTGAAGCCTTGGGCTGCAGTTAACGAGGTTCACAACTCACTGTGTAAGTGACTGACTTATACCCAGACTCTTTGCTGCACGTTCCTGCTTCCCTGGATCAGGACTCATCCAGTGATTCTTGCCTTCCTCTTGTAAAACCATGAGCCCTTCTCACCCCAGCTTCTTCCCCAGCTTTGTGTCTCTCATGTTGTTGGTCATTTGTCTTACCACCTTTCTTGAAGAACTTCACCTCAGCAGGGCTCGGGTAGCGCAGAGCTGTAGAGGTTGGTTCATGACTTGACAGATGAGGAGCTGGGACGGTGAAATAGGCATTAAGGCAATGGCTGTGTGTGTCTTGGTTCTGGCATGGGAGACGAGGCTGTACACGAGGAGACTGAGCAACTCCTCCTGCGCTTGTTATACTAAGGAAACCTTTCCTGGACAGATTAAGATGTTTTTCCTGCAAAGATGTTCCATTTTTCTTGAACAGTGCCCTGTAACCTCCCCCCCAGGAGGCAAATTCTTCATTGTTCTTCAAGGAGTCAGAGAACAGCATTCTCTCAGGGTCATGCAATTAAGATAGGTGAGACACAGAAGATAATGCGATGAATTTTCAAGACCGTTTTCCTACAAACAGCTCCCTTCTGCTCAGAAATATGAGCATGTACTTTTTGTGTGCGTGGTCATTGTCACTTACCAGCTTGGTCCGTTACTGTGATGGAAACCATCCTGCAAACTGCAGTACTGCAGCAAGACCGTGTTCTTTGGGGGTCACCCAATGGAAGAGCACAAGGGCTGTATCAGGAGTTTGCTCAGTGCTTTGTCTCCTTTTAGAAATGTGAGCAATTTGTTCTAGTATGCTTAAAATCATCTCCCCTTCATTTTCTGAAAATTAATAGGGAATGGGATTGAGACCATCTATTTTTTTTACATTGGAACAACCTGTTCTATACGCGATGTGCTTGCTTTGAGGTTTCTGAAATGGCTATTACTAGCTTTAGAGAACATGACCAGGCAGCAGTCGTTTTACAAATGCAATGTTACAGTTGCATTTAGTATTTTTGTAACAGCTGTAAACAATTCAAGGAAATCTCAGAACATCTTCCAAATATGAAACCCTTAGAAATAATTATTTTAAAAAATTGCTTTCTTTTTAAGGTTACAGCTGAGAGTTTGCATTGGATTGTTGAATTATTTTAATCCAAAAAGAATTTTTAACAAATTCTTTATTTGCAAAAGTTCTGAATGTTTTAACCTCATTTTGAATTGGAACATGGTTTTTGAGCATTTCTGCAGCTCGGTGAATGAAGCGAGGCTCGGTTCTGTTCAGTACTTGCAGGCAATAGCTTTGTCACTATTTATGAAAGAAACATATCAGCGACAGGGACAAAATGGAAGTGGTATTTCTGTCTGTTAGAAAAGGACAGATTTTACCCCTCTCCAGGGGGTAAAACGTAGGAGAGGTCACTTTGTATTATTCTTGACCATCATGTGGATCCAAGGGCAGACCAGCAGCCAGGAACAGAGAGGCCTGTTGGAAGTGAAAGTACAGCTCGACTTTTGTTACGGTAGCTGAGAGAGACTTAGCCTGAGGTCCTTCAAAGCTGGTACTGCTCCTTTAACTGTTCTGCCCTTTCCCAACTTTATTCTATGATATTTGATTATTCTTCACAATGCAAAAGTAAATTGCTTATTATTTAGATAGCTCTATTCAATTTACCTCATCTGCTTTGTGTAACATCCATCTCTGCTTCATTATCTGCATGAATTTGATTGTATTTACCTCTGTATTTTATAATCTGATTTTTAGAAGTATTTTCTCTTACACAGAGGCTCAGTGATAAAACTGGACCAGTTGCGTCAGAGAAGAGTTGACATTTGAGTGCTACTTGAGAACTGCACGTCCTGCTGTTATAGCACTTCATCTGGCTGCAAACTGCAGTTTTCCTTTCTGCAGATATGAAGAAATGCAACAAGGAACTCTTACTGCACAGGAAAAGGTTAATTTTCATACGGATATTTTTGGTAGGCTTTGATTTGCTTTCTTGTTGCACTAAAATGGATGTACTTTTTCATGTTTCAGACTGTGAAGTAGATAAAATTCTGCAAACTCTACTTACTTTGTCAGTTTGATGGTACTAAGTACAAATTCAACCGCAGAGAAACACATACCTGACTTTTCAGTACTAATCTTACAAAGGCTGGTAAACGGTCCCCAGTCACGCATTATGTTGATTTCAGAGCAGTAGTTTAAAAAAAATCAGACAAAAAATCATGCAAAACCCAAACCTGACCAGTCTGATCCTCTGCTGCAGTTGCAATCCTTTTAGACTACGCTTGTGGTGGCAGTCTGGACTTGCTACTTGTTTGTTTTCAGACACACATGTTGAAATCTGACTCCTAAAGGGAATCTACTTCTGAACTTTTTATTCCTTTAAATCCCGGTTGTTATATAGTGGGAGTTTTTCCTGATTAAGAATTTAAGAAGTACAGTATGGAATCCAAAGTTTGTTAATTTTGGTGTAGGTTTTAGAGTTCTGAGGTTTTTAAAGGAACTGGTTTGGTTCCAGTGAGAAAGTTTTTTTTCTTACCAGATGAGAAGGCCACACTGGAAGAAGTACGTGCAGTGTTTGGCCTAAACCAAGTGCCTGTTGCTACCTCCGTTTTGTTGAAATGGCTGCCAACAGCTGATCATGCACTAGACGTGTCCTTGTTAGCAGCAGGAATATTCAGTGTTGCACCAGCAGCCTTGTTGTTCTGCCTTTACTAGAAGTGTTTATACCACTGTAGAGAGCTCAGGCAGATTGTTACCTGGGTCGCTTTTCACTAAGAAACTACCAAAAAAGTGAGTTAATATTTCCCACTAGGATTTAGCAGTGGTTGAAACGGGTGAACTTGTGTTAGGACACTTCCACCAACAGCAGCTGATTTCCTGGCGTGCCTCTATGCAGTACGGTGAAGTAAATTAAATTGGGGTAATGACCACTAATCAATAGTACCGTGGGAAATATTAGAGGAAAAGACCCAGCTGTAATTAGACCTCCACTGTGTACTTATTTGGAAGAACATGTTAATTCTGCAATATGTTTCTTAGTTGAACGTTGCACAGTTCTTACCTCATTTCTGTAAATAAAGTTTTGTGAATCTGTTTTGTATTGTGAAGAATTCATAAGAAAACATTGATATTTTGATTTGTAATATTTCTAATTAGTAGAATTAATTGAAAAAGTAAAAATAATTTATTTTTATATGTTCTGGGGAATTTTTTAAAAACGTCACAAATCACTTTTGTAGATACTTTACAAAAGGAGACCAGTGGTTTATTTTACCTTCTCAACCCGCTGGTGAATATTCTGTAACAATTTGTACAAAAGGTAAGATGGAAATGTGCTGTTATTTTGCCTAGATGTAAAATTCCAAGTGTATGAAAAGATATGTACAAAGCTTTTGTTAATAAACTTTAATAATGTTTATAGTTGCATACTGCTTGTGTGAACGTGAGTCTTGTAGAAAACCTGAGCATTTCTGTTAACATCAGGATTTTAATTGCACACAGC
>NC_048894.1:19288056-19321336 GCF_011077185.1 Oxyura jamaicensis | reverse complement strand
AAAACCTGAGCATTTCTGTTAACATCAGGATTTTAATTGCACACAGCTGCTAACATTCATTACAACAACTTCTTAAAGATGTTTTTCATCTAAATTTCAGGAGACACTGATGCAGCTGTAATACTGTCCTGAGCCATCTGTGCTTACTGGGCTTGGGTGTCCAGTTGCAGTCCTGTGCTGTAGTCTGATGGCAGGTTTCTTTTTCATGCTTTAAGGAGCAGTTGCTATGGGATTGCAGGAGCCGTGAGCTGTTGTACTTGGTAATGCCCCAAACTCATTCAAATAACTTGATGAGAGCTCTGTGGAGATGGGACACCTTCTTCATCTATGGTGGCACCTTGCTGATGTGATCAAGATCTTGGGGTTTTGTTGTGATTTTTGTATTGTATTTCTATAAAATTAGTTCATTTTTCTTCAGAAATGTTGCTTGCTGTCCATGAAGGTGTTGGTGAACACCAGCAAAGCTGCTAGTCTTTTCTTTCCCAGCTGGCAAGGAGGAAACTCCACCCTTCCCTTACTGTCAGTTGAAGCTAGGAGTCTGAGCTTTGTGATAGCACAGCTTTTGGCAGATGCTTGGTGCTGCCTTCATGACTTCATTCCTTGCTAGTCAGGTGCAGGCTGGAGGCTGAGAACAGCTTTCGGCACAAGTAGCAAGGTGGCGTTGCTACAGGCCTGTGCCACTTGTGTATTGTCTCCTTTGCCCAAGTTCTAAGGATTATTTGTTCTATTTTTGAAGGGGAAAACGGAAGCCCTGAAAGACTGATAAATGAGCAAGCTCAGAATTAACAACAGGGAAACATGAAACATCGTTTGCTGCAGCCAGGGCCATCGCTACCGGCCGCCCCCCCCCCCCCCCCACTGCATAGACAAGTATCCAACCAGTAAAAGGGAAAGTCTTGCTTTTCCTTGCCCATTCCTCTTCTCTGAGTTTCCTGGTCCTGGTAAGATGTAGAGAAGCACGAAGGGGGAAAAGCTGGAAGTACTGGTGAGAGTGCCAGCCTCAGGACATTCTTACCATCTCGACTTGTTAGCGCATGGTGTCAGCAGCCTGAGCTAGCAGTGGATGTTGTATGGTGCTCCTAGTCCTGATGGACCAACAATCAACAGCAGGGAAGTAATGAAAAGGACAGTTCTGAAATCTAAACAAAACTCCAATTCGCTGGTCTTTAAAGAAAGCGACCACAACAAAGCCAAGTTCACATGAGGGCCAGATGCAGTCAAAACCAACCTTGTTTCAATGATTTTGCAGATCCTGACATCAAAGATCCTGGTCTGTGGCTGACTTGGCACCAGTTCAGCAGGCGCTGGGGCTGCAGTCCCTGGGGAATGTCTCTGCTGCCGAAGCAGCACAGGCCTCGACGCAGGTCCCCATCAGCCAAGGCCCAGGTTACTGATGCCCCCCTCAAAATGCAGCAGGAACCGCTCCAGAGCCAGTGTCAGGAGCAGCCAGCAGGGCCCACCACTAATTCATGGTGCAGTGCCACGGCCAGGGCATTTCTGCACAGCCAGCTTGCTGCTACTTCTGCACCTCCCTGGGCCTGTGCTTCAGGTAGGTCGGCTCTTCCAGCCCTGAGGCTGCAGCCCATCGCGCCCATCCAGGCAGGAGCAGCACCAGAACAAGGCACCACTACCCCGCCTCTGCTGCTTCAGGCATGCAACCTGACCAGGGGGCCACAACGGCCTGTACCATCGGTGTGCAGCCTGAAGGCGGTGCCTTCAGAGAAACTGCACTGGTCAGGCACAGCGCTTGATGTAGCTCAGCTTGAAGGGCCTTAAAGGAACAAAGGAGAAAGAGCGTTTCTTACCTGTAAGTGGCACTCCTCCTTGGAGCCTCCGCAGACCTTTTAGGGCTAGGAGGTGCTGAAGGTGCTTGGCATGCACTGCTATGTGATTATTGCCAAACACACAGTACTAACACAGGCAAACCTTAAGCAAAGTGCTTACATGCTTTTTTTAATGAAGATTTCTAATGATTCAAAGTCCTTATTTTTTTTCCCATTCTCTGCCCTAACTATTTATAGTTCCAAACTAAGCCTGTTTTTATTCTTCGTAGCTACAACAACCATGAAACTTTTGTATTGTGTGCACCAAAGAGATGACAGAAGTGCAAGGCTCCTTTTTACATTGTTACAGATTTCTCTCTCTCTAGTGTGCAGCATGTACCACCACGCTGCCTTCTGCGCTTCCTGGCAGCTCTCGTTTGTAGCCTCTGGCTCACGCTGGGTCCTCTCTTTTGGATTTTTTTTTTCCTCACCAATTGGTCTACACCTTCCCTGCAGTGCGATAGGTAACGCTGGGCACGCCATTCCAGGTGAAGCCTTTCTACTCAGTGAGCACAAAGGAAAGATGACTTTTTTTTTCCCCCGCCTCCTCACAGGCTGTATTTTCCTGTTGCTTGCTTGCTTTGAACCTGCAGGGCAGGGCCAGCTTCATGCAAGTGGATTACAAATCCAGCACAGATCGTTTTCTTGAGGAGCTATTACCAGTTACTCACCAGCTACTGTTGCAGCACTTGATCTGTTTTGAGAAAGACCATGTCCTTACCCTGAAGCCTAAGTTATTTCACATTTGGATTCTAATTTGAAAGAAATAAGTTGTAAGACAATGTTTTTGCAGTAGAACTGTGTAGAATTCAGAGCAGCTAAGCAGCACAGGGCTGAGAGTTCTTCCATTTCACATGGCCACCCCCACCCTGAGCCCAGCCCCTCCACTTACAAGTACCCAGAGGCTGGAGCCCCCTCTTCCCATTCATTGTCCTCCTGCTTGCCACCTGGTTGTAGAAGGCTGTTTGCAGCCTTGCTACTCACAGCAGAAACATTTCAATTACCAGTCTAATTTTTTTCATGAACAATACACCTCTGGTCCTACCTCATCCCTATCAGTGCTGCCGAGTTAATTTTCACCGATTCACCTAACCACTCTAGCAGGCTTTTCCTCGTAGCCATTTCAATTACCGTGCTACAGTCAGCTTTCAGTGCGCTGGAAGACTTTTTAAAGTTAAGCTTTCCTGATTGCTTTTGAAAATACATCACTTGATCTCGCCTAAGACTCTTCTTTCGTAGGAGAACAGAGTTACTGCTTGATCAATGAGCACACAGAGATCTTAGTACAGCTTTGAAATATGTTTGGTTTCCCGTGTAGTTAACATTTATATTTTGCTTCACAAAGAACTTTCAATGCATTATCGTGTCTAGTAAGCCTGCTATAACATTTTCTTTTTTTCACAGCCTAAGATTATTTTTTTTAACAAGACCAAAAAAAAATAAATCAGTATGAACACTCTCATCTTCCCTAAATAGTTGTCCCTTAAAGTTTTATGGAAACGGGATCAAATTTTGTGAAATGCTGATGTGCCAAAAGCAACACAACTGGCAAACCGGTACTGGAAGAAATCATTAGAATAAATATGAGAAAATGAACCGATTTTTGGACTATCAAGCTCTGAGTTTGAGTCTTCCAGATATGTGGTCTTCTGATTTGTCATCTTCATTTTTAATTGAAATTCAAAAGCTTGTTAAAATCCTACTGTTAAATCAGAATCTGGGCGATAAAATCTTTTGTTTTTAAAAAAGCAAGTCTTAAAATGTTTTTTTTGCAAAAGACAATAATCACTGCTCTGATTTATCGATACTGTTCACAGCCCATTAAGTACCCATTATCCAGCATTTTAAGCTTTGTATATCTTTTCCAGAATTATGAAAAATAATATTGCAAATAACAAACAATAACTCTTATTACCTACTCTTCAAATGCGAAATCAGACTGTAGTGAATCCAGCATATACAAAAACCAAAGTATGAGAAATCGTAGCATAATAGTGTTGGCTTTTAAGTGCAATTCTGTACTTAAAAACTGCTCATGAAGAATATGCTTTAGGTATCTTTAAGACCTTTAACCTTCTTACCCATTTCAGCTTTACCAAATAACAGCACTGAGTTTTGCTGTGTATGAGTCTGCAGGTTTAGCATAAGAGAAATTATATAGCAGGTGCGTACACGTGTACAGGGAAGCTCAGATTAGAAATACTCCTATTTCTAAATAGGAGAATGGACATTTTATGTAGCAGCAGACATGCTTTATAAGCATTTTGTCTTGTATTTATAACTGAAAAAAATTAAAACACAAAAACCCTTGACTGCAGAGTTCCATTACTCTCAAACTTGCTTAACATTTTCCGATCAATTCTGTCTTTCAAAGCACCACTTAAAATTCTTTATATTCTGGATGTTCTTTAGCTGTAAACCTTCCCCTTCCAGTTATCACTGGGGGTTTTCCTTATGATCCACTCATTTTTAAGACATCATCACGCATCTGCACAAGCAGCTCTCCTACACAAGAACACACCTTCATTCTTTAACACACCAAATAGATGATGGCAGATTTATTGATATTTTCTTTTACTAAGGCACATGACATATAGAAATACTGAGGTACAAAAATGCAGTTTCCTGCATATGAGTTTTAAAACCCCATTTTGACAAAGACGACCTAAATCTCTTCTGCTCTCAACGTTCAGCTTTTAGCCATTTTTTTCTTTTGTACCAGTTCAACAAGCAACTTGTATCTTGCTATACACTCCTCCTGAAAGGAAAAACAAAAGTGTTAATTAAAATTTGATATTTTAGTATTGCTTTACCTCTATACATGCTACCTGATTATAAGAGAGCTACGTTCTGTGTTTCTTTTTCTCCTCCAAAGTTACTCATGCGAACAGTTTCAGAAGGAGAACGTACATCTCCTGAAAAGTGGATTCGAAAAATGAAGTTTCAGTTTACATTTCTTAGCGGGTAATTTCTCTCTTCAAAGAACACACAAAGCCAAGAAAACATTTGTTCAGTATTTCTTGACAGTGGCTGTAAAAGCAATTATTGAGCAGTTGCATTGCGCTACCTATCCCAGAACAGTTATTCGGGTAGGAGCCACGCTGCAGCTACTTTCCCCTGGTAAGGATGAGCCTTTACGCTCCCTAACAGCGCCCACTGCCATGCGCTTCCATTGAACAGCTTCACAGCCAGAGAGCTACTTGGAGCCCCTGCCCGTCTTTCCTGCTTTCTCACCCTGCTTTTGGCACAAATAACGTAAGGATTTTCCGCTACCGTGACTGAAGCAAGCACGCTAAGCTAGCACAACTATTAGGAATCTACCACAGACCAGCTCTACCAATGACAGCAAATGCTATTTTTAAAAGGTTGTACTTACTAAAAGAACATTGGGTAGGTTACTGAGCATTTTACACTTGCAGCTGGGTTACTTATTTTGTTTGTTCATTGAGGTGGGCTGAGAAGGGCATTGTAAAAATGTAAGCAAAGCAGGTCACCAGCATTTGGTTACTAACTTTGAACCAAAATTTGTTTTAAAATCTAATTTGTTCTGCAACTGAAGATCTGAAAGGCAGAGGAGAGGTAGGTATTTTAAATGGAACAGGAGTTACTTCAACACTTTCTGTAATATAGCAAACAAAGTGATTTAAAGGAAAATATCTTTATAAAAAGCAAACATGACAGTAACGATCCTTAGGTCAAATACATCCTGCCTGATGGTTACAAGCTAAGTAAAGACCTTGCTTTCCTGTGTGGACCTTCAGTTCTTAGGGTAATCATAAACTGGTAGACAATCATTTTCCTCTTGATGTACACTGCAATTCAAACAACATTGACTGTACCTTGCTTTTTCCAGGAACACACTTTGCTATTTTATCCCAACGATCTGTTGTTCCCTTTGGATACTGCTGCAAGGCCATTTCGAGAAGTTTCTGTTGATTTTGAGTCCACAAGTCTTCTAAGGCACGGCTTTTCTCCCTTTTTCTGCTCTCGTCGTCGCTCTCTTCCTCTTGCTCTGTGTTATCAAAATCCTTCTGGCGTCTTCCCCTGCCCTTCTCTTCTGGTACCTCTTTCGTTGCTGTCTGAATCATTTCAGGCGCTTTGACAAGTTTTCGTCTGCGATGCCTGGCCTCGCTTGCAGCGGGCTCCCTGTGATCTGTTGGGCTGTCCGTCTGCTCCGGGATTTGACTGAAGTTCCCTTCCTCCGCCTCCTCCTCCTCCTCCTCTCTTTCTCTCTGGGTGATTATGTGGTCTGGTAAATTCATGCTGACTTTGACGTTCTTGGAATTCTGGGCCAATGTTTTAAGCTCGGAGAGCCTGATGACACCTGTTGGAAGTACCGATGTTACACTTCTAAGTAAATAAACCTCCACCAAGAGGGAACTGCCTGCAAGTAGAAGGTACCCGAAATTGTGCAGACAGTAGATGAAGCTCTTGATTAAGAGCTCAGTTCCTTACATTTATCCTGAAATCAAGGTATTTGTTGTAATAAAAGCAATATAATATAAAGCAACGAACTTTGCCAATTATAAGCTTATCTGGAAGATGTGAAGTGGCTAATAAATTACCACAGGGATATAAACAAACAGAACAGCACAAACAAATGAACAAAACCCACAATAAACTGGATAAGAAAGGCCGGGAGGAGGTAGCTTGAAAAGGAAACATTCCCTCAGAATACCCATGGGTTCTCTGTTGCTCAGAGTAAGGCAAGGTTGCAAAAGCCTCTCTGCAAGGTTACAAGGTGTACCCTGGAAGTTACAAAATGCATTCCTTTGCATAGCAATTATCTAACTGCAGGGCTGGTTATAAGCATCAGCGAGGCTCTGGAGGCACACACCTGGTGTATATGTAACAGAATCCTTCAGCTGCTTGGCTTTCATGGTAACCTGCATGAAAGAAAGAAAGACCATTAAAAAATTACGTTATTTGTGCTTTTGAAGATTTCATAATGAGCATATATTAAATACTGCAAGGTAATGTTCTGCTGACGTTTTCCACAAATGGATCCCAAACTGGCAATCAATAACTTTTTAGACGTTGTCCTTTTAAAAAAATCTTACCTATTCTTACCTTGTTGTAATAACGTAAGACATTTCTATCACCATAATGCATTATCACAGCTGATACTCAAATTTTTTCTTTCCTTGTTAAGCCCTTTATCTCTAACCTGAAAATGTTACAAGGAGAGGAGGAAAAAGAAACAAGTTGTCTTCTAGGTATTAGTCTCTGGACACTGAACAGAAGAGCAAAATAACCCACATAGGTCTAGATGCTGAAGCATGCTAAGGGACAGGCATTCAGTCCCAAAAACACATACAGTGCAACAGTCTGACTGCCAAAGATGCGCTAGGATACCTCTTATATCATGATCATTCAGGAAAAAAGTTTAGTACATGAGTACCTTCTTAGATCTAAGTCTGCCTGGTTCCTCCCACCACATTTCTGCCCATGAGACCTCGCTTTACGAACAGACAAGTGCGGGACCTCTTTAATGAAATGGCAGCGACACTGAACAAGGCAAAGTGGTCTGTTTTCCCCACAAATTAAACCTCATTTTCTGGAATGGGTAAATTTAAATGAGACCTCCATGAGCAAAAAGATCCCAGCTCCAATTAACCAAAGCCTTCGTCCAGAGGTAGACATCTGGTGTAAAAATTCCAGTCCCTACTGTTGCAGTATGATAAAGTTTTACTCATTCAAGAAGAAAAAAGCTTAGAACACTAAGGTGAACAGATAATTTTAACTAGCACCAACATTCTGTCTGTGAACTGCATGACCCTGATGTGGAAACAACAGGATGGATCCCCCTTGTAGGCGGTAAACCACTAACAGAAATCACCTTCCTTGAGGAGCCTGAGAGTCTAAATTCATCCTAATCAAAATGTTTAAGCCCCATTACTAGCAGAGCATCTCTGCAGGGCCAATACTTTAAAAGACTAAACGGAGAGGAATGCATCCCTGCCTGCTGAACTGAATGGATCCTGAGCCGTGACCTGCTATGCACCTCTTAAATAGAAATTACCGTAATCGAAACTAGGTTATAATAAACTATTTTGAAAAGAATAAGGAGAACCTGTCACAGAGTCAAGTTGCTGGTCCTGTTGAGCTTCCTGCAATGATGCAGTGGATCCATTGTGAGTATGACAAGGTATTGTCTATGTTCACGTATTCCAGAAAGCTGTTCCTAAACCATTTCACTATTTTTGAAGAACTTCTTTCAAAGATTTCCAAGCTACGTGTAAGAGAGAAGTGAGGAGACGAGACAAGAAGAGATCTGCAAGCTGAACAGAGCAGCATAAATACATGGCAAGCAATTCCAATACCAATGTTCCGTTTTCTCTGTGTTGAACCCCTGACATTTAGGAGGCTGGCAATTAGTGCTTCATCTTTGAAACTGGGCCTACATGTACAACATAAACTTTGCATTGGAAGTGGTGCGAATCGATACCCTGTATTCACGTTTCCTTTACAAGATGGATGTTCCCAAACGAGGTCAATGCAGGTAGCCCATGACAGACATAAATTTTGCTGCATGTTACATCTAATTGCATTAGAACCTAAAACGGCCGTCTCCTACAACAGTGAAGGACTTAGATTTATTCCTAGATCCTACTGGTATTTCACATTCCCCCCTACAAGTAAGCAGGAGTAACAACTTTATCTTAGGTTACCTTTACTTGGATGCCTTCAGCCCCAGGAGCTTGGTAAACCCAGATTTAGCATTTCTAGTAAGTTACTCCATTTATTAGTTTCTCTTCTGAGGACATTACGATATCTGTTCACATTTTTGGTGGATTTTCAATTTGAATATTCATCAGGTAGTCCAGAAATAACAACTGTGTGTATGGTTCAGATATTGAGAATCTACAGCATCAAACACTGAACAAGCTCGGTCAAGCACCTTCACCTGACTTAACTCATCACGTTTCTTACTAACAGCTTTACTATCATCATTCACGGGTTATGCAAGAAGATGAAGTATCTATTATTCTTTTCCTTTTGTTTTTGTGTTTTGTTTACAGCTTTCTCATTTTTTTGGATGATTTTGCAAGTCCTTTTCTAGGTGCTGTGTGAGGTTCATATTTGCTCTAGCTCTTTTCACTTGGTTCAGGTGTAACTTGTTTAGACTTAAAATGTATTTGCCCATCATCAGCTCCAACTGTTAAAGATGCTGACGCACAGAAGGAATCATAACCTGTCAGTATTGACCTATCGGGGATCACTAGGGATCCATCCTATGGAGTGTAGGAAATCCGTACTGCAGTTTGATCTGTTTGGAGCTTAACGGTTGCTCTTGCCACTCACATTTGCAGTTTCCTCTGGTGCCGGTTCCCCGACGCTTCCTGACATCTGTAGTGTCAATTTATATTTGTGGCGGGCTGTGTCATCTACTAGGTAGTTCTTAACAGTTAGTTTGAAAAGCGTTAAGTTGCTCTGCTGCTTTCTCTACTCCATTTCTTCCTATAACTGGCTTCGATTTATTACTCTTTCATTAGATAACAGACAACTTACTTGGAAATACAGTTACTCAAAGTATGGAGCAGTTGTAGAACTATGCTTCTAATTATTACTGCTGATTGCTAGTGCACAATGCTGTAAAATCATAGTTTTAATCAGTACTGAATTATGAGTTTTATCATTGCTGTGAAAAGTTGGGCTAAAATCCTGCTATCGACAACAGCTTTCACAAAAGTGTTAGTCAGCTCTTAAGGAAACCTGGGTCTGGGGACACTTTAAATAACCAGGATCAAGACTGTGAAATTGATTTAAAACAGAAGAGGGCAGATCTTGTATTCCTGCAAGGATTTTTTCCGCTGCACAGCCATACTGCATTATTCCATAGGAACCAACTTTATCTTTTCTGTGCCCAAACAACCCAGGCATCCTTGTAGTCCACCAGGGTAACAGAAGGCACAACATCAGGTAATCACATGCACAGTTAAATGTTTTCTTAGACAAAGGAAGGTGACAAAAATGTTGGCTGCAAGCAATCAAACTGAGATAGAAATTGAAGCATCTTACTCTGGGACATACAGAAAGGGACCACAGGAACAGTTTGCTTCTACATTAACTCCCTTCTGATTGCAGGCAGAAAAAAAGCACTGAATTGTGACAGACGTAGGGTGAAAACCCTGTGAAGTCTGGCACAGTGATCCTTCTGATGCTACAGACAGAGCCCGCTCGCAGAAGACGCACTCCGTCCCCCATTCCCCCAGCAGCCTCCACCACGCTGTCGCGTTAGCTGGCCCCGCTGGCTCCCCGAGCAGCCCGGCTTCGCGGGGCTCTGGCACCACTCTGCTCTCTCCAGGCAATCTCCTCTAGGCAGTCTACCTTCCTGCTCTGAATACGATGCTATTTTGATCAGTTTTGATCACCAGGTAATGACAGAAGCACAACCCTCTTGTCATTCTGAGAAAACATCAGTGGACAAACACATAACCCATGTCACTTGGCTTCCCAGGTGCAAAGAAGGACGACACGCTGTGTTGCTGGACATACTGATACAATTATTTACTACTCTTAGCATCTTCCGGAGCAAAAGTTCTCTATCTACTAAAGCTGCCAGTTTCTCAGCATCATCTGTCAGAAGCTTGCTGTCCTAGCGTTCCCCCTGTTGTTGCCTTTCTGCATGCTCTTCTCTCTATTTCTGTTGTGTAAAAAAGTTAAAATCTATGGAATTATGGAAAAAAAAAATTGATACAGCCTATTAAGTGGTTCAACCTAGTATGCAGCAATGAGAAATTTCTTGAATCTGTGAGGCTACTTTGAGTTAAAATCACAGTTTTCTCAAAAAGGAAAGCCAGGCACAGAAGGATTTTTAATTCTTTCCTGGCTTTGTCAAAGAAAACAGGCATTGCCGCCTTACCTTTCAGGACAGCACAGGATAAACTGCCAGATCTGAAGTTCCCTCCTCACAGCCAGAACACCACTTGCTGCACTGAACTGTTCTAGATCTAAGCAGCTTTTTCACAACAACACAACTACCTGAAGAACTGTTTCAGCCACGTCAGCCAACAATAATGACCCACTCCTTTATTTTCACGTGACAGACTCAAAATTTGTTGCTTCATAAACTGTCTTCCTGTAAATTTATTGTAGGACTGCTAAAACTGTCTTCCAGTTTTAACAGATTGGTGAAACTTCGCATACTGAAACATCAAGCCACGCCATTCTGCCCTTTTTTAAACAGAAGTCCTTATTTACAGCTTACCGGATCTCTGGAAATGAAGTATTTCCAATTAGAAGACGCACCTTTGCTTTGACACTGCTCCCACCAGCTTGCTTAGCAGGTTGTTACTGACTTTCCCAGAGGCGTGTAACATAACCAGGCTTTATCCGCTGTGTAAATTACACGTTGAATTTAATACTAACATAGCGTATGAGAATTTAAGGCCAACGTGCTTTTATTCTTGAAAGAACCAAGAGACACGCTATGAATTTTAACTGAATTTGCTTAGACCAACCACTGACAGCATCCATCAGAATGGTTTCCTTACGCTTACGGGCTTTGAAGCTGTGTGTGACTCCAAACCTAGCCACAGCAGATGGAGAGGAGGTAGCTACAGCAGAAATCCCAACAGCTGTGTGTTTAATTATGGGGCAGTTGAAGATGAGGCCTGTGAAACAGGCAAACTTGGCCTAAATCACTGGATTTAGATCACCAGTTGCTCTCCAGTTTAAGTGCCCAAATAGTTTGGAACAGCAGAAGAATTGCTCCTTTCTTTCAGGACACAAAGAACTCAGCAACGAGAATTGGGATGATGTTGGAGACTTTGAACTATGTTTTTTGTTTGTTTGTTTTTGTTAATTTAAAACCCATGTTTGTGAGTCTTTAGCTCAGTACTACTAATACTCAGGTAATAGGGAGGGGCTAGGCTCAAATGCCCTTTGCAACAACGGTTTGGACATCCTGTTTTATGACCACTGATGCAAACTGCATTACCTTTACTGAGAGCCAGAAGATTTGAATTCTGCAATGGAATTCAAACCCAACTCACCAGGATCTACGTGGGACGTTGTATTATTCAAGCCACACTAAAAAGTTATAGCAGCACGGGCCTGACCTTCCATAAGACATCTATTTGAATTAAAGTTGGTGTCCCACTGGCTTCTGTAAAAAGCTTTCTCCTTTCAGAGGCAGGAGTGCTCTGGCCATGCTTCAAAAGAAGGAAATCAATCTGTTTTGCATTTGGGTATAAAACGTACCATGCTGCCCAGTTCTGCAAAAACAGGACCACCTGTACAACTGCACAGAAGAATTTGTAAAAAATAAGAAAATAGAATAAAAATTGTGCAATGAGGATATTGTAAACAGGAACTCCCTTTTCCTTCCCACAAAGTATCAGCAGACATTCTGGTGTGTCTCTGGGATTAGACAGGTGTTTTGAAGATTTCACTCTCAGATTGAGGGATCTACATGACCTACATACCATCTAAATCCCATCTTAGATATTCATAACCTCTTTTGGACCTTGATCCCGAGATAGGTCTTTATACTTCAACAAGCAACTGAAAGAACTATTGATTACATAAATATATGCAAGCTGAGCGATGGTTTCAGAATATCCACCACTGGAGATCACAGCAACTGAGGTACCACATGCATAGGATATAGAACGAAATACAAAACAGACGTAGGAAAACACTTAATCTCTAGGAGCAAAAAAACTAATAAATTCATTAACTTTTACATATGGATTGTTTCTCATATAGGTGTTTTCTTGCTGGCGGTGTAATGAGCTCGCATTTGCCAAAAATAAGAGATCTCTTTTATAATGACATATAAAAGCACAGTGCGCATGAACTCACGTACTTAGACTTAAAGGCTGAAACCGTTGTCTGGAGAGATGGGAAATAATCAGAAAATAAGCACTCCCTCCAAACCTTGTGCTTTCAGGTTTCCTGATAACTCAGAATGCCTGCTCACATATATACACCTGCCTATTGTTTTTGCTGTCTACCTCAGTCTTTTCCATACAAGCAGCAAATCCCTATCAGTCTGTTTTTGCAACACAAGTGCAGGAGATTAGTGACTGCAGGAGCAAACAGAATCAGTTTAAATCCTGTAAGACAAGTGAATGATATTACTTCACAAGTATGAAATCTGAGATCTCTTTGCCTTTAATTTAAAAAACCTGTACCTAATAATCACATTAAAGTCTGTTTGGCATGCCAGACAGCTTTTACTTCCTCTGTTATTTTTACAATTTGAATGTCCTTTGTAGTTACTGAAATTAATTTATGCCTTTCAGCAAATATTTTTTTAAAAACTTTATTATTTTTTTTTAATCTGTAAGGGTAGGCATTGTCAAGTAAAATATACTGTTATAATTCCTCATCTAAGTGCTTTTTCTCAATCTTTGAATTCAGCAAAAGCTAACAATCCTTATAAATCTTCATAAGGCTCAGCATTTGTCAAATCAAACAATGTCATTTTTGTAGAAATAATAGTCTTGAAATTGTATTCATAATTTATACCATAGAGTGTTCACAGTGTTTAGGAAATTCAAACACAACTTTTTATTTTGTTTTAAGAGGCCAATTATTTCCTTAAGTATTGGAGGACAGGAATGAGAACTAACCCTGGAGCAACAAATTCAGCAAGGAAAATGGGTCAAAGAACAGATGTTCAGGGGATGGCAGAGTGCAGCGGTACAGGTAACCAGGTCAGCCGGCAGGAACTCTGATTAGAGTTAACTGAACCCCATTTCCCTTTCATAATCAAAATACTTGAAAATCTAATTTATACCACCAGCCAACTGCAATAAAAATGATTTAAAAAGCTGTAGAAGCTTTCAGTTGTGAAAGCAATACGATTTCATTACACTAAGGCAGTTGAAAATGATCTTTATGGGAGAAGATTGACAAATCCCCAATATCCACGTATTAAAATGAAAATTAGCGATTTAAATAATTAAACTAACTGAGCACAACTTCATCTGTTTTGGGCTGACTGTTCATTGGCTGTTAAAGGGTGTTTTCCTGGCGAGAGACAAGCTAACAGATACCTTGTACTCAACGTGACAGAAGTTGGAGTAACAAGCTTTCTCACAGTATGTCTATGCCACGGTTGCAAGCTTAACCTAGCTGAGCTGAAGATCACAGGAGTACGTTGCAAGATATTTATGCTGGTATCAGGTGAGACAGCATGAATAGAAACAGTAGAGCTGCATGAGCTGAGATGCACTCCTGCATGGACACAGCAGCTTATTGACGGATTTTGGCTGGCAATTTCCCGCTGTCCTGCATCAGGTTGTGTGGATGTATCTGTTTGGGTAGGGAGTCTGGTGGACATACCAGTGCAACGGGTCTTATAGCAATTCTTATTGTGAAGGTCTTTGAGAAATCCCACAATGCAGAGACTTACGATGTCTAGAAAAAAAAAATATTTCAATAGTAGTAGAAAAGAAAAAGCATCTGAAAGATGACTTGCTAGGAATTACTGAATGTACGCACCGTCAAGCTAAGGTATATGCAGTGATTACTAACCAACTATATATAGTGACTATCTGGCTTTAATTTTACATTTTTTAAAGTGAGTTCACACATGCTTCCAATTGTAGGAAGGTTTTGTTTCCTCCCCCTTTCCTCCTAGATAGCTTGCACTTGCTAGTCTAATCACAGCCCATATGAAGAGAAGGACCTAACCTCAGGCAGAATCACTGTATCGATGTCATTTCTTGCAGATGTTTGTCTAACATGGTTTTTAAAGGCCTTCAAAGCTGGATACTCCACAGCAGCTTATTCCACTGCTTTACTATCCATTTTAATTCTTTGCCCCTCAGTGTCTAACTCTGCAGTCTATGATAAAATTTGAGGTAATTACTTCTTGCCCTATAAAACTGAGTCAGAGCATATAGCCCCTTCCTTCTTAACAGTTCTCTTTTTACGTAGTCCAATACTTACATTCTCAGGTCATATTTTATTTCAGTTCAACCACGCAAATTCCTTCACAGGCTTTACTTGTAAGTGACACTTTAGAGACCTGTTATTCTTATTCTCTTCTGGACACTATATGGAATCACATGTTTAAGTGCAATACTGAAAACTAGACCCAAACTGAGGAGGTAGATGTAGGTTTACCATCCTCCTCTTTGTATTTGTATGATTGCCCATTTTCAAAAAAAAAAAAAAAAAAAAAAAGGCCATTTGCTGACCTGTCTCTAGCTGATTATCTCTTGTAGTCCCTGCATTCCTCCTGCTTTTTACAAGCTATCCCTAGCTGTTTACCATCTTTTATTTGTGAACCTGATCACCATTCTGCTGTGCATACTTGCACATGTTGCCTGTTTCATTTGCCCACTGCAACCCGTAATCCTATTTTTTGCATATTATTTCTCATTTTGTCCTGATCTTTTTGAATTCTACTCATCTTCCACTATATATGCAGTTCCTCTTAGCTTTGTAAGAGGTACAAACAGTGAACAAGTTTAAGAAGTAGTTATGCTATACCATCATCTTTCTTCAGAAAAGTCAGGTGAAAAACAATACTACATCCAGAACACAGCCTGTTGAATTATTTGATAAACTTCTTCATTTGGACAGTGAACAACTAATGACTTTTGCACAACTGCATGTTTGTCTTTAATTAATGTCTATTTAACTTTGAATGACAAAGATCTTGAGGAAATTGTGCCAATATGAAAGATTCAAGGGCCAGTACTCCCTGCGTAGATGAGAACACTGTTTGGACATGCGCAAACTGAGTTTTGAGGTACCAAAGTAATGTTCTAGCAAAATCATGGCAGAATTTTCCAAGTAGAACAAATCTCTGGAAATAAGAAAGAAACACAAACTTTTCAGGCCTTCTTTATATATGAAAGAAGCAGCGCTAAAACTCCGCGCATTAGAAACTTGCTTCATACTGCTTAAAGAGTCATTAACAAAGAGCAGATTGCAATGCAATAATAAAAGGAGCAGAAACACTAACAAGTAGGCTACCTCAGGAAAGCTGACCTAGCATCAAGAGTGGGAAATTTTTAGAGAAATTAAAAATTGTGTGCAGAACGCTTACACTAATCATATAGTTTCATTACTGGCAGTAAAGAAGGATTACACTCAGACCTTTCTCCACAAACAAAAATCCCTGAAAACTCATTTTTTTTCATACAAGAAGAAGACGGCTCTTAGAACACAGGCCTTTCTTTCATTTCTCTATTCAATTCACTGAAAAGAAGAGCATGCTGTTGAGGACTTCACACCTCACGGAAGAAGCAAGTGAGCTTCATTTTTCTTTCCAGCACTGGATGTGTGCAAGTACGGTGTCCAAACATATTATATTATACAAAGGACTCTTAATAAAGAATGTTTTGATATCTGCCTCAAGGAATAAAGCAGAAAATTGGTGCAAGAGGAAGTCTCAAGATGACGTTAGTTTTGTGATGGGCATGATGTGGAAGCATTCTGCATGTTTGTATCATCATTAACCAGCGAATTCATCCTTTTGGAAGGCAATCTCAAAGATCTATCCCATGCACACTGCATACTATGAAGTCATGTGAAATATTTTTGCTATTAAAATCTGCTTAGCAAAATATAGCAGCTTTTTAATAGTCACTCCACATTGGTATTACAATGAATAACACTAAACAAAAAAAAAAAGGAATCAATTCCATTTGCATAGCAGGTTAGTAACTTATTGCTTACTTTCATTTATTACTTGCAAATAATCTGTCTTGATCTAAAATGATAGGAATGCAAATGGCTCGTTTTCCAGTATAAGTGACTAATAAAACTCTATAGATGCATTAAATCTTTAAAAATAAATTCTAAAAACATCTTTTTGTGATTGTATCAACAAGAAAAAAAACACTTAAGCATTCAAATTGCCCAGAAGGTTATAGTGGGTTATGTTTCACTCTAGGTAGAGGCTTTGTTTCACATTATTTAAGATAATTCCTGAAATATAATAAATGAAGAATATCTAATCTCAAAACGTACATCAACGGATTTAAACATTATTCTCATTAACCCCTCCAAAGCCTATAAAATAGGGTCAGCTGAAAAGGCTTTCAAATGGTCCTCAGCAGACACTACATCATGTTCTAGTGATCTATTGCTTGAAAAGGAAAAGTCTTTTACAGCCTAGCCCCTAAGGGTTTTAAGATCATAACACTTAAAATCCATAAGTACAAGCTTTCTTTGATATGTGGTACAATACTATAAAATATGAATTAACAAGGATATTAATCATTTTACACAGTATTATTGCCCGTGCTATAATCTAGAAAAACGGACTGAAACAGTATCATATGTGTAACTTGTTTTAAAGTTCGCAAAGATATTTCTGTTTAATTAATGGAAACCACCTGTCTAAACAGCATTAGCTCATCTACGCTTTTTAAGGACTGGCTTAAAGCAGAAATGTAATCTTTAACCAAGACCCACAAATATTTGCTTGCACTCAAAGGGGGTTCCTACAAACCCCGAAGTGGCATTGTTTTGCTGTTACTGGGTTACAGTAGCTCGAGTCTCCAAGCACCAGAATCCCCCATACAGCTGATCAGTTACAGCTGTTAATTGCGGAGCGAGAAACTGGCTGACATCTGCTTCTTGCATAGTTAGTTAATGGTTCACTTCCAGGTCCTAAAAGGATTGTAGCCTCTCTCAAAAGACAGTGTCAGCCCCCATATATGTCTGGCTTCTACACTGCCTGTCTTGTTCTGGTTTGTCACTCTCTCTACAATGCAAATCTGAGTGAACTCACATCTGCCACTGATCGACCCAATTCGTGAGCAATCTTTTCCCATCGACCTGGGGTCCCCCCTGGGAACTTAACCATACTTCTTGTCAGCTGGCTGAGGTCCTCTTCTGTCCATTCAGGTGCCTGTAAAACATTTGTAAAACATTCATTACACTGGGATATTGGACATATTTCTGTGAGGTAATATATTGGAAAAAATCCACACGAATTAATCACATCTTGTAAAAAAAAATACAATGTAATAGTTTCAAATATCTAGGTACTATCTCTCTGTTTTCTTGCAGAAAATACATAAGAACAACAGTAAGGTATTAAAAATGCTTATGATGAAAAAAATGCATTTTGTATATTACATACATTAATTCATTTAATATATATTAGCATATTTATGCAATGGATAAACACTATAAAATTGCAGTAAAGTAAAAGCAACAATACTTTAATAAGCAATTAAATCACAGTTTAAGATAAAAGATTGTAATTTCTGTAATTTCACATGCAAGATTTTTCCAGCAAAGACAAAGAAAAAAAATCCTCATTTTTATATTTCAAAAAGCTCCTCAACAGAACAGTCACTTTAGCTTTTAGTCACTGTAATCATCATATGTTTTAGCATTCTTGTATGATTCAGGAATGAAATCTGTTGATTCTAATATTCACTAACACTATTAAACAACCCCCACGCACCCAGCAACAAAACCCCAGTCATACCACAAACAGGATGCTTCTACAATCCAACAACCAAAATATACTAAAATGTTGCACTCTAAATACAATAAGACAATCTGTTGGAAAAATACGTGCTCATAATGGCCAAATGAAAGTGAACAAAGCAAGGGAGCACACAATTACAGCAGCTTAAGCCATGAAATCTTGCTTGCCTCAGAAGGCAAGACACAGTAACCATCTTTGACATTTGCAGCATCTTCGGCGACATCTGCAGAGCTGAATCTTTGTTACAATCCGTAGTTTGCCATTTTATTTATTTTTAAGGAATTCCTTATGACATACCTCTTCTAATCACCATTTCCGATAATGACCAGCACATATCAAGCAGTTTGCATTACAGAGCCATCAGCACAGAACAACAGTCAGAGGTGAGTGACCCCAGGGACCATCTCCACAACTACAGCAAAGCTTCTCCCTGACACTAATCCTGCCTGTCATTCTCCCACTGTGCTCTAACCACACTGACATCCGCCTGCCGCACTGCGAGCTTAACTGGGCCCTTCCTGACTTTTTACTGTCTCCCCCAATCAATGGTTCAAGCGTGCTCTTTTCACCATGTCCAAATGGCAGCTTCACTCATAATCAAAGTGCATTGCTCCTGTTAAAGGGCTTCCCGAAAGGCTCCACCATTTGCATTCATTTGCAAAGCAAACTACTTTTATTCACTTTGTTCTGCTATCAAGAGTGTTCCCTGAAGCAGATAAATTGGCATAAATACAACCTGCCACTTAAAAGACAGTAAATAATAGCCAATAGTAGCAAGGATTTCATCAATCGTCCTGGTTTGGATCCATGTAGTCCTTTCTTCAATGCTGAAAGCCTCAGACATTCATATTTGGATAGTTTTTAATACAAGTCTAGCATATATTTGAGTCATCGCAGAAAATTCAAGATGCTTAAATAATGTCTGTAACGTGTGCCATAGATCTCTCATTCGTTACAGGCATAATCGTACAATTACACTATGGCCTATAGAAGAAATGGGAAATACATGTGAAATCTCCACATTGCTCAATAATCTTTCTTGTATTGTATTAAGCAAGGCAGTATTTTATTCTAAGACATCTCCCTGAAATTTTTAGAAGGGAAGTTTTGGGGTAACATTCTACTTGATGAAAATTTTCATCACTATCATTTCAATAATGAATTCTTATCATGTTTTGGTTAAAAGCATTTTGTTCAAAAGATTTAATAAAACTTCATATCTTGAAATTAGCCTTAACACACAGTTCACTGTAATTTTCTATTTAATCTGTATTAAAACAGTTTTTTGTTTGTTTTTAGGTAAATTCACAGCTATTCTTTCTTACCACATCCAAAGCATATCTAAGCAATTACACATGGAAATCAGGATGATCTTTTCAGAGATGTGCACACTTCAGAAGCTTTCTCGTAAGTTGCATTTTCAGACTTCTTGATAAGCGTTTTTCTCCATGCTCAAAAACCTTACTAGCCACTTCTAAATATTACAGAAGTAATTTTATCTTTCTAAATAACAGACTATACTGTAATCATTCTGTAGATCTGAAACTAATTATATAGCCAACTCACAGCACAAGAATTCATTAGCTAAATTAAAATATCAACTGATTAATCTTATTTCAAGCTGACAATTCTAGAATGTAAAGATCTGAAACATCTATAAATTTGGAAAATCTTTGAAAAAGCTTTTAGGAAATCCACCCGTAACCGCTAAAGATGTAAAGAGCTTTTGTGAATTTGCAATTCCTCAGCAACAGTTAATTGTGTCTTTAGATGCAACAGCACCTACTGTGATCCAACTACTAAAAGCAGCTATGAGGGTGGTCATGGTGTGAATGTATTCTCCCTGTTCTAATCTGTAGCCAACTGTAACTGCGAGAGTCAAATAAATGCATAAACATACTGCTTTGTCACCTAAAACCATGTGTGTCCAATATTACTGAAACACTGGGCCAAAATTCATCTATACAGTAAAGCAATGGAAGGTGAGGGGACAGCTGTTGTTACTACACAAGCATTCAGATTTTGCATCAAAAAAGCCCCGTTCTGGGATTAACTTCCCATACTGAATACAAAATTAAAAGAACAGAGCTGCGGTCTACAATCTTGAAAATGAAAATAAACTACAAGTGTACACATAAAAAATTCAAAGCACTCCCTTAAATAATAATCCCTTAACATGGTTTATCACACATAACTGGCATCTTGGAGGTTTAGTTCATCCAAACCGCTATGGACCTTCTACAGAAAATAAAAGAAAAAAAATGCAGTTTATTGCTTAGCACCACTCTTACGCATGCATCAGCACTTAGCAAGTTCATACCATCTCTTTCAGCATAACAGAGTTTACACTATTAGGATTTTTTATTTTTATTTACAAAAAATAAGAGAAGCTGTATTTTCAATGACACGAAAAGCCAATTTTTAGACAACAAAGCATTTGTTATCAAGAAAGCGGAATGACATGTTTAGACCTGTTAACATTAAGTATAAAACTTCACACTATTTTATTGATAAAACTGGGAAGTGGTTAGTATTTGAGAGTTTATAAAGGAAGTTTAAGAGGCTTTACATTGACATTTACATTTTACAATAAATCTCTCTTTCAATGGTTTGTTCACTCTTTCCTGAACTATCTGAACTCTCTGCATTTGTGATATAACATTCACGAGAAGCTGCACATATCTTCTAGCCATTACGCAAAGAATTGCCTTATTTTTTCTGTTTTGAACCTGGCTCCTGCTAGCTTTGACAACATCTATCTCCTGGTTTGAGTGAAAAACCAGCAAACAGCCCATGTCTACTTACCTCCCCATCACAACATTATTCAAAATACCCCTCTAAAATATTTCCCTGTAAGTTGTTTCTTCCAGGCTACAGAGTCCAAGCCTACACAGCTGATTTCTCATGTAAAAGCCATCTCGTGCACAACACTGCTCTTCATGCCTTTTTCAAAACCTTCTCCAATTCCAATATAACCTCTGTGAAATTATGTACCAAACTGCACGTAGCAATCAAGGGAGGATTAATCATAAATTTATACAGTGGAACTCTGATTGTTTTTACTATTGTTTTAAAATTGGTGCACCAACTAATACCATTCATTTTGTAATTTCAAAAGATCACCCGGCATAGAACTTAAGCTCACCAGTCTGTACTACCCAGAATCCAAAATGAAGTACAAAATTTGGTATCCTATTTCCATATCTTATTGTAACACTCATTTAATAAGTAATTGCTAAAATATTAACAACAGTGTTAGATAGTTTTAGAGTTCTTTTTAGATCAACTAATGGTGAAGGAACATTTTTTTTATTTATCAACTTCAGATGAATGCTTTAACCTTAAAATAGTTCCTCACCATTTGCCTCTTATACCTGTTTTCAACTCCCTAAACTCTTTTGCAGTAAACATGGGTGAAAAGGACTTCTAGCCCTAGCATCTTCTTGAAATTGCTTTATACTTTGATAATCCACTAGCTCAACAAAATCCTTCACAATGCTCCCTCACCTATTTTGTTTGAAAAAAGTAATAATATTTCACATGTTTAACAAGATGTTCCTCACAGTTATTGGCCATACCTTATTATGGATTTGCATTTGAGTTGCAAATCTTACGCTCTTCTGCATAAGCCTTCCCCTTTCTGAAGCTTTTTTCCCCACTCAAGCAGCTATCTTCAGATTTTACTTGGAGATATGAATAATAATTCCAGTAAAATGGGTTTATCTGATATTCCTCCACTGACTAACATGTTGATGATGCACAAGTTTGACATTTTTGGAAAAACTTCAAGCACTCTGTTCATCAATCCTAACTGCATATTAGTAGATCACTTTTAAACACTGAAAAATAGAAAATAAGTTTATACTGAGAATTTAAACTTTTAAACCAAAATTCAAATATCTTCATAATTGTATACTGTCAATGTTACAGCTCTTCTGTGTTTTTAGGGAAGCAACTTCCATCTATTCAGAAACTTCATAGTTAATATGGGTCAAAAAGGAATTATTGTTCACCTCATTCCTAAGCTGTGTATCTATACGCACCTATATATTGGTGTACATACATATATATATAAATATATATAATCACTAAATCATTCAGGTTGGCAAAGACCTCTGAGATCACCTAGTCCAACCCTTAACCTAGTACTAAAGCCCACCACTAAACCATGCTGCTAAGTTCTACATCAGCCCATCTCTTGAAGACCTCCAGGGATGGTGACTCACCCACTTACCTGGGCAGCCTGCTCCCATGCCTCATAATCCTTTCAGTAAAGAAATTTCTCCTAATATCCAACCTAAACCTTCCCTGGCCCAACTTGAGGCTATTTCCTCTCATCTTGTCACTTGGTGCTTGGGAGAAGAGCTCGATCCCCACGTCGCTACAACTTGTAAAGTAATTGTAAAGTACAATAATTACAATTGTAAATTACAGTAATTACCAATTCACAATTGGTAATTGTAAAGTACAATAATAAGGTCTCCCCTGAGCCTTCTTTTCTCCAAGCTAAATAACCCCACCTCCCTCAGTTGCTCCCTGTAAGAGTTGTTCTCTAGACCTTTTGCCAGCTTCATTGCCCTTCTCTGGACATGGTCCAGCACCTCAATGGCCTTGTAGTGAAGGGCCCAAAACTGAACACAGCATTCAAGGTATGGCCTCACCAGAGACAATTAATATATAAGGTAACATATATATATATATATATAATGATATTTATTGTTTCCTTAACCTCTGGCAGGCAGGCAACCACTGGTAGTATTATGTGGTGCTGCCACTCTATTCGTGAGAGGGGAAGAGGATGAGAAGTAAATATAACTCAAGCTAAGCAGCAGGTACATGAAGCAGTAAGGCAGTTTTTTAAGTTATCACTACATTCAGAAAGTTGCATATACTCCAAAACAGTAGTAATCAGTCATCTGGCAGAAAAAGTGGCAAACAATGACTTAAAATTAAACACTGGATGAGCTATATACTCACAAGATGATTGCTATTACACTAGATTCATTTTATTGTCTCTGGCTTTCACTTCTAGCCATTGGCCCTCTACTTCTTCCTCCTAGACTGAGCAGCCCTTTAACACCAAGGATTTCCTCCCATGAAGGTACCCGCGAAAGCCAAAAAATAGTAAATCCATATTGCTAGAGAGGGATCCCTTACAGCAATATACTGCCTTAAAAGGGCAGCTGCTCTACAATTCATTTTGTGTGTCCACACTTGGGGTTCTACCAGGCTTTGATTCTAGATTTAATATGAAGCTCTCCAACACAAAGTAGTTGACGTGACCAGACATACGCAATAATGTTTCAAATACCTGCCTACATTTCCATAATGCAATCTGAGTATTCTTCCTAGACAGTAGATAGCTTTCAAAAACATTAAAAATAATTCAAATTACGACATTTGCAAGGCTTTTGAAATGAAAAT
This sequence comes from Oxyura jamaicensis, assembly GCF_011077185.1. Lineage (NCBI taxonomy): Eukaryota > Metazoa > Chordata > Aves > Anseriformes > Anatidae > Oxyura > Oxyura jamaicensis. The sequence continues at coordinate 19,297,672 of NC_048894.1, read as the reverse complement.
TTTCTGTAGTGTTTATACAAAACCCAGATTAGTTGTGTGTGCGTGGTGTTTTGTTGTTGTTTTTTTTTCTTCCCTGTTTGTCATTATAGCAAACCATAGGAGGAAAAGATAGGTTATTTCTTGCTGCATTCTCAAAATCAAATCTACTTCTCCATCAAGCAAGCCAGAGGAAAAATGTCACAATTAAATGGTTCATAAATATAACACTAAAATTACTATTTAAATCAATGTAATTGAACAGAAATTAAAATGTAGTTTTTAATTGCATATTACAACTTAAATGGTTGCACTTAGCAGAAAGTGTTAACTCATTTATTTTTTAATTGTTAGCTGCTTCAAGGCAATGCAGAAAAAAGTGAGAAGCTCTTCAGTAAATTTGATTGTAGGACACTCAGGCATGCAGATCAAATAAACTATTGGTTGAATAGGTAATTAGGTTTGGCCTGTGATACATTAATGTGGAGACAAATTCCCAAGGAAAGGGAATAACTGTTTAGTTTAATTCTCTCTCAAAACACCACTCTATTTGGATATTTAAAAGCCGTTTGAAAAGTATTTCCATTTGATATAGAACATGACATTGCAAATCTTCTAGAATACATGTCAGTTAATTCTTCAGGAAAATAATTTTGTAGCTCTGAAAAACTTCAATAAATAAGTGCATAAAGTATAAGTAAACAATAGACTGCAGGTGGCAACTTTTTTTTTCATAATTATTTGATACATTTTAAATCTTTGGCCATGCTGTTCAATTTCCTAGGTGAGATGAACCCAAAGACATGCAGATACATTAAAGCATATGATTAGTTTTTATTATTACAGAATGTTTGTGCCTGCAAGCTTATTGTTTGTCTCACACAATACTAAGCAGACTAAGCAAGTCTCAAACACTTAACAGCTTTGAGCAGTGTAAAATAAGCTCTTCCTTGGCGCACATCATGATAATATAGCATGTTATGGGTATTTTGGAACTATTAATATATGATATTAAAAATATATATCCAATATTCTAAACCATATTCAATCTCAAAGACTGTCGTAACAAACGATATTATTACCCTGCTAATCCTGTTGATGACACTCTCTGTGCTGCCCACTTCTGTTCTTTGTCCAGCTTTCCCGTCTTCCTTCCTGGCATACTTTATCGTAAGATCTTATCTCACTAACTTGCAGGAGGTACTGTGCATCACAAACATGCACGAGCATACCACACAACTACAGAGCTGTTAGTGCCACCACTAATATTCAAATATTTCTTCTATGTTAAGTATGGCTCATCGAGTTAGCTCAATCAATATATTAAACTCAAAGGAGCTCCTGCACACTTCTCCAAGTGTACAAGATGACCATGGATGATAACACTCTGTCATGCGAATACTAAAATTTAAAGATTCGGTTTCAATATACTAGTTCTCTTTAGCAGAGACCAAAAGTTCAGAATGTTATCTAGACTACTGCCTAACATTTTTTGTACATGGTTCAAACCAACTGTGCATTTTGGTTGTGAAGAATACATAAAAAGAAAAATAATCTACTGCCCCAGTGGAATATGTCCATGAGAATCAGAAACGATACTTAGGACCCCGAACAAACTACTTGGAAAACATCATGAACATGGACTGTACTAAACTTTTTTCTTTCATCCTGCAACAGTCCAAATTGTCACGCAATAACACAGGAGAAAAATCTGAGAAGTTTTCACAAATTCATAAAACACGTCTGTGATGGCAACTTCAAGCATCTGCACTTCCAAGGGAAACCTAAATTTCAAAATTGTTCTTAATTTTCATTAAATAGCGTTTGTATAACTGAAAATAAGAGCAACACTACTTCAGCTACTTAACATATAAACACTGAATCTGCCTGTGAAGTACAAGCACCACCTCATAAAAATTGAAGTACTATGTTTTCTTTGCTCATGTGAGCAACAAATGAATCCATGCAAAGTTTCTCTCATGATTAAGACGACGACACCACTGTAAGGATGCTGGATGGCCAGAATGCTGGTGGTTCCCTAACCAGGCCTATATAAAAAATCTGATGTCACACAACACAACAAATCCGCTATTTTCATAAGTAAGTGCATGCTGTGAATGCATGCTTACGCTGTGAAAGTCCGAGGGCTGCAGCCAAACGCAGGTTTTCCTTTCACAGCACAGCACAGCACTCAACTGCAAATGATGCGTGAACTTCACAGTGTGCACCTTAAGCACAGTCACCCTATTTCTGAAGTGCTGCCTCCTGGAAACAGTGGGAAGTGCCGTAACCACCATGAAAACACACCTCGACTGCAATGTGCAGCTTCTCATAATATGCCATCAATTAATAGTGCTCTCCCCTTTTGCAGGTTTGGGTAAGTAGTATATAATCCAGCTACATTTTACAAGGAATTCTTCAGGCCAAATAATTTCCATCCCAACTCCAAGGGTACTTAACTTCATACATGGACACAATTCCTATTCATTTAAACAGAATGCAACTGCATGCTTAACTGTGCTCAGCTGAGGGTTTGAAGACTAAAGGTGATATTTTCAAGACTGCTTCCTGCCTGTCAAAAACTATACAGAAAATGGCTAATAACCAGATTGAGGTTCTCTGAAAATTCCTAAGTGGCAAAATGCTTATGACAATAGTATCAAATCATTCCTTGGCAAAGGCAGGATTACATATTTATCTTTACTGGAGAAACAAAGGCCAAATAGCTCACATTGCTCAGTACATTCTTAGTTGCTGGAGTCTACCCTAGATAATAATTTCTGGGCAATTTCTATAAATAAATGTGACCAGAAGCCATTATAGTCATAGTCTCACGAAGAGAAGGAAAGCAGCAGCATTGTGCATTACGCAAGAAAGTCAGATCCCGAATCTAACAAGATTTTTTTTTTCAACTGGTTTGTTTGGAAAAGACGATATAGAAATACTAAGAAATCAGTATTTATTTACATTTATAAACTAAAACTAGTTTTATTTGATGCTAGCTTCATTCTCCCATTTAAAAATAGCAAAACTCATACCGAGAAGAGTAACTATTTTGCCACAGTCTAAACATTTCAAATTTATATTCAAAAAGCTTGAAAAAGAACGAGTGAAATGCACTACAGATGCTAATGCCATGAACCACAAATTCTTTCTGATCCCCAAGTTGTGGATCCTGTGAAAATCCCATTTCAGGGATATTTATAGTCCCTGCCTTTGTTTTATTGGGGAAATTCCAAGGGTACATGTCAAAGCTGGACTGCTCCCTCTCCTTTTTGCTGGATGGGCAGCAGCAAGTGGGGCAAGGTCACAGCGAGTGACCAGCTTCCACCTCTTTCTCCAGCTGCTACCCCTCACACACGACTGTAGTCTCTCCTCCTTGCTTCTTTGCTCTGCTTTTCTGCATTAGAGACAGGGGTGACTGTAAGTGACAGGTGGGAGTACTGCCAAGGGAAATTGGGATTTCCAGTGCCTCCTGGCCCCACCTGGGCCCCACTGGGGCAGCCTCCCCCAGGTTGAGAGGAGGACACAATCTGCACAATGAAGACTAGTATTTACAAGCGATAACCTTCTTGCAAATTTATGTAAAATGGATACAAGAGTCAAGTCAGAAGAGGCACTCATAATGGCATCCTAATGGCAAGAGTCATTTTCAAGGGCTGCTTCAGAAGATCACGTCCCTTTCTCCTCACAGCTACCAGGCTTCTTTACGTCAACTACCATGTCTCCCTTTGACAAACAGACAACACTTCAGCCTCAGAAATTAAATGAGGCCTGGGACACGAGGTAAATGGAGTTCAGCCTGACTTCTAAAAGTTAACGTAACGGGATTTACATTAGCCCTGGAAGTGACACAGCCCTAGCCTGGGCCCAGGCAGGTGTCTAACTACAGGTTACAGTGCTGCCCAGTGTGAAAAGGGAGCTGCGACGGGAAAGCCCCACAGGTTTGTCCACTTTGAACAATTAACCCGGGCTTTTGGTGGTTTTCAGCTGTCAGGCTCCAAAAACTGAGGACTAGGTATGGAAAATGCACATGTAAAATTGTGTGGTCAGACAACTAGGGCGATGGTTGGACCAGATGATCTTGAAGGTCTCCTCCAACCTTAATGATTCTATGAACTATGGCTTCAAGTCACATAAATCACATCTTCAGGAACACAGATTCAGTTGGAAAACTGCCGAAAGCAGTACCTGGACACCACAGCATCAGCAGCACGGAGCTGAAATCAGACTGTACAAGTCTGCTCTGCACAGGACAAGAACCTACTCTGCTGTACGTAATTAGACAGAAAGTTTAAAAACTCAGTAACGATCAGGAAATATCAGAATAATGTCAACTGCATGGCCTTAATTCAGTACATCTGCATTGCTGTTTTTGCTTTTTTTTTTGAACTAGCATAAGAGTGTTTATATAACGTATTGTTACTACGCGTTGGAAACGTCCTTAGGGGAATATATATTCTGCCTGTTTGTTTTCTTTGCAGTCTAGACAATTCTGGTAGTCCTGTGAAACATGCACTGTTAACAAAAACTTTTTCCCTATATGTCATAACAAATAATTAATACGATATTTAGATTCTTTTCTATAATCTCCTTAAAGGTTCCTAGCATAACTTTCCTGCTTGTGTGAATTACGACACCTCTCCACCCAGACTAGTTCTAGCCAGCCACAGTACAGCTGAGAGCAGAATATTACTGAATTACATATTTAGAAACACCTCATTACTTTCTATAAATTATAGAATAAATAAAGAAATAAAGTTTCCTATGCTTTGTCAACCTATCCAACCTAAATAATAGGTCAAAGAGAGAAAGATATAAAAGGAAATACATAAATTCCAAATTCTTACATAGCAGTGGCTCAGCTGGCATTTATTCCCAGTCTTTAACCATTCCTGACCAATTTTGGGCAGAGGTCCACAACTCTTGGTGCAATGTTTACCACTTTAAGCATTTACATCTTCTGGCATTTACACCAGTCATAAATCATTTATTTTTGCTGAACCCATCACTATGATAATTTATTTTCTTTATTTTGTATTTATAAATACAATTTATTCATTGATGGATATCTGTCATACCACTGAAGACATCAACTTGAGATATTAGTCAAAGAATTTATTGTAATCATTCTGCAACTTAATTCTTCCTTAAGAAAAACTGAGAAAGTTAAAGGCATTGCACGTTAAATACTGCAGATTAAATTAGATTTTTACCCTAATGATTTGATATGCATGACTGAAAAGCAGAGAGGTCTTATTCCTGATTTAAAGATGTGGGTCATCCTCCCCAAGGAAAACTAAAAATAATATTTGAGAAAAAATAAAATAAATCACACTTAGTTTCTTCTTGAAAGATATTCAAGACCAAAGTAAAGTCCATAGGGGTGTAAATATTTCAGGAACAAGTCTGAAAGAAACATCATTTTCTGCATTCGGGGAAAACGGATTCAAAAAGCAAATAATTACATTGTTTCTAAAGAAAATTAAAAATACATCAGCTGTATTTTTAACTGAAGAGTTATTTTAAAATGTAAAAAACAACATTTTACTGATGCTAAGTCTGCAACATCTGCAGTGACACAAACCATAATAAACCACAGGAAAGCCTAGGGTCTTCTGACTTAACACTTTCAGTACCATGGTAATGCAGATTTTTATGTTTTTTTAAATGAAGTTATCTTTTCAGTGACACTACATTGCTTAAGAGATTGGTAATAGAATACCGAGATTTTCACCTCAGGGTCACTAAATTCAATATGGCCCAGATCAATAGTGACTCCAAGTCATCACCATTTGATGAGAGTTTGGAGCTCAGGTTAAAATGTATTATGAGCTTAGACTAGCTCCTAGTGAATAGCATCATAACTGACACTAACAGGTATGGTTGCTGGCAGTCTCAATATAGAGGCTTAAACTCAACGGGCATACACAATGATTTACTTTCTCAACCTACAGCAATCCCTCTGGGTCAGGGTCGAGGCACACTAGCAGGACACCATGTGCAACCTCAGACTGCTAGTTACTCACGTGTCTCTGTCCCAAGAATAAAAGAGAGAGAATACAAACACACTTTTCAGATACTGCATTTCTTTCACTGCTTAGAGTAAGAATATTGAGTATTTCAAAACTAGGTGACTTCAGGTAGCACACTAAAACAGCATAACCCTTTCCCTCAAAGACCAATTTATTAAAATATCTGGTTTACACAGCACCTTAATCCTGCTAGGATACAAACTGCTTGCTTGAAGAATTAACATTTTTTAAAAGCCTGGAAACTGTATTCAGGTAATCTGTCATATGATGTCTGATTAGAACAAGCACCATGTTATTTGCTACTAAAGAGAAAGCATACTCAGATTTCAAAGCAGCACAGATGTGGGAAGATTCGAGACAGAAGAGAGCAGGTGGCAGGCTAACTGGCAATTATGAAACGTGCAAGATTATAAAACGACTAAGATTTAATTGTCCAAACCATACTTTTTAAGCTAACAAAATAATAATTTAGTATTTGTATAGCATTTTGCCTTATAGTGTTATAAAGTGGAGAGACCTCTGTTGTTTGGTTACAGCTTAGTTATTTTATACCATTGCTCCACAGTCAGCTTTCAAATAAAACCTTCATGATTACATAGCTGACTCAGTTATCATCCATATCCCATCTATGACGTACAGTGCTTTGAAGGCTCAGGCTGAGAAAAATAAAAAATACAATCAGCATTTTAACCACAAAGAGTCCAGTATAAGATCACTACAGCCTACAGTTCAACAATTGGAAAAAAAAAAAAAAAAGGTTTATTACTATGTTTCCAGCATCTACTAATAAACTGTAAATAATGCTTACGTATACTTTTGTAGTATTTTTTATTTTCCTAATTTAAGGACAAAAACTAAAATGTAGAAAATGCAGGAGATTCAAGTTATCTAAGCTTCCCATCTCTGTGCATAAAAATAGTTTTTACTACTCCTGCTTTAGTAAAATCAAGCCAGGTGCTCCAGCGATATCAATGCCCAAATGCCAAGAAGTGCTGCAGGATGACATGAAAAACAAAAATAATGAGAAACATGATTTTTTATCCATACATCTGGTCCAGCTGGAAGGGATCAGGCACTGTCTTTCTCCACCTTTATTTCCCCTTAACAGAGCAAGCAAATATCAAAAGGTCAAAAGTATTCATCCCTCATTGAGGTAGAACTTGGAATCCTATCTTCAGAGATGAATGAAGTCAAATAATGATATGGAATGAATAGGAGATTCCAGTGGGAGAAAATGAGGAATCTGTAAACCGAAAGGAATTATAATCCTGGTCCCACTGAAGACCGTGATAAATCTCACATTGATTTCTCAAGGGCCAAGATTTTCCTGCAACAACAACATTATTCACATAAACAAAGAACTCTCGTGGAAACTTTTGATACAAACCATGTAAAATCAAATCAGAACAAAGATTATGAGAGAAATCCCTCTGGTAGAGAAATTACTTGGAAACGATTCATCAATAGAGTGATTCCAGAAATGGTTAAGTACACACATTCTTTGCATGAATGTTTGCAGAAAGGACAGAACAAGTTCAGAGGTAACAACACATGTCCATTAACAAGCTGCTCTTTTTTCATCCAGTTCTACATAACAGGTTGCCCTACAGGAAAGTGAAGGGTTAAATGGCTACAAAGCAATGAAATAATGTAACCTAGAAGGAAGCCCACAGTAACACTGCATTTTCCTTAACTCTTAACAAGCATACACAAAACAATCTGGTTAATTTTTGGTGACAGGTAAGTAAAAATCAGAAGCTCAAGTTAAGTAAATTTAGCTACTTATCTGCTCTTAACAACTTCTCATCTGGCAGCCTAAACATGTAATGACCAAACAAAAATAGTTTTAGAAATTCTTTAAAACAAGTACAGAAAAAGTTTGTCAACTGGCTTGAGAATGACCTTTTAGTAATTCCTCTCAGCTTCGTAGTCATACGCAGTTCGTATGAATACTGTAAATATAAATATAGACATACAAATGTCTCTTAGAAGCTACTACAGCCAGTAACATATATTCTCAATTTCTTTGCACAGTTTATGAATCTGTTGCTCTTTACTACTGTATTAAATGTTTATTTTACATTGCAGCTACATACTAAATGCCATGGGGAGAAAGCATACCTCATCACAGCTTGTTCAGGTCAAACACTTTACCCAGACAGCATACCTGCACACTGCCTGACAGTCTCTAAAATATTAACCCCATTTGTAACAGAACAGAATTCAAAAAATTAGCTTATGGATCCATGAGATGAGATTCAGCAATACTGAACCTCCAAGTATAAGCATAGAAAAACAAATTACTTACCTTTTAAGAATAGTTCTTCAAATGTTATCATTTCTGTGATTCTTATTTCTGAAAGGATGTACATACAGCTTTTGTACCCTTAGCAGTGTCTCTGAGGACACAACTTCTACATACGTTGTGTAGGAGGTACACAAGCATAGATGGAATAGGCCTAGTCTCATTCAATGGCAATCTGAAGGAAGACTTTCACAGAAAGTCAAAGAAAGACGCAGCTTCCATCAGAGGGGTAGCTGAATTTGGAGATCCATACAGTCAAACATACAACCAATTCAAACTATAGTAAACAAACACAGATCCTTTCTTCTTTAATAATTTGCCAACACAGACAGGTAGAAAAAGCTGGTTCACAGAAATTAAACTAGCAGGAATCTACAAGGACTTCTTGTGCTAAGGTACACCAAGTAATCACTGACTGTAAACATGTGCTCTTAACTCCCAGGCAACTCATCCACAGAACTAAGGATCGGAGTTCCTACTTAGAGAAAGTGGGTGAAAATATGCTTCAGTGTGTAAGGAAGGATTCAGAGTTTCAATTCCTTACACAGAAGTGAAAAGCTGAGCATATTTGCAGAAGAGATCTCTTACAGAAATATAGTAGTAAACATAGAGCAGATGTACTAAATACTAGAGAAAGAGAGAAGCAATAGGCATAAAAACATACAGCAAGAGAAACTTGGCAACTGGGAAGTCATGAAGCTTAGGAATCCAGTACTGGCAGATGAATAAATCTGACATACAAGACGCAAATTATTTTTGTAAAAATGTTAGGTCTGTATGAAAAAGGAGAGGGAGTATTTTCTACAGGCTTGAAACCAACTAATGGAGTGAGAAAATCTGCAGCACAGAATAAACAAACAAATGACAGAAGGAACTTTTTTCGCTATCTTGACACTAATGTCAATGTGTTGCCCTAACTTCACCCGGATCACAATCCTTCTCATCTCAGTCTGCCAGGCAAGGCAGATTTCAAGTAAGGAGTCCAATTTACGACATTTCTTCTGTCATCTCTCTAACTCAGTTCTAAGATGAAAACTATACATTTTCAAGCCACTGTTTTTTAATAAACTTTACCAGAACTTAATTACACTAACTGCTACTAAGAACCCTGACCTCTAAGTAGCAGGAATCTTAACAACAGACATATGTCATATTGTTAGGACTTCTTCATGTACAGTTAGGACACTTCAAATGTACAAAGTACATAAGCAGTTCCATAATCAAAAGGTATTACACCTGGATATTATGAAGACTTCTTTTCTTTTCTTTTCTTTTCTTTTTCTTTCTTTTTTTTTTTTTT
>NC_048894.1:19220717-19287956 GCF_011077185.1 Oxyura jamaicensis | reverse complement strand
TTTTTTTTTTCAATAGAGAATAAGCAGCTACTCTGGGGCAAGCAAAACGTTATTAACTGCAATTAAGAGAAAGAACCAAACCTCATGTAACTTGATGGCACTATGTTCCAAAAATTTCTAGTGAACAAGAATAGTATTGATACTGGAAATCATAGAGAGTTTTCATATGTTTTAATCAACTACATCCTATTATAACAACATTTCCAGTATCATTACACAAATTGTATTGAACATCGTTATAATCTTTTCCATTACGTCTCTGCTTGAAAATCAAAACTTCTCTAGACTTCAATGGTATACAAATACTGTAGTGGTATACTTACAGCATTCCATTTTCTTAAGAGGCAATTAAAATATGTATTCAGCATTTAAAATATGTAAATATGTAAATATTAAATCAGCATTTAAAATATGTAACTACATTAAAGATTTTGAACTTGCCTTCTTTTTGTGTGCTCTGTTCCTGTTTCCCAACCAGTCATCCATCTGTTCCTCAATCTCTTCAATAGAAGCTCCATGGTCATATGATGGTACGTATGCATTTGATTCCTGAACTGTGTATACAGGGAATTCAGATTTTGGTTTCTTGACTTTAGGCTTTTTCTCCTCTGTACAAAAACAAAAAAGAAAAAAGAAAACCAATGCTACAAATACTGCAGAGAAGTATATGTCAGAAGCAGGCTTAGCTCCCCAACTCCTAATGCTATATTCAATTTTCATTTTGGAAGAGGCTTAAATTTATTTGTTAAAAAGACAGCTTAGTAATTTGCATAATCATTTTATTTTTATGAAAAGTAAATAGCAATGCATATACTTGCCCCCCCTTCTACCTGAAGTTATGACTTAAAGTGCCAAATGAAGAGCACCCCAGAAAACACAGTTAGCTCTTGTCATCTGACAATTAAAATTAGTAGAGGCGAAAGCATAGGCAGCTGTTATAAGATTTCCAAAGTCCTGCTGGCTTCAAAGAAAAACATAAACAAAGAAACAGCAATGGCAGAAAGGTGAGTTTTAGATAATTCTGTATTGCTTTATGGTTAGATGTGTTGAGTAAAAGCTTCTGAACCAACAGATAGCTTTGCTGTTATTGGATTCCTCTAAGTACAGATAGCTCTGTTCTATCACTTAAACTTAGAGGATTTTTTAAATGTTGGACCTCATTTCCCAAAGTGACCACTGTTTTCTGCTCTCACTGTCCTTCAAATGATATTAAATGGGATTGGCAAACTTAGGGACAACAGGGAAGGAGGGACAACAACAACCTAAATCCCAGTAACTTAAAACAGATCCACCATACAAGTGGATCTCAAAAGAAAGCTTTACGACTCATTGAAGACTGCCATAACTTTAGGACAGACAGGAAGAGGATTGGAAAAGAGAAGCATGAAGACCTAGAAAGCATTCACAAGCCTCAGGTATACCCGAGGTGTTTGGTTTTCTTTTGGTTTGTTTTTTAAATATGCTGTAGTCACAATATCTGGATGTTCCTAAGGACACAATTAACAAACTGAAAGAGCTGATCTAATGGCTGGCTGCAGCCAAAAGAGGAAAGTTGTACACTGCTGTCACCTTTCCACTCCCTACTGTGTGCCTGAGCGCTCCTCTCTTCTCTTTCTGCTTTGACAGTCATTCAACCACTTCATAAACACATTCCATTCACTAATCTAGTAGAAAATTACCCCTTTACACTCAACAAAAAGAACGTATCTAAGTCAGTTAAAGGTAGTAGGAATGGAAGAGGAGAGACAGCAACGCTGAGCCATGAGATCAGCTTGTACCTGCCTTTGCCTCAATCCTCTGTGCTTCAATATTTTCCTGAGCACCAGAGATTTTTTTTTCATGAAAATCTTCTTTTACAAATTCCTAATGAGGACAGGAAAACTGCTCCCTACACAGTGAAATGCAGAATTCCTTTTCCTAATATTATAGGTACAAGGACAGCCTGGTGATTATATCCAACGTACCTGGCAAACTCCTAGGGATTGAACACTTAAGAAAAAAACAACTGGAGTTAGAATAGTTTCATGGCACCTTCCAGAGGTCATAAGAAACAGAGCAGAAAAGTCATGACCTTTTAAATTTATTTTGTTCTGAGAACTTCTGTGAAAATCTCTAACTTTGCCTGTAACTGCTGTCAAATTACTCTCAATAGTAAATATTAAGTAAAGACCTCATACTTAGATTTTTTGGGGCATCTTTCTTTAGGTATTCATAGTAAATATAATTAAATTACATACACTCATAAAAAAAAGACAACAAAAAACACAGAACTAAAAAAAAGCCCAAAAACATTAACCAGCATTCCTCTCATTGTCCAGATGAGAGAAATTTTCATTAAAGACAATACCTGTCCAAAATTTTTTTTTGTCTATTTCAAAAGGTAATTTTTACAACCAAGTTGTAGACATCAACTGTTATCTCATTTTTCTCCAAAGCAGCCATATGTAATAACTTCTGGAGTCGGCACTCAGATTTACAGGGACAAGTAACAACAACTTCACTATTTACTACAAACACATCAACTGACAAAAACGTTCTAGGAAGTTACCTGAAGTGACAATTTTCACCACTGTATTTAAATCCTGCAAAATAATCAAGTATACAGTGAGTGGTCATTTGGAATTACTTAACTGTGAACACATACTGAGACAGTTGGTTTTCCTCTATTTTGTACCTCATCAGTTATTATTTGCTAATTTTCCCTCTCAAAAGACACAAATAGATAAAGCCTGGATAGTTATAACTTTAACTTCTAAAAATTTAGAGTCTAGGCTCTTTCTGTACTTTAGAAGTAATTCTGCAACGGTATTTCCAGAGGGCACTGCACCCCAATTTAAAATCTAGTATCGAAGATGGTATCTAGGCTTTCTTCAGGCAGATAAGCAAGGAAGACCTAATACAGATAAGACATCCTTCTGATGGTTAACTACCAAAGGGAAGAGAAATCCTGCCTAAAGAAGATGGCTGTACATTCTCAAACAAGCACTCAACTAGAATTAAGAAACCTGTCTCCACTATCTCCCATGCAGATACTAAAAGATGAAAGAGTTTGGCCTACCCCCTACATACCACAATGGCTGTCAGACACAATGAATTTTTTAAAAATAAATAAAACTGAAGTCACAGCACCTTTGACACAGGGCTCTCTGTAACTCACTGAAAACAGTTTCACCTCAGAATTTCAAAAGCCACATTTCAGAACAGGAAAGCTCACAGTTTTAATGGCAACACCATAAAGGATTTCAGATAGGGGAATATTTACTGTTTTAAAATAATGTCACATTAAGAGTTTTGGTGAAATGCTAACGGCCTCCAAGTACTGCCAGTAAAAACTTGGTTTGTGTAAGTTATGAAGAATGCTGTTCAGAAGCAATGACGTGTACTGTTTATAAAAATTCCACTTAAGGCAGCGGAGCACTGTTCTTTCAGGTGAAGATGGAGGAAGCAAAGCAGATCACTGAAATTTCATTTAGCTGAACATCAGAAGTCCACAGCAGACACCTTGGAAGAAAACCTATCGGTTTCCATGTTATCTTTTCATTATCAGCACTTCCGCTGGCAGGCCAAGAGACACTTCTGACCTTACTTGCTGCTTTCCTCTGAAGAGAATAAGGATCAGGTTTTCTATACAGCAAATGATGCCTATAGAGCTGAATCCTGCATCTGCTAAGGTCTGACAGACAAACAGCAAGCTGGTGCTGCTGCCACCACCCTAACCTAAGCCAAGGATGTGTTTGATGGCTTGATGGCGCTGACAGTAGCAACAATTGCAGCCATGATTCATAGTTTTAAAACACTGGTCTTCCCTGAATATTTGGTGTCATTTTCTAATGGTGCTGGGTTTAGACTACGTGGCCTACCACTACAGCAGACCAGACTTTTAAAAATGACTTACGCATTTTTCCTTCAGTTCTAATATTGTCATGTACAAACCTAACTGAAATGTAGGAAAAACATACAAAGAAGGATCTGAAAGATTCCTCCCAGTTTTGTGACAGCCTGCCCACTATCCACTGGAGACCTAATTAGAGCACTATGTCCCACACGGGCACCAACATCCAGTGGGCCTTAATTAAGACCAGAGTTACTGGTGCTCATACAAATATGTGGAGATAAAGTCTTGGTGAAACCAGGGTCAGACTTCAGGCTCAACAGGATAATTCCTACTCTCACTACTATTTTCTGAGAATATTATGTATTTCAATTCCCAAATTACATGTACTAACTATTCTAGTTTATTAGGTAGAATAAAAAAGAAACAGGCAACAATAGAAAGTAAATGGATAATCCAATAGCATGAGCACCATGCTAATCGTTTGATATCTACTACTACTATGTAAAATGATCAGTATTTTCCATGAGTTTCCATGAGTTGGTTTTTCTGTACTTCCAGTCTTTCTGTAGCAGGAGAAATTTTGATCTATCATTTGCTGAATTCATACTGCAAGGATTCTGTATTTTCTGCCTTTAGAACTATAAAGTTCTTCACCAGAAGACTAAATCTGTGTATTTAACATCTTAGGGTAAAAAAAAAAAAAAAAAAAAAAAAGATATTTGCCCCCTATGTTTAAACAGTATAAGATACTAATCACTGGGGTCCCTAGACCTTAACCATAACAATTAGTTCATTCTCTTACCCGTATAGTACTTAATGCTTCTAAAGGCCTCCAACACTATACCAGTACTGGCTGTATGTTTTGCTAGTTTACGGTATAATGATTCACATATAGCAGTTTGATGAATGACTTGCACATAATCAGATACTTTGGACCTCCTTGATAGTCCTTTTACTTTGTTACTACGTTAATTTTACCACATCAGTGGCAGAATTAACTGGGGCTAAGGGCTATTTGCTTTAAGATCCACCAGCTGTCATTTTCAGAAGATCAGGAATTAGCCAGCATTTTGGATCAAGAGTGCCATGTAATAAAACAATAGTGCTTTTTTTCATTGAAAAAACAACAACAGCAACAACAACAACAACAAAACAGGGATACATATTTCAAAGTTTTCAGAAAACTATATCCTGATTTTACCTGCCAGCTGATATAACCCTAAAGAATTCAAAGAGCACTTAACAATTCCACAGAAAAAAGACTACTTCATATAGGAAAGAAGGGAAAAAAAAAGCAACCCACACAAGTGCTGAGCCTCTGCAATAAAGTATGACACGTTAAGCTGGAGTTCTCTCTCTCAGCAAGACTTGCAAGCCTTATATTTCAGCATCAGTAAGAACTCACAGAAGAAATAGTCAAAGAAAACCAATGATGTCTTGAAAGTCACAGAAAGGGGACACTGACTGCTATGTTGTCTGTTGATAAGCGAGAAATATGATCGCAAACACAGGTAGATAGCAAGCATCTTTCTGGCAAGTCATTGGGGTACTGCACTGAGATCTCTCTTTCAATACTGTTCTCTTACCTACGTAACTATTAAAGACAAGCAAAGCAGTTACAGCATTAAAATTTGCTTAAAACATGTCACAAAAAAATCCACTTGCATGTACAGCAACACAGTCAGATATAATACAATAGATCCAAAAGTCTGGAAAAAAAATGTTGTCCTAAAGTTTTTACAGTCTATTGAAAAAATCGACCAAACTAATTCAATACTAAAGCATTTATGGGGCAAACATTCACGTGTTAAAAAAATACACATTTCAGTATTCATAATAAAGTAAATGGGATCACATGAATGCATCACCAATAACAGCCAGATATACATGTGCCATATGAAGACCTAGAAGTTAATTTTTGAGCAAACTGATTAAAAACTTAGTAATTAATACATCCTCAACTACAAAAAAAAAAATCCCACAAGCTAAAAGACTTGATGTCTTTCATCTTTTCTGTAAATATCTACCCTTCCTTCCCCCAACTTCCTGTTCCCTCCAAATCCCTCAACCCCATAATATGAAAGGGTTAGAAACAGACATCTAAATATTTGAGAACTAATCTGCCTTGCAGCAAACAGAAAAGGAAACACGTCTCTTTCAAATGAACCTCGTAACATTGTCTGTTAGCTGAATATTTATTTTCCATAAAATCTGAAGGAAGATTTGCAGGGAGAAGTATCATATAGACTAGCTGATCCAACTGGGAAAAGCACATGAGCCACAAGTTCAGAATTCCTTCAGCAGGCCTGCCAAAACAATCAGTGAAACAGATGATACTTAGTTTGCCATAATTAGGCTTCAGAGGTAACAATTAAGTGATCAGAACATTCACACCCACGCTAACCAAAAAAGCATGCATTATATGAATTAATTTTCTCTGAACCTGTCTGTCAGCAAATCATTGCTGAGCAGGCATGTGAACACTGCATTTTGGCAGGGATTAATACTAAACACAATTATCCAAGATACTTGTCAATTATTTGGAAATAAATGAAAAGTCATCTTCAGCATATTTCTGGATTACATAAATTTGGGCAAAACCATTTAAAACGAATAGGCACATAGAGCAAGATGTAGGGACGTGGAATAGCTGACAGTCTGGGATTATTCAAACCAAAAGTATTTTGGATCACACAGCTTAGGACCTTAGGCCGTATCTGCACTTAAGAGGGACTGTGTGCAAAGAACCTTTGATGTAAAAGCTCACAGTTATTTCAAGTGATCTGAAATGAGCTATCAGAGCTGGGGAAATAATGTAATCTGTGACTCTGTAAACACAACAGTGATAACAGCAGAAATATGATTTTATAATCAGATGGCAAATGTTAGAACACTATACACAAAGCCAGTGTCCAATACCTACAGCTACCCTGAAAAACAATTCAGTACAGAAAAGCCACAGAAATTAAGGGCTAAAGGAATGCTTTACATAAAGAAAACCTGCTGATATGTACAAGTTTTTTTTTTTTTTTTTTTTTTTTAGACAGACAAATGCTGGTAATGAAAACCTGAAAGCTAAAGCTAGAGAAATCCATACTGAAATTAAGATATACCTATATAACAATAAAATTAATTATGTAAACAAGCCACGAGGAACAGAAGCCTTCCCAAACTCTTCTGATCAATATTGTAGCTTGCATAACAACATGCCAAAAGCTGAAACGCGTCACTGATACATGGTTATCTTCAGACAACTGCAAGATAATGATAATCAGTAACTTTCACTGATTTATACCTGTAAGCGCCTGAAATAAACACATTAGACTAAATAATCTAGCGAGGTCTTCAACCCCTCAGTTTTCTGAAACAATGTAAAAAGCTACCCAAGTAACTTGCTATATTCTAAAATGTCTTGAAAGGGAGAACCACCCAAACTTAACTAAACTTAATGAAATCAAAGTTTCAGTACCACTCAGGAATTTTCATGGCAGGTAAGACAGTCACATCTTACTTACATCCCTATATAGAGCGATAAATACCATTATCAATATAACTCTAAAACTGTAACACGGACAGAAGGCTGGTCACACATCTACAGGGCATGCAACTTTTTATTTTACTTCAAGCTTGAATGATAAGAGTGAATAAAATACAAAAAAAATACTACTCAATGTGGCTTATAACTAGAAACAAGATCATTTCTTGCTATGGATTATTCCAGATGCCTTGTACATCTGGGCAACAATTCTGGATTTAAAGGGCTTGCAAATATGTTTGGTAAATGAGGGGTTCACCTACAATATCTAGCAGCAGCTTTTTATTTAAACAGTTGTATTTAAATCTAAGTTTAAGCCTTCCTATTGGAGAGCAAGGAAAACAAGCATAACAAGAACAGAGAGTAACAGAACTACCAAAGTTAAGCAGTTAAGCATGAAGAAAGAAAAATAGATGCATTTTCCCTCAAAGCTGATGCAGTTGAAAGAAGCACTTTGTACTCCACAAGGAGCCAATACAACTGTTAGAATCAGTCTTGATAAGCACCAAAACTTTGCAATTAAAGTTTAAAAACTGGCTGAGTCTTGTCCTAGCAATGTACGCTTACATCTCCATAGTTTAATGACTATCTAGTTCAGTTAATATATATTCTATTTACATTTCATATAAAGAATAGGACTATCGTTACAGAATCATTGCCTGATGCAGGGATTGTATGCAAGTGTGACAGTACTGGAAAAGGAAAAGTTAACAGCAAATTGTATTAATTAAAGCATCTTCATTTTAAAAGGAATTTTGTGTTCTGGTATCTAAATGTGTAAAGGACACCAAAAACTCTATTTTTGTAGATGAAACACATGGTTATCTGTAATTGCACACAAATACATTTCCTACAAATAGAGTCTGTATTGTAAGTTGCTATATTTTCTAAGGCAAACTTGTAAAGTTGCTCTATTTTCCTAAGGTAGTAATGAGTGTTTTGAATGGGCTGAGAAGTGATAATATAAACAGTGCAAAAGTGCCAAAAAATAAGTCAGTATTATGCACACTTTTGATTTACCAATAAATTACTTTTTCCCCACTCCTTACCAAATATAGCACTTTAATGACATTTCAGAACTGTCTTCTCTCTCTCTCCTACTTTGCAAATTATATTTTCCTCCTCTGATATTCTTCTCTGGTTTTAGTTCAAGGCGCCTACAGAAGACTGCACAATTTCAGCAGGAAAGCAGACAGACGTGGGGGTAAACTAGCAATTAGGTCATGAAAAAACAAGCACCGTAAAACAGCTATTGGTAATCTGCATGAGATGCATTTACTCAATTAGATAGCTGGATCTGTTATTATGAACTCACACTCTATGGATTGTCTCTAAAATTAAGAATGGGAACAAGCGATCACCAAACGCTCATTTGGCGATTTACAACCTTGCTATGCTATTCTGAAGTGTACAATACAGAGCAATATAATGAAATAAGCAAATTTAGCAGATGCTTTGCATGCATGTTTCAGATAAAAGGTATTTTTTTTTTTTTTTGTCTACAGATGCATCTTTTTATTCCTTTGGAAGTCTCATTTTAAAAAATGAGAAATGATGGCTTGTTCTGTTGCCCAGCAATAGCACTGTGCTGGTTGACCAAATTAATTCCATGCTGAATTTCAAACTCCACTAAGTACAGGTGGTGATTACCCGTCCCTCCTCTCGCTCCATGTGCGTGACACTGGTTCACCTGACAGGCAGGGGGTCAGGTGCCAGCTCTCATTCTGGTGTGACAGCGGACAGAGTGATGCTTCTGTCACAAGTCATGAGAGACCTGGGGGGAAAAGGGCACCAAACCTGCACCTCTCGATGTGGGCATTGCTACTGGCGGGGACCCACAGAAGAGGACATAAAACCAGCAAATCTCACGTGACACCTGGCAGATCTGCACGGAGGAGAAACACCAAGAAGTGTTGACTGAAAGTGAAACTCAGCAGTTCAGTGAAACGTAGGACCACACACATGACGGTTTTAATGACCTTCTACTTTCACTTGCACTTCTGTTTTCAGAAATCAGTCTTTTTAAAATGATGTATATAAAGTACGTAGTAGTTCAAAGATTTCATCTATGTCAAACAATGGCAAAACATTGCTATCTTACAACACATTTTTAATAACTGGAGTCAAGACCTATTGCAAGGGCCCATTTTGTGGGAGGTATTTCCTACGTAATGGCAGACCTCCCTAACAAGAATTAAATGCACTGGTCTGCTAGATTTGGCCTGGGTCCATGGTGCTCACTGAGGTGCTGAATATTAGCCATTTGCTCAAAATAGATTTAGTTACGGATAAGTTAGGAATTATTGCTCAAGCTTGATCATGTTGCTGATTTTACAAAATTAAGCTATTTTGTAAATATAAATAATGCAGCTGTATTTTAAGTGCTTATGCATTCTCAAAGCTAGTAAATTATTATAGGGCACTCAATGCACTTCTCAGAATAAAGGAACTTAAAAGCATGCACTTAAGTACAGTAAATAAAGCAAGCATGCACACAAACAAAAATCTTTTAAAATTGTCTTCAGAAGAGGGTAGGTCCAATCACTGTCAAAAGGAAATAGCTGAGAGAAGAAAAGGAAGTCACCTATAATTATTCTGAATACTTTATTACATGAAATGCTAATTGCCTTCTCTGGTCTTTTATAAGAGTATAAAGACTTTTAAGACATTTATTTCAACAATAGCATGAATCCATCTCTGAAGTCTGCATCCATGCTTTTGGAAATTCAAGTTATTTTCAATTTCTATTTGTACAAACTCAATTTATATAAAATAGTACAAAGTATATTATTTTTAAAAGTTATTTACAGAAAAAAAAAAAAAAAGTATTACAGGAATGCTCAAAACCCAGAGGTCACATCTGAATATGTATACTTCAAGATCTATGCTTTTGCAATTCCCCTCTCCTGTAAAGCAACATCTCTAGCGAAGTACGCTTTTCTTGCTACTATATAACTATAACCTGAGCTTTATGCTTCTGCAAAAACAAGCCAGCAGACTACTGCAAAATTAGTCACCAAATTAAAAGCTCATTTAAATTCAACAGCAGTATAGAAATATATAAAGCACATATTTTAGAAGATTACAAATACAATTTGTTCACATTCATGTCGTGGAGTAGGTATGTTATATTACATCTTTGTTTATTAAGACAGTGATAAAAACTCACTCTGAAGTGTTTCAAGTTCAGCCTTAGCCAGGGCATCTTCTTTCTCCTTCATTTTTGTTTCTTTATATTCTACATATAATTGTCTGGCATCCTTTAAGAAAACGTTGCAATGACATTAGCATCCTTATACAAACAAGTTATTCAATGGCTCTGCTTTAATTTCTCATTTAACCTCACAAAAAGATAAAAAGAAAATTCAAGATACATTTGTTCCTCAAAATACAGATTTTTGCAGTATAGAAATAATTTGCTTAGAATGTAGAATTTTTGCAGAATACATGTTTTAATAGTGTTACAGTGTTGGCATTATAGGTTATGATGCTTATTGACAACCTGAAAAACAAAATGGTTAGGGAAACATTTCTGATCACTATTTACAACTTTTTAAGAGTCCATGCACCCACTTTGCTCACATCAGCAATCTGGAAGTTCAAAGAAAAAATGAAAGTTTTTAATTAGAGTAGTATGTGCAGGGACAAAGGCAATTGCTAGGCAGTGATCTTCTTACCACAAACTCATGAAGTAACACTAATTGCACATTATATGAAAAACAATGTATTTATTTGTTTTTTTTTTTTAGTAACTTTTTCATTGCTATTATAGTGTTAAAAATAAACACCAAGTTTTCTTTTTCTTTTTCTCCAAGGATTAGATTAGATTCTAATGTGAAATCTATTTAGTATGTTTACACATAAAATTGGAAGGCCTGTCACAAATTTCATAATAATAAGATACACATTTCCAAAATCTGATGAATTAGTAATTATAGATTTGCATTGAAAGCTTTCCAAATGTGTGCAACCAGATTGCTGAATTAAGAGATATTGAGAGTTGGCCTACTCTCATCAGTTTAAGAGATTTATATACTCATTCAAAACCAAAGAATCTATAATAGAAATACTGAAATATGCAAACAATTACTTATTATTTCCAAACATGCAGAACATTTCTTGTATTATACCAAAAATAATTACATGATTAGATTAACCTATTTTTTACTTCTTCACAGCCAAAAATAATTTTTCTCTTGTTTTTTCATCATGGTTCATCATGGTCCCACTTTTTACACATAATGTTTGATTTGAATGTTAATGTAGAAGGTATTGTAAAACCTTGGTAAATACTTTTAGAATTTCAACTACAATCCCATAAACCTGAACAAAACCTGGTCTCATTAAAAATGAAATAAATGAAATCTTCATAAATTTTGGAAATAAAAACTGAGTTCAGCAGACATGACTGCTGCATCTAATGGTAGAAGCCACAGAGAAACATGGCCTCCTGCAAAGGAGGATAACATGACCCAACAATTCTTCTTTGCATTACACTGCATTACGTATCTGCCTCTTCAAAGAGCCATGAGAGAGATGGGACAATGTGGAGGACAGAATCATGTCCTAGATCTGAGCAGAACACTGTAATGTTTCAGAGAAATCCCACCAGTGTAAGTCAGCACTCCTGAAGAACAGCTCTTACCAATTCTGACATTAATGTTACCTCTCCTTCCAAAATACTTTTTCTTACTCTGTCTCTCTCTTTATGCTTGGGCACAGTAAACAAGAATTCACTTTCCTCTGTCAGGATTACATAGGAGGTCACTCTGAGCATTGAACAAATTTTAAGGAGTTTATATAGCTTTTCACTACTGGCATACAACAGATGAGGGCATCTCACATGCTTACCGTTTTGTTTTGGGGAATGGGGAAGAGGAGCTGTTTTTTAGTAAAGCCAGGGCTAAAACCAATCAAAAGGGTACACCACGCAGGAGGATTACCATTTACAGCAGATACAAAGACTTCAAAGAAATGTATTCAGTTTATATGTTAAAACATACGATTACAAAATTAGGATTAGTATTGGTTCTCTCTTCAGTTTACCTTAAATATGAAATCCCTACCACAAATGGAAACTTTCTTTGCAGTCTCCAGGTTTGGACTATTTGCATCATTAAGAAACAGAAAGAGGCACAGCTGTAATGGTTAACTTCTGCTGTAAGTTTGAGACATTTGGGTTGTATGGCCTACATAATCCTTAGACATCCTGATACCCTAAAAATGCTTTTGTTTAAGGCTATGATTTCAAAATGGCTACAATTAACCGGCATTTAAATTTAACCCATTTGACACTGAAAGCCAATATTTGATGCTAAATTCCGGGGTAAAATCCATTATTGCTTGTGGGATCTCCAGACAGCAGGCACTAGGGGGTAACTGTCAATCTCTCCAGCATGTCAATCACAGAACAATTGGAAATGTGGCTCAGATGAAAATGAGACACAATAGCTGAACAACAAAGAAAACTAGTCAGAAGCACGTAAATGAAATTTAGTGGCATTGCTGCTTTATAGATATCAAATGGATTATCGCTGCAAATGAAGTAATGTGCAGGTAACAAATGCAACACTAGTCTTTTATCTTATTAATCACACTAGTCTTTTATCTTATTAATCACAGGTTATTATTGCTGATACCATAATCACAAAAAACAGGCGTACTGAGCATTTTGAAGAGCATGTAAAAATGTATACATACAAAACAAAGCAAAAAATAAATAAAAATTGAATAAAAATGGATTTTAAAGATTTGAAAACTGAAACCTTTCCACCAAAGCATAAGAAATAAATCTACAGGTTGTGAACAGAAATTAAAAGACATACCTGAATAAAGATTTTAGCCACAAACTATATGGATATAACACCTGGTAAGTTACAATGAAAGAAACACTAGGAAGCAGTTACAAATAGGACATTCTTTACAGAAAACTTCTACCTTAACATAAATAAGGCCATTTCATTTTTTCCTCAATAGTTTTCAATTGTATCAGTCTAAAAAAAATATAAATTTTCAAGCATATTCAGTTTTATTAGTAAGAGAATTTCAAAGTAGATTTATGTTCAGATTTTTTACTTTTCCAAAGTGATAAACAATCACATTGCCTCAATACAAATTTGGGGGGGGGCGCGGGGGGGGGGCAAATAATCCAAGAATTACCCTAAAAACAATGAAAATATGGATACAGCCTCCTCAAACCTACTGCTTCTTCTCCAAGGTTCAGTAATACTTTAAGAGGATCTTTTGTCCGCAGCCATACAAAATATGTGCAACCTCAAAATTTTATACTTGATGTATATATTGAAGTATATATTTATACTTCCATAGGTAATAAACATGAGAAAAGCAACATTTTGAACCTTCTGGAGGTGGAAAGGGACAGAGAAAAGGCACAGGCAAATACAAAGCTTGGAACTACTCTAAGAGTAATGGTTCTAGCTTACCTCATCAGAACAGAAATATTTTGTTCTCAGTAAGAATATAACGAAGTGGGCAAAGACATGCTGGTTTATTATACTGTGATTCAAATATGCACTTTCCAAGAAAAAACAGAATGAAAAGAAACTCAGAACCGTGCTACCAGTATTTCTAAATTATATTTCATCTACCAGGTGGAGGAAGTTCCTGTGATTACCCTTATATTTAATTTAAAAATTTCAAAAAGTGCTGCAGAAGAAAAATAAAATTGACAGATAAATACTTTATTAACATATTTTCAATATTTTAACCACACACAAGAATGAAGAATACTGGGGAATTCTTGTATTTCAGTCCTTCTCTATTTGTGGATTGTCTCCTGTCAATAAACTTGAGACTGCCAGGACAAAACTGCACTCATTATTGAGGTATCTACAAATGCAGGAATTCTTGATACTGGACTTTTAAGTTTTTGTTTGTTTGGTTGTTTTGTTTGTTTGTTTTTTGTTTTAATGATAGCTACACTTTTTCATTAAACTGTAATAATCCTGGAACTGAAATCTTCAGTTCTGAATAAGTCTCAGTCACTCCAGCCTCTCCTTGACTTCTAGGAGGGTGACAAGGTTTTGTTGGTTTATTTGCTTTGTGAGTTTTTTTTTTTTGTTTTTTTTTTTTTTCCCTCCAGTTAATCTTCCTGGCTTTAAGGTCTACTTTAGAAAGACTGCAGATTAGAGAAATAAGGCAAACATTGGAAACAACTTGCATTATTGACCATATCTGAATCTTTATTACAGATTTTGTGATAGAACCAGCTTCACATTCTACTTGTCAGGGGCAAGGGACTAATACAAACAAAATGCACCCCTTCTCAGCATTTACAGTTAACTGGAAGCTTTCCTACAAGCATATTTAAAATCAGTATAATGAAACCATTTTCTTTGCATTAATCTTAAATTCATCTACCAATTTAAATATTCACATGAAGATCTTGATCTGTTTTTTGACTTTGAGTACAGTGTTCCTGTACAATTTGTACTAGAGTGACATTAGTCACAGAAGAGAGCACATTTGTATATGATTGTTAATGATAAAGGAGTAAAATTAAAATGATTGCAACATCCAACCTTCAATTTGCTATTTGTTTGCAATAAAAATGCCAGGCATTACACCACAGGAAAACCACTTTTTTGATGGGCTTATACATCAGCATTATCAACATGTTATGGCAAGAAATAATGTAAAAAGAAGTTAAACACTGTGATGTAAATGGTTGTTATTTTTACATGTTTACTAAAAGACAAACCAGTAAATAAATAGGAATTGTGTTACTTCCTTCTTTTTAATCAGGAAATTATTTCCTTTCACCTTGGAATAACGCTACGTGTGGCCAGGCTCTTCTGCTGGGTATAACTCGTGGGCAGTTGGACTATGGTTCGCAAGCCTCAGATGCAGCAAGTGACCAGCAGCAGGCTGTGCTAATGCAGAATCTGCTGGGTATTCCAGATCCACAGTGGGAAAACAAAGGCAACCAGAAGGAGGAACTGTAGCCAGTGCTGCAAGGCTTCCCTGGGAACCTCATTCATACCCAGCGAAGCCTCACACTCCAAGAGAACGGTTCAATTCATTCAGAGCCAGTATCACCTTGTACTCACAGGCTACTCTTGGAGCTCCACTCTTCTAAAATGCTGAGATATGCAGACATATTATGAGTAATTATCTGAAGGAGCAGAACAAACCTGGCCACCACAGAACAACACGCAATTAAAGGCAAATTTGTTTTGTGTCTTATGTCCACTTGAAACTTTTACTATGTGACAAAGCATGTTTTTTTCTCCAGAGCATCAGACAGTAACGCACCCTGTTAGAGGTAAATTATTTTTGTTCACTTGCATACATGCAGAATACTTGTTTTACCATCTACTCTACTCTGACCTTTATCTTATCTTCTAACTGACCTCAGGGTCAAGAGCTTCATCCCTACATTGGTTCTCTAAAAAGCTGTGAGATAGCAAGGAACAGAGCAAATGGGCAATCACTTGTGCCACACATCTTGCATTTGCTCACCCTCCACAACTTTTATCAGCACTGGTGCTGTACAATGCATTGGAACACCTCAAAACTCTGTAACCTAGGAATTACTGAGATATTTAACCCTTGTGACTTGAACAAATCCCTTTGAAAATATCTTTTTTAAAAGCAGACATTACTAAATGCAGTATTTTTTTAAATCTCATATTATGATTTTATTTAAAGTCATATGTGAAGACAAAAACAACCACATAATTGTTGGCTGACCTAATCAAATCTCGCCTAAAAGCTAACTTTGCCAAAAAGAGATGCCCTGCTGGCAAAGCCTCTCGAGTTTAATGACACATTGCCAATCCGTTTAAGGCCAGGGCTGAACCATCTCTAAGCAGGTGTTGAAATGTAATCATGGATTAAAAGAAAACCTGAGGAAAAAATGCCAAGAAATTAAACACCTCTGGGTCACTAGTTTGAATCTATTCCAGGCTACTAAATCAGCTTCAGTAATTACCATCTGGTAGTCTACATAAAACTAAATTACTGGCCTTTTTGTTTTAATTCACTTCATACTACACAAAGGTCTTTTTAAACAAAAGTTTCAATCATAATTGAAAGCTTTGTTCATAATCTCACTAGGTTATACCCAGTGCAACTACATCTTGAGCTTGGACTGCCTTCTCATTGCTGGAGAGCCACCAGAAGTTCTTGCAGCAGCTCACTGATAGGGTATGCAATACACCTACATTATCACAGACAGGAGATAATAGGAACATTTATTTTCTTAACAAGAATCCACATTTCCGTATGAAACAAACAAAAAAATGCTTTCTGCTTCATTACTCTCAGAACAACAGTAGGATCATAATTCAACTAACAAAAACCATTTCCTAGCACTGAAGTTGGTGAAAAAAGTAAACGCATTCCTAACTAAGCTTTACCACATAAAGCTGGAGGAAAAGTAGTTGTCAGGAATATGAACAAATGCTCTTCTCTTCAGTCTTCCAAATTAAATATTTTGTAAAGAATAATGAAGAACATTTTTAAGAAATACCACTTTTCTTAAACTGTATGTCTG
The DNA here is from genome assembly GCF_011077185.1 of Oxyura jamaicensis. NCBI lineage: Eukaryota > Metazoa > Chordata > Aves > Anseriformes > Anatidae > Oxyura > Oxyura jamaicensis. Next base: position 19,271,069 of record NC_048894.1, on the reverse strand, counting down.
CACAACCCAATTAAAAACTGGTCAGGTATTTTGCGAATAAAATACATTTTACATGACTCCTCTGCCAAAAAAAAAAAAAAAAAGAAAAAGAAAAGGATAATCACCAACACCATCTATTTATTTTACATGGACTATTTGAACTGAAATTCTTGCACACTATATTTAGCTGTTTAGCTGACTTTGTGAGAACAGTTTTCAGTTCCAACAAGCATTTTTATTGAGCTTCTTGGTTCTTAAGTAGATAGCCTTCCAGGTCAGTCTGATGACCCTAGAAAAAACTTGCATTCTTTGTTCTATCTTTTTCTTGTATCTTCATTAGAAGAATTGAAATTGGTAATAGTCCATGTAATTTACACTCCACTTAATGTTTCTTTCACATCACAGATATTTGATTTATGATACATTTTATGGATTCTTTTCTCTTCACTTCTTCAAACAAGCTTTAAGACGTTGTTTTCACCCTGACATTTAACTACACTAAATGCAGGGATATAAAAACCTATGTAGTCCCCCTCAAAATACAATTGTCAACAGTTAAAAAAACAATCATTTTTGAGTTTCTCTCATCCTCCTCTCACCCATTTTTCTTCCAATTTCTTGACATAAAATGCAGACTACAATAAAATGGCATAGGCCATCATGAGGGCATGCAAACAAAGCATTTTTCTTCAGTAAAGGCCCACCTTAATTATTTTAAGTGCCTCCTTCTGAAATCTGACATTTTGAAGGACGAGGGAAAGTAGGAGAAAGACACTCAATTGGATAAATGAGAGTCAGGCATGGGCAGAAGCTCAGAAACCTGAATCCTCAGCTGTTTTAAGAATAATATTCACATTACTAATGGGGGGGATGCTAGGTAAAAGGAATCATCAATATGAAAAGTGGCAAAAAGTTCAAATTGACTTCATCCTCTCTTAGAAGTTTCCTTTGAGGAAGATCTTGTATACACAGGCAGGTACTTTTGTTTCCTTAATTTGAAGAAACAATTCAGCTATTTCATTGACAGTCTTGAGGGATTCCAAACTCAGTGGCAGAAGCCACACTTAAGTATAAGCATTGCTAAAACTCTTAATGTTTTCTGTCCCAATCATGGTTTATTTAAATATGAATGACATTTTTAGAACTTAGTCTATGATTGCATTAGCTGCAGATGAATGACAGTTAACTTTGAAAATAATTTGTTGGCTCTTAAATGGCTGAAAAAATCATGGAGATTAACTCAATAAACATCTAAATGTGTAACAGCTATCCCTAGGTCGACCCTTGTAACACCTTGTAACTAGCAAACACAACAAGACTGAGTTATTCAGTATCTCAGATGTTGGCATCTCATCTTGCAGATAAGTTGCTCTTGTGATTGTACTTACTGAAAGCCTGAAATACTCTGAAATCTCAAACCGATGTTAGTGTATTATTGAAGTGAACATCATGTATACTCCAAAGACGATCTCTGTACCAGGGTACAGCTGCATGAGTACAACTATTCTTTTGCTGAAAGAACTTGCTGAAACCTTAAATACATCTCAAGAGTCCAGAAGTCCCTCTGTCCAGCTAGCTAAAATACACAAAAAATGTTTTGCACCATTCTTTCAAGCAGCAGGTCCATCATGAGGTCACTGCTGCTCTCATGCTCTTCAGAAGAGGTGATACTACCTGTTTTAATTAATAAACTACAGTAATTCAGGTATCTAAAGTTCTTAACATTGTTAACATTGAAGCTTACTTATAATTTATTGCATTTTCACTTCAATAATTGGCAGGTCACCTTAAACAACAACAAAATATACCCCACCGTTAAGAATTAGAATAATTTATGTATGGGGTGGTTCACTCTAGAACTCCATCTCTTTGCTTCCTCCTTGCTCCAAAACCTTTCTGCATTGAATGCCTCTAAACCCTGCTTCCCCTGCCACCATATCCCTGCTTGATGGTCTCCAATTGGACATCTTGTTTTCCCATACCATTAATTTTATGGATTTAAAAAACACAGCAATAGTTATTGACTAGGTGTCTATAAAGCTCAAAACATCATTTTGGTTATATTACTCTTTTTCTGGGCAGTCTAGCAGACATAGGACCTGCTGTTTGAACAGAAATCTGAAACACTTTATAATGACTTCTTAATAGACTATCTCAAAATGAAGAAATATGACAACTTAGAAAGAGTATAAGAAGTCCCATTTTAAATTGATGAATTATACTATCTCCTCTAAGACTTGTTAGTATTTTTCAATTAAGGCAAAAGGGAAAGCACTGTAATTATAAAGAAAGTTTCAAAAATACAGCAGCAGCAATTGGTGAAATTAATTCTTTTCCATCTGACTCACCTCAATCAAGGAGGTACATCAAAGCTTACTCAGGACACTTTAACAGTTGATTTAATTATGCATTGTCATTTTTACTTTAAGATCATGCAAAAAGATTAAGAAAGATTGCTTTAATAAAATAACCACACAGTCCTGATGAAACATTTAAAAGATGAAAGGGTATTAACTTTTGCATCTCTTTGTAGGAAAAGTTATAGGCTATAAAAATAGAAGCTGAAACACCAGACTTTATTGCATTTATAACTTTTACAAACCTTTTGGCTAACAGATTAGGAATTATGAATTATACGCTTCTTTTAGGTTTGCACACAGAGAGAAAATGAACATTTATGCCGTTTATTCTTCAGAATTAATACTCACTACTTCTGTAAGCCAAAGTAAAATCCACCTTAAATTCCCTGATCTATATTCATTACTCAGCAGTGACTACAGTACTAAAAACAAATGGATGTGGTCAACAGAAATGAAAAGAAAAAAGTATCTAATATTTGAAGTTATTCTGATAACTGGCCTTCTGACAATAGTTAAGCTGACTGAACATCAGCTAAATTTTAAAATTTATAGTACTCACATTAAAAAACAAACAAACAAACAAACACACCCAAAAAAAACGATGTCCAACTTTGCCATGTTTAAGTATCTAAATTGCAACAATATCTTTGGTACTTTACCTTTTTAATTTCAGATATAAATTTAAATATACCACTTAAATCAGGTAAATATAAAGATTGTAAGATAGATATAAAGGTAAATGTATGATTATCCTGTGACTCAAATGAAAGCACACTTATTCAGAAGTAATTTCACTGTTCTCTCAAAAATAAATATATAGCATTTGTCTATTTGAGATAAAAACATTTTTGTTAACAGATTGTTTAAAAGACATTGTTATTTCTAATATAGGCGTGTATATATTTTAACCTTCTCCTATCATTCATTCCTGTACTTCTGCTCAGCAGGAACCGCTGCTGAATTCCCTAGTATGTCAACATTAATAACCATTTTTAATATATTCACATTTAGATGAACTTATGATACTAAATTGTCCCCAAAGAGTAATTTTATATAAATATATATAAAAAAATTAAATAACAGGTGCTTGAGCAAGAAAATTCATATAAACGTGCAATACACATTCATAACACCATCAAGAAAGATAATGTAATTAAAAAATATTAGTATTACCTGGAATAGCTGAGGTAAAGCTTTCACAGTGAGACAGAACCATATTCCCAGTTTGCACGGAAGTAAATCATGCCACTGTGGTTTGTCCAGCACTCTGCAGCCAAACAAAATTTTAAATTTTTCAATATTGCCACACAATCTCAATGTCAGATCTCTCCCATTATCCTTTAAAATGTCTCACACTTGTCAATTCATATAAAAATGTTTCACTACATGATACAAAATATGTTTTGAATATTTAATTCAAAATATATAACACAACAGCTAACTTCTAATCATCTCAGTATTTTAATCTCTTAAAAAGGGCTTTTCTTCAAGAAAATAAATTCATAAGGCACATAATCACTTCAGTTAAGAAAAAAAGCTCAAGGCTCAATCAAGTGTTCACAAGTGCTGACAACCAGATATGAAGACTGTAGCATAAACAAAACAATACATAAAAATTAATGTCATTTGCAGTTCACTGAAGCATTACTCACTGATGTCATCAGGAAAGACGACAGGCAGAATGGTCTCTGATCTCCATCCTGCATTGATCCAGTTCATGCCCCTGCTGTGTGAACTATTTAAACCCTTTATTTCTTTCTATGAATCAATAGAAGAAATGGTGGTATCTTTTGGAGTGTCCTGAAAGTCACCATTTCCCTATGTGTTTCTTAACTAAACAATAGCGTTAGAAGCCTTTACCAACACACTTGTTTTTAAGTTAATCAGACAAAAGCATTAATTCAGATAAGCATTAAGAAAACATAAAAACTTCTCACATGGTATGGTAATAAATTATAGCTTAAATAAAGTGAAATTTATTAATCAAAAGCAAATCTTCAAGGACAGAAACAGTTGTAACATCTTATAAAAAAAACAACTTGTAGAAACAGCAGCCTTCTACAAGCAAGACACCTTTAATTCAGCCTTAATATTTCACTTATTGTTCATCTGCTGAATAAATACCACTTATTTATTTATGAAATCTAAAACTGAAAGCACATCTACACTGGCACTTTATATCAGCAATGACCATTACAGATATTTTTCTTAAGATATTTCAAAAACGCGAGGAGAAAATTATAGAACTAAACCAGAAGCTCATGAAATGCTTTAAAATGCAGAAAACAAAAGAGTTTCTTCCCACCTTTCATTTTTGTCAAGAGCAGCAAGTTTGGCTTCATCTGTACCCCTGCCTCCTGCTTTTTTCTTCTTCTCCCTCTTTTTTCTGGTAAGCAGTTCATCCTTGATGTAGAAAGAACTACGGTTACAGGTTATCATTAACATGTAAACCACAAATGTTACTGGGACTCTTCTGTGAAGGGTAAACATTAGAGTAGCATTTATGCAAATGTAGCTAGGGGTCCTACATGATTAAGTAAAATGATCTATCTTAACAATAACTGTTGCCATGGCACCCAGTCTTTAAACACACATGAAGTCCAGTTCTGTCACTCATGTGTATCTCCATAGCAATCAAAGTTTTCTAAGAGGAGAAAGCATTCAACTTGCCTTTCTCATTCATCAACTTCAATAATGCAGTAGAAAATAAAAAAGTAAACAAATGCTAATGTATGAATATTTTTCAAGTTATGCTTAGTTTTTGTTTGTTTGTTTGTTTTTCCTAGTCTGGTAAGGGCAATAGACTTTTACATGAGAAAAAAAAAATCCAACAAAAATGTTTTATACTGCTTACCAATGCAGATAACAAAAAGCCAAAACAACAACAAAAAAAAGCATTTAGCTAAGAACAAAGGCAAAACAAGTATGACTTCTAAATAAATAAAAACTGATTATTTTTAAATAACATTAGGGAAACCATAAACATGACTACAGCAGCATGTGATTCTGCATCAATAGATGATAGAAGAGTTTTTATTCCTCTTCCTTCTTCCAGTTATAAAACATAGAAGCATCTCTCTGTATTTATTATTGATTCTTGATAAAATAAGCAGGTTTTAGATTACTATTTGTGATGTAGAGTATCTCATTCTATATTTATCACCATTTATCACCATGTTATCATTCTAAACAATGAAAAATCCAAATCTGAATCAGGAAAAGTGGTAGAGATCCCTATAATATGCTAACTTTTGCAGGGAACCAATAACTGAAGCAAGTTTGATTTATTACCAATACTTACCAGCTGTTTTTCCAGGTAGATTGACCAAACCACAGCATAATGACCCACTGTGAGTATAATGAACAAGAGTAATGCCAGCTCAGCATTGCTCATTTTTCTCACCCGCCTGTAGTAGAATACAGGCTGTCGCCAATCTGGTAGTCCATTGATCAGAATATCATCATACCTACAGTAGCAAATATAACAGGCTTTCATGGAGAGCTAAAAATAAAATAAGCCAAACCATCCAATTATAAAACAAAACAAATGACGGTCCACAGACTGCTTGAATAGAAGGCACACAAAAGATCATTTAGCAATTTATTTTTTTTACACAGCAGCGTCTTGTTTTGTCAACTGCTAGGCTGGGACCGGGAAACAAACAAAATCCAGAACTAAATGCTGTGGAAATCTGTCCAGGCTTTGTTCAAAAAAAACCACCAGTAACCCAAGTGCTCCTGCAACACCCCTGGCTGAAACAACTGACGAGCAAGGTGGATGTGCTCTACCTGCCTATTGAGCTGCGGCCGGGCCTTCGTGAAAGAAGCAAACGACAAACCACGAAGTATTAAATGCAAGGCAGCAAGGAACAAACGTCTCCAGCACTGTAACTCCTTTTCCCTTTTCCAAATTAAAAGCACGAGTGCTGGGGGGAGGGGGGAAGTATCTGTGCTTTTGTTTTGTTCTCCGGTGGCACTACAGCCATGAGGTACGAACGCTGGCAGAGCGAATATCCCTTTGGAGTCAGATATGAAATTGCGTTAAGGGCTTGATTATGTTGTTAGAAAACAAAGTTCACCACAGCCAGACGATTTTGATTTTCTATTTGAAAAGCTGTCTCCAGAATCAATCTATTCTAATACTGCTTAATTTTACTAATGCTACTGTCTCTATAGGAACCATTTTTATGACAATTTGTCAGTTTTTCTCCACAGAAAATGCTTGAAGTATCTTACTATGTCTGCAGTCTCTTTTAATTACAGAATGTTAACATAATCAAATTTTTAAAAATTAAACACAGAGATGAGAAACTTACATTTTTTTCTATTAGTTACCTTTTCAGAGCAAAGTTTCAAACAGATCTATACAGTAAACTCCAAAACCTGTGTGCTCACGATGCACAACCTGTTAATCTTAAATTGAACCCAACTCATTACATATTCCAATCACACCATTTCCAGAATTAAATCTGCACTGAAAGGCCTAATTTGGTGCAACACATTGACCAAAATATTTTAATTAAAAATATTCTGAGTTAGTCGCAGGCCTAATTACAGGAATAGAAATAGGGCCTATATTGTCATGCAGGTCAGTAGAACTCAGTAGTAGGTTTTTCTCAAGTAAATTGACCGATCCAGGAATAATAGCGCAGCTGCTAAACTGCCAGTCTTGACATGTAAATCAATTTAAATGCAACAACTGCACTAGCTACTTTGATAGTTATTAAATTGATACCTTGGAGATGTACTAAAAAAAAATTTCCACAAGCAAAATCATTTTTTTTTTAAGTGCAAAAAGAGGCAGTGGCTTTAAATTTAAAGAAATAACCTTTAATTCAGCACATCTAAACCTGACTTCTGATTAAACATTTGTTCAAGTTGCCAAGTGTTGCTAGGCTATGTCTGTGCAAAAGCATTAACACCTCAAGGTTCTGCAGTGTTCTGAATGGTACCCCAAGTAAAATCCGGATTGCAAAATTTTATCTTCCATGACAATTATGCAGATTAATATCCTTTAACAGGAATTTTGATGTAATAACATTTTTCCTTTCCCAGTAAGTCAGACTGAGGTAACTACTGATGCTTTAACACAAACTCCCTGTTCAGAAAAAACATTTAGCATGTTGTTTCAAAACTAAAACTCTCTTAACTTTTTGTTTATGAATAAAATAGAGGTTTTAGCGTTTATAAAAACATGATAATGTATTTGCAACATTTTATAGTTAAAATAAAAGAGAACTATCTTAGAAACAAAACCACTTTTAAAAATTGGGTTGATAAAAAGACTTCACAAAAGATGTTCTGGTGAAAGCTTCAGGGAAATAAATATGTAAAATCCAAAAAGAACATATTGTTTTCATACTACTATACATTTAATAAGCATTTGCCTTCTTATACAATACGAAATGTTAATTGAGCCACCGAAAATTTGTCTACAAATTGAATAGGGTCCATATATGCTAATGGCAACAATATAGGAATACTCAAAAAAGCACTGGGAAAAAATGTTTGACAACCACATTCTATTATAAATTATCTGTTCAGAAAAAATAAATTAAGACAGCAGAGTCTCTTGCATTAAACACTTTAAACAGCACTCTGTATTTACTAGGCTATGTCCGCTGTTCAGAACAACAGTCTCCAAGGATTAAGTCTCAGAATCAATGCTCTATTGATTTTACTATCAATGAGCATTATGGCTCACACGACTGGCCATTTTAAGGGAAGATAGCTTCTATTATAACCCACTTTTTAGAATATATACTGTTAAAAGATAAATCACTGCTTTCAATACTAATTAAGCTCTGTATTTGAAAAATAAAAATATCAATGATTTTTACGTTTCAACTGGAAAACGATCCTACTGAAATTGAGAAGCTTCCCATAATTTTTAAATCTTACTTTCCAAATTTAGGATGTGGTTTAATTAAAAGTAGATTTCTTGTTAAATAATTTATTTATAGAAATCTAAATTAAGTATGAAGGATAGTCATGTGTAGAACTGCATTCAAAACTGAATTACAAAGCATTCTTTTGGTGACCTGTATTAATTGCTACCCTACGTAAGGAAAATCAAACTGAAAAGGCAATATATATCTGCAGTATTTTTTCTCAGACCTAAGTATACAGAATGCAGCAAATATTTTGCATGGGAGTATGCTTACCAGGTACCTCTAAAATGTAGAAGTCAGCAAACTAAAAAACCCCAAAGCACCAGTATATAAACAAAAGGACAAATATATATATATGTATAACTTAAACTGAATCTTTGTTTAAAAACTGGGGATTCTATACAAGACTTGGTAGTCTGGTGTAGCATATAACCAACTGCATGACTATTAAAATTTCATTCTTCCATACAGTTTCATAAACTAGTTTTTAGAGTTCTTTGTAGAATCAATTATATTGCAAGAAAAATCCATTAACTATGGTAGCTAATTACAGTATCATCTATGTAAATATAATTATAATTGACTCCTCCCTTTAATCAAGCCACTGCATTTCATATTTCAAATTATTTCAGAAATCTGATATAGTTTATATACTATAAACTTGAATTAATGAGATCTATTCTGATCTATGGGAATAATCCACTGGTGTTTTTTATTCTGGGGGCTTTTTCTCCTCGAGCTGTCAAAGACATCCAGTTCAACGTCAGCCAGAACAATTTATACCTATGAATATACACATGTAATTATAATGAGAGCTAAGATAAACACCTTTCTTACTCTAAATAAGTATATCTTGATTCCTTTACAAATGCTTCCTGTAATCAAGTCCATATTGTTAAAGAGGATAAGCCTTGTAGGTAAAGAAAAAGCTCCTTAAAATGGCAACAAACAATGAAATTAACATCTAAGATTCTTGCCCAATTACAATTAATAGAACTGTGTAAACTTTTTCATAAATTAAAAATAATAAAAAAGTAATAAAATATATCACTGAGTTTATTTACCCTTAAATGACTTAGGTTCTTTTCCTGAAATACACAAGATTATCTCTACATACCCTCCTAAAGAAACTTTTCTGTAGAATTTCATACACTCTGCAATGTACACAGAGCGTGAAGTATTAAACAAAGCTGCATGCATGTTTAATGTTAATGATATATGGAACAATGCTGCCTGTACGTTTCATGTTAGAATATTACAATGTTATGATTACACAGCAGTTAACATGTGTCAGTGGAAAGTACTACCATGGCAGTATTACTACAGAAGACAGTAGTTAGTATAGTTAGTATACTTAGTATCCTTACTTATATAGCAACTATATAGCAACTATATACCTTTCTCAAATAAGCAAGCCACATTTTAATTATAAAGCCTTGCATTAAAATTTTCAGTAGAACTATAATATTTTAAGAAAGGCTTCTGTCATCAGATAAAGTAAAAATTCACTGATAAATACAAAAAAAAAAGAAAAAAGAAAGGCTTTAGAAAAATGATTACATTCAGCTAGCTAACAGATCTGCCTTTCAGAACACTTTCTGTATACACACAAACAATTAACACCTCTGACATTCACCAAGACATGGAGGAAGGGTTTAATTAGACAGAGTTTTATTGTTTCAAAATGAGTTTGTCACTCACTTACACAGGGTAGGTCCTTATTCCTGCTTTAACTGTTTCTGCCCTCTGTACAAACACCAAAATCAATGCCAGACTACATCACCTGAGATGAACAGGTAGAGCTGACTTCCCTGTATAATAGTCTGAAGCCCCCTCTTCCCAAGGTGATGTAATCCCGTGCCCCAAACCATTTACATGGCCTTTTCCAAAGGGATTCCCTGCTAAACTGCCAGGATGTGCCACCAACTAATTTGCAAGAACTGGGACCGATTTCCATCTCACCCCAGCAGGACTTTGAGTTACTTTAGAACAAAAACTATGGCACTGCCAGGGAAAAAAAAAAAAAAAAAAAAAAAAAAACTGGCAGAAAGCCTCGTTACAGCAGACCCAAATAGCTCTCTCTGGAATTAGGATAAAAGTAAATCAGTAAGCCCCGAGATAGACAAAGGGTGCAGCATAGCTTTGCCCCTGTGCATGGGGATGATGGTAAACTTCGAGCCTCTTCCCTAGGTCCAACACCTCCCACAATAAATATCCAGGGTAGGAAAATCCCCAGAAGCAACCACTCTCCCCTTTCATTTGCCATATGGTTCCAAGAAACGCATGAGTTACCTTACAACAGAAACATTAGAGGGGGGCAGTTCCTAGCACATTTACTTAAGACTTGTTTTAAGGACATGAGACAACAACGCCTTACAGGATAAAGGAGAAAAGACTCCATTCACAAGCTCAACTGTGTTTACCGTTAGATGGTGTAATAAATCCGATGAATAAAGGTTTCCATAGAGTAAAGGGACCATACACTGTTATTCTAAATTCTGCGTATTATTTCCAGAAAATTCTCTGAAGGTAAAATACTGTTTATTCAGCTATATTTATACTTAATCAGTGACAGAAGAAATATCAACTACATATCTACACGGTGCAAGAAAAATACAACAGCTGTTGCCTACGTACAAAAGAAGTTAGTGACAATGAAATCCATATAAGCTGGAGCAATCTACCACTGCTTTAACTCCTCATTTGCAATTACTGTGTTATACTAATTAACAATATTTTCTCAAACAAGCTGGGTAAATTAGGAAGTGTCATATATACAAGGCTTAAAATATAATTCTCACAAGCTACTGCATCACAGCTCCATGAAAAAAACACTATTACAGCTGCAAGGTAATTCCTAGCAGTTTCATGCCAAAAGTCCCAGAGAAGTGGTATCACAAAGTATATGTAAACAATGTTATAAACAAAGAGGTGAAAAAATTGCGGGATAACTAACTTTTCAAGTGGGCTGCAGCCACTTAAGTAGTGATTTTTAAAATTATTATTATTATTTCTAAAGCTTTCCTTAATCAGGACTTCACAAGGAACTTATCTGGTGAGAGTGAAATATAAAAAAAATCCTACAAATTTCAGAAAGTACTTCTGTGAAGTACATTTTCATGACACTTAAAGAGAGGATTATCAAAACGTAGATTGTCTGTACTATAAAACCTGGACTCATGCCAAGATATCTAGAAAGACAAAACCCCTTCAAGAAATGTCTTGTAAAGCCCAGCTTAAAGACTTGTAAGCTGAAAGACGATTTACTAAAACTCCAAGCTAAAAGCAAAACTTTTTCAATAGCTCTGTTGTCCTGATAATCATTAGTTTAAATGGACAGCCTCTTAAAAAGAAAAAAGTCTTCCAGAAAACCATAGATTTTCAGACATCCCCTTCATGTACTGCTGGACCTGCTCCTAGAGCAGCAAGGACAATTATCAATTATCAAAACATATAATGGTATCCACATCAAAGTTTACAATATTATAGACAACACATTTGAAAGAAAAGCAATGAAACAAGAAGCAGAAAACAATATTACATGAGGTATGCACTGGAAATAATCCCTAAATACTGTGAAAAGAAATTTTTATTGATACAGTGAGATATAACTGACAGTTGAATCAATGGACTATATGTTCAACTACAACTTTAATAAAACAAGCAATTATAATTAACACAACTCATAAAAAGCAATACAATTGCGAAGTGTTTAAAAATATATTTGCTCCAAAAACCAAATAACTTTAAAAGTTCTTTCATATTGTTAACTTTAAGGAAGAAAAATCAGCGTATCACACAAAATACATATCAGCTTCCCCTTTAAGCCCACACAATATTCAATTGCTACAGAAGAATTACAAACTTAAATTATATAAAAATGATCCAAATACTTACAATTTAATTAAACAGGGCTTCAATTTACCATTGGCATAAATTAATATTTTATTTAAGATTAACTCACCTCTGCCTCCTTTCTTCATCCTTTAAAATTTCATAGATAGCCACCAACTAAAACAGAAACACAAAAAGAAAAAAAATACTTAAGAAAAAAAAGATGGCTTGACTTTAGAACTGAGTTCATAACATGTAAACAGTAGTATTGTATTTTACATTTGCCAGAAAATGTTCTTTGATGGTTTTCACTTTTCTCCCTACAACACTAAGAATTAAACTCATCATGCAAACAAACAAACAAACTAAACAAAACAAACAAAAAAAACCACAGTGACATAATCATATACAAGGTGTTATCAGATACACAAACAAGCAACCTCTGACAAAAGCAACTTCTGGCAAAGGACTTTTTCCTCCTTCCATCTCCGGACAAAACACAATACTACAACAACAATAACAAAAAAACAATGTATCATTTGTTTCATCCAAAAGATTTTATTGAAATTAAGTAGTTGGCCTTTAGTCATCTTGAGTATATTTTTAAAGGCAGAACTAATGACAACAGTATCATGGTTTCACTCTGTAAAGATTTGAAAGAAGAAAACATTCAAAAACAAAAATATAATCTTAGAATCATAGAATGAGTTATAGAAGGAATTATTTTCATATAGTCATAGAATGGTTGAATTGTTTGGGTTGGAAGGGACCTTAAAGATCACCTAATTCCAACTCCCCTGCCATTTAATTTTCATTAAATGATGCCCACATATGATTTGCAATGAGAACTGATCAGAAATTTTAGTCACTGCTATTGAAAAGGATGTTTTTAAACAGTCTTCAAATAAAGAACAAAACATACATATTTCTCTTAGAAGTATATGTCCAAGTATTATGTTTGAATTATTTTTAATATTCAGGTAAATATTAAAGATGACTTATTGAACAAGATAATTCAAAATCTGTGTATTTTTTTAAATCCTGCTACCATAGAAAAAATGTAATTCAATGTTCAATGTAATAATTTCAAAGACATATCCTTGTACTTACTAAAATTACTATGAAAAACTTCTGATCCTATTTTCCATAAAACCTTTATTACCACATGTTGCACTTACTTGCCTAAACTGTGTTTCTGCGTTTTCATCTTTATTCTTGTCTGGGTGCAAAATTAGCGAAAGCTTTCGATAAGCTTTCCGAATATCTGCAGATGAAGCATCCTGAAAAATGTAAACAAAATGAACTGTCAGAAACAAATTCCCAGACCTCTGTTAGGATGTGATGACAGTCATGCAAGTGCATAACAAAGGCGTAACATTTGAGAAATCTAACCACCAAACCATGCAACCAGACTAACCCAAACAACTGAACAATCACTGAGCCCAATTCATCTTTCATCTTAATTTCCTTCATTACCAGACATTCATTACAACAATAACTGCCAAAACTTTCTTGCTTAAAAATTAACCAGTGCACCTTCTGCACCACTTGGAATTTCAAGTAAAAACTGAAAATTATTGCAGCTGCGTACCTTCAAGTCACCATTTCTGCAAATTATCATGCTCAATTTCCCAAACTCAGGACGTGCTATGAACACTTCCCTTATTTACATGAAATTCACCACTAGTAGGACTTCCATTCAACTTCAGCTTCACCACATCTAAAGAACTGTATTTTTCCAAAGTAGCTTCAAATTGCAGTCTTGAAGCTGTTTTGTAGCACTGACATCAACCTATATTTGGATGATGATAAAAATAGCACACACTGGGAGAAAAAATAAAATTCAGAAATGAAAAATGTGTCCATGATACAATGATTTGCAACAATACAAATTAGCTGCATAATGCACAAACTTTTGAATTAATGTCTGCCATGCAGTACATCCTATGAAGATATCCAGAAAAGGAAGATTTCAGTGGTTGTATAATGCAGTATATATTGGGGTTACACTCATCAAAAGATCTGCAAAGCTCTAAATTTAAACAGAAGTACATGCATTCCTTAACAAACGTGACCAAGGCATCGTTTTAGAAATAAAGTATTCCTCTGACAACTTTGATTTCATAGTTTTATATATGTATTGTTCCCAGTATAGTCTCTCTATCAAAATTATAGTGTCAATAGGGATTTAAACACACCCAAAAAATAGACCTGAACTAGCTGTGAGAGGAACGGGGCTGAAATAAGATAATAATTAATGTAATACTGTAATTAGTCTGTCAAGCATTTTTATTATAAATCATTATTTTCATTTTTAAAATTTCAGTTTTATAACATAAGGCTGTGTACTAGTTTGGGCCAGGAGGGAACAACAGAGAAAGATTTGGGAGAGGGGAAGGGGAAAAGGAGAAACTGGGGAAAAGTGAATGGCACTGTAGGGATTATCCCCTAATGCAAGACCAAAATTTCCATAGTCTACTGTTTGTCCAAAGGTGCTTTGATTTCTCACACAGAACATTTATCCTAAAAGGCTGCATATTTTTTCATTTTTAAGTTTTCTTACTGCAAGGGAGGTATTTCAAATTGACATCGTTTGATAGGTTTATTTCTAACAGTTAAGGGGAAAGAAGAGACAGTTTGACTAAGTATCTCTTCTAAACCCTACAAAACATGACATTCTTGAGATGCAGGCTTAGTAGAATTACATGAAATAAAAGGGAAAACACAATGTAAACAAACTAAAAATGAGGGATTGAGTCATGAGTTCCTCAAGAAATGGGTCTCTACAGGCTGTGTGCTTGGGATAGACCATAGCTTATTCCTTCTCTTCTACACATTTAGATGTGCTTGGCATAATTTTTGTAACACTCCCAATGAACAGTTTCAAACCTGATAAAGCCATATTTTTAGGAGCTGTCTGGCAGAAATCTTCCAACTATTTCAAGCAACAAACATGCAAAAAAGTTACGGTGTCTTCAGTTTTATCTGGACAATTTAAGCTTAAGATTCACACACAGCAAATAAAAATCAAGAATTAGTTTACTGGCCATGGTTTTAGCTAAATAATCTAAGTGATCTTTATTAACATACCGGCTAATTGTAATTAAACCCCCAGAAGGTCAAAAATGGGGCAATAATAACAAGAAATGATTCAGTATTTGCTATGATGTTGCTATAAATGATTTCATCACTACTGATTCACATAAATTTCCGAAATGACAGTAAGCCTGCCAGCTAACTGATTGATTCTTCACAGCACAACACAGAAAAGTATTGCCTGTGTTGAAAATCAAGTTCCAAACATGTTAATTAATGCTACCTACGGGTAACGTTACGCATCTTCAGGAAAGGTTCCAGATCCTTCAGGAGCTGTCCTGAATGGCCTTAGGGGTGCAAACTGAAGTAATTTTAACAAAAACCTCTCATCACCACAGAACTTACTAGTACCGTATGGCCCGAAATAGGCTACAAGAATAATTCTTTTTGGACTAATAAAGAAACATCTACCATATTGAAGCCAGCTGTTCCAAGAGACTCATTTATAGCTAGCTGACTGTTGGCCACCCTCGGTAAGATTTCCATGAAGGCTGAGGAGCAAAACACACGTTGAAGAGTCAGTGCTTTCTAGAATGAGATGTTATTCTAGTCCTAAGACTAGGGAGAAAAAGCCAGGACCACACTCTTGCTTTGTTTGTTTTCAAGACAGAGCTCAGAGGAGAAGCTGGATGGCATCGTTTACCTTTCAAAAATGTTGATCTCATTTACACCTAAGGAGGGAAAAATAAGATCTGCATAGGCATATAATTTAATAGCAGAAGGAGCTGCAGATAATGCATTAGGTGACTTCTTCACCAGTGCACTTCAGGTTGGCACGTTGTGCCATGAAGAAGCCAAATGAGTCTGTCACACTGCCCCCCTCCTCTATGTAGTTACATCAAAAAACATAAAAAGCCTAGCCCTATTCCTCGAAAACTATCTTCTCACAGCAGTATTTCCCTCAGTACTTGCAAGGTTGAATGTCCCTTCACACACCTGTTTCTGGGTACTGCTCTTGTAAGTTGAGAACCACCCTCACTGCAATGGCAGCGACGCTTGTGTGCTCAGCGCCTAATTCCACTTTCATGAGAGCCTTACGTTGTTTTTCAGTAGGAAAAAGCCACCATGCATATTTTGTGGGAAAAGATAAAAAAGCATAACGTAAGCATTTACATTAAAAGATAATGCAAAACGAACTCTCTAAGCTAAACCAGAAACTGCTCAGCTGCCAGCTGTGTAGCTGGAAAGACTACACACAGTAGAGAAGTCAACGGAGGAAAAGGTGTTTTATGCTAGAATTAGTCCTCAGAAATACCAAACAAGCCTGTATGTTGTTAGGCCACAGCCTGGCCCCTTATGTATGCAAATGTATGCAAGTATTCTTGAGGGAATTTTTTAATTACTAACACTTTATTGAACAAGTAGAGTTCCATGTGTTTAGTCAGAAGATTTTCAGGCAGAAGTTTGGATTTTACATTTTTCAGCATAAGCCTTTACACCGCAAACAAGTTTTTTAACATACACACAAGCTTACCATTTGAAGGAATCAACCATATGACAAAAAAGTTAAACACATACATTAGGTACTCTGTTTTAATTCTATTTATTTTTTTTTCTGAAGGGTGATACCTATCAGACTCCCAGAGTTGGTGAGAAGAAGAAACATTCTTCTCTCTATTTATGCCATTTATTTTTTGCAGCTCATTCAATTCAGATGATGAAAAACGTATTACTAAATTTTGTTTTACTCAGCATCATTTTCACATTACCCAGTATTATAAAGAAAAGTTACATCATTAGACTACTACCACATAAGAAGAAACAAAGAACGGATTTTTTGTCACAAACAATAACTGACAAAAAATAATGGTAATTTGCTTTTTTTTTTTTTTTTTTTTTTTTAATGAGATTTGCTGAAAATATGTAAGAGCTAACAGATTTAAATCTGGTTTTCTCATCTGCCTATACAAATTCAGAGACCCACCTACAGAGTCCACTTCCAGCTTTATAATAAACAGAAAAACTGGTGTAGAGCAGTGCAACTCTATTACTCCATTGCCTGCTATGCCTAATGTAACTATGATTACTAATGAAGCTTCAAAAAAGCCTCATTGTGGTCCCAAGACAATTCTTGGTGAACACATAACATATCAGATATTGCCATAGGCAAACAATGATTAGGTCAAGAGGAAAAAAATAATCAATGTCTACGTAGTTTTCACTTACCAACATATACAATTCAAAACCTAAATTGTTCCCCTGAGTGCAATGCAGTTATAGAACAAGACTTAGTTACTTACAATTTAGCAACTGCTTCTAACACAGGAAATGTGCTCAATTCATCTTGGGTTTTAAATATGCCTGCCGATGTCTTCAAAGATGTGGCGTTATCTTTATTAGCAAGGGGAGGGCATGTGGTCCAAAGGACCGAGTACGCTGACACAAGTCACATTTCCTTTCACTTACAGTTTGTCCAATCACTTGTTAATGGGCTAAAAGAGAATGGCATCGGTGTGTCTGTATCACTGCAATGCTGCTGTGCAGAATTTGCCACAGGCTGTATCGCTGGAGCTGTACAGAAACCAGAAGTG
Organism: Oxyura jamaicensis; assembly: GCF_011077185.1. NCBI lineage: Eukaryota > Metazoa > Chordata > Aves > Anseriformes > Anatidae > Oxyura > Oxyura jamaicensis. The sequence goes on along the minus strand of NC_048894.1, from coordinate 19,253,378 downwards.
ATGTCTGCACACAGCCCCAGTTAGCTGTGTGATAGTGTGAAATCTCAGACCTGTAAATGACCCCAGCACAGGTAGGCCTTCACGAGCCATGAAATGTAAAAACCTTTTTGCATGTTGTGTTTGAGCACGTGGGGATAGAAGAGCAACCACACTTGCTTCCAGAACCTTTCCTCACCAAATTCCTACCAAAGCTGTACAATTCAATGGCTTGCATTCACTCTAAACCTTGTATCCTTTTTTTATTTTTTTTTGATAAAGTGAAATGAGCCCCTCAGTAAATCAAACACACAGCCCAAATTCCTATCATCAGTACTAACAGCCTTACATTTCACAATACATGTATTTTGTGCACTAACACCACTGTTTCCCCTAACATCTTCAAGTAATTTCCCTGGAAGAAAAAAATCATGCCCACGTGGTATTTCTGCACTGACAAATTGTTCAGTAACCCCAGGAGGAAAAGCAACGGCAAGAGACAGCAGGCAGAGCCACATACTCCTCTGCCACCAGCACACGACTAGGAAACAAACGAAGGCTCACTCATATCAAACAGGACTGAAATACCACTCCCCTGTGTGCTCCCCTACATGAATTCACCACAACCCGGTCCCAATTTCAGCTCTGATGAACACATTAGGTCCAAGAAGTACACCTGCGTTTGCCAAGTCAATACTTGGAAATGCATCGATGATGGAAACAGAGTCCTGTAGCAAATTCCAGAGGTGGGAAGGACATGCTGGCAATCCTGAAGGCTATCCCTCTAGGAAAGAAAAGTGAGTGTCTCCCAGAAGACCCCACGGTATCTATGAACCTTTATAGCTAACAGATGCGAGCTGAGTTTTGGCTTTCTCGCTGCATAACCTTTGTTCAACTCCCCCTTTATTTTTACAGAGCTTCTTTCTAAGAAACTCCTCTTTTTCAAGGACGGAGCACGAGCTTAAACCCCATTTGGTGCTTCTCTGCAGATGACAGGTCCCAGCGCGCCCAGGACGGAGCCGAGCGCTGCTCTGCCACAGACGGAGCCATGCGCCTCTCCACATTCCCTTGATTTACACAGAATAACAGCACAGCAGGGAAATATGCAGGGACCAAAAATAATGCTAAAAAGGTGTTTTAATGCTTTTTGATGCCGCTAAGTTTTAAAGCAATTCATGAAATGAAAATGAATACAAACCAGCACAATGTATTCCTGTAGGCTTCTGGTAACTGGCACAATCCCTTAGCTGGCATGTTTGTTTACAGGGGAGTGTGTCAAATGAAAGAAGACTCTGCTTCCAGCCTAGCGTGCCAAATGAATGAAAATTCTGCTGCCTCATGCTTGAGAGACCTAAAAAAGTGTGTTCTCTTCGGCACATGTGCACAATTACATGAGCTTCAGTTTTCTTGGCCGATTTGAACAACAGTATTTGTACGTATTTTGTTTTTCTGCTGAAACTATTTTAGCCTTTTACTTTTTTTTTTTTACTTAGATTTTCAGCAATTGATTATTTTCATATGAAAAAATAGATTGCCCAAGAGAACATCATCATGTATAACCGCAAGTTATGATTTAACACGAGTTTCGTATCTGAGATGCAAAGAACACTCACTAATTCTGTCACAATGTTTTTAAAATTACTCCTTCAAATTCAAAATGAAGAAAAGCTAACATACAATAACTAAGGGCATACTTCAAGCCACTACAGACTAATCTAAAATCCTGCCTGCTGTTATGGTTTATTTTCATTTAGTTTTTCATTCTAGTAGTTCAAAATGAAGGAATAAGTAGGTATCCTTTATTTATTTCACACATTTTCCAGGAATGCTGTTATATATTTATTATTTTATGCACTGTATTTATTGTTTATATTTTTATATAATGTTATTTACATTTTTACTATAGATAGTTGTGTATATGTATTTACAAGATGTGTGTGTGTGCGTGCATTCCCTTATAGACTAATGAAAGTTGTTTCTTGGGGGTTCTCCTGAAAATCTGCCCGTTGCTTCACAGATTTCCAGGCTACAGCTCTCAGATAAATGTAGCACCTAGAAGACTCCTGATCCTGCAATGTAATCCCAGGAACAAAAATCACTATCGCCCCTGGTTCTCAAGGGAGGGAACAGTGCTTTAACCATGGACAGCTGATGCTGCACTCGACAGCTGTGGAGCACCAGTACAAGGCAGCAAAGATTTTTGGGTGTTGGATCTGATAAGTTCCAACACTTCCTTCTATGTAATGCCCCAAATATGCTGCCACTTCATTGGTAATATAGTTTTCTTGCTACATTTCAGCTTTAGTATGTTTCTAAGAATGTAAGGAATTAAAGGAAATCAGAATCAGCAAGGCTACACCAATCCAAGGCTCTTATCTCCTCCTCCCTCCTCCTCTTGCTTATCCTGTTCCCTTTACATCCTGCCACCAGAACTGACATTACGGACCCACTCTCCCACATACCTAGCCTGTCCTTCCAAGTAACAGCTTCACAGACCTCAATTTAAGCATAAATTTTGGAGGGAGATTACTGATGACCACAGACTTAATGGTGTTAAAGAAAATCAAAGACCAAAATAAATAAAAAATAACATACACACAAAAAAGCTTTGGCTACTTTCTAAGTACTGACTCTCATGACACCTTAACTGTTGCTGTGACTTTTGTGACTCCATCTTTAATTGACTCATAAGCTCTAAAAGTATGTAAAACTTTTTATATTTCTGGGAGGTGTTTATAATCCTCAGTTCTGATGTCCAAAAAATGAGGAGAAAAATGACATATGAGAAAACAGGATATAGGATGTATGGCTGAAAAGATTAGAAAGCCATACAAGAAGCCAAGAGAGAACAACTATCTCTAACACAGCTGTTAAAATCTGCCCACTAGCTTATGCATCAGCACAGCATTTACATGGTGAATAATCCCCACAGACATCTACTTTCAAAATAAACGTTAACTATTTAGTTGCAAGTTCCTTAGCCCCATCAGCTGTGAAGGACACTAATTTATATGCCCCTCTACACATATCCATCAAATATGTATTTTCACACACGGATGCTAATAAAACAACTCATGTAAACAACTGTACTTCCCCAGCCGTTCTTCATGTTTATACAGTGCTTTAATTTATATTTTTAATTGTTGCTTGACTTCACAAGCATTTTAAGAATATTTAAATAAAAAATAAAAAATAAATAAAAGCTGTTACCTAAGCTTGGAATGAATACACAGTGAACATTTTCATCTCTTAAGTAACGCTTTTAATGCACGACACTCTTTAAACAAATTAAAAAACAACAACATGGGTAACGTGAAACTTCTACTGCAGCTGCAAAACCAATAGGAATGAAAAAAAACAAAACCCCATACCCTAAGTAGGTAAAGGATCTATCTATCAAAAACAAAAAGATGTATCAAATAGGATTTTATGAGCTCTGTCTCAGGTCCACTGGTACTCAGTATTTCAACTGTCGAGTTACAGAATCACTATTAAACTGGTCGCTACCACTAACCTCGGAAAGCCCACAAAGATGCTGTTGAACAGAATTCAGATTTTAAAAGATCTCAACAAACTGTACAATTGCTCTAAAGACGTAGTATTTTGTAAGGGAAAGGCTAACGGTCCGCATCTGGACAGAAATCATCAACTGCGTGAAGACGGGATGGAAAAAGGCAGTTAGGCAGAAAGGAGGGGTGAATCACAAGCTGAGCGTGAGTCAGTGTCACGCTGCTGCCTCTCTGCGCGGCGCAGCCTGCTGTGACACCCGCGGCACGGCTACGAGCAGCCATGCCACGCCACGCCGCAGCTGGAAGAGCTCAGCAGATCGCTGCCTCCGCTCCAACAGCGCTTCTGAAGACAGCTCTGAGCCTATCTGGAAGAAATGCAGAGGGAAGCAACAGATTTGAATAATAAGAGGTGTCGGAGAAACAAAAAGTGACTTGTTCAGGGAAACCGAAAGAACAGGAGTGACTTTAGCCTAAAGGAAGGGCGGCTGACTTGTAACACATCATCTTCAAATAGACAGAAGGTAGCTGCAAAGAGAAACGGAGTAATTGTCCTGTCCATACCAAGGTTAACCAGTAACCTTTAAACAACTGCACAAGCAGATTCAAGTTAGAAAGGATGAAAACTTCCAGAAGCACCACTAGCTACCACCGAACGGGCTGATGAAGCCTCCGTTACCAGCAGATCTCGCACAGGTTTATCAGGCAGGACTCAGCCTTAATTGGTTCTGCCACAGTAGGGTATAGTGGATCACTAACAGACCTGTGCTTTAGGATCCAAATACCCCTTTGAAGATGCATATTTAATAGCTACACTGACAATATTCCAGTGGGATTTACTGAAACTGTTTAGGTAGTTTAGAAGTTCCTGGCTGGAGGACAGTATTCCTGTCACCATGAAGATGGCAGTTCTCTGCCAAACCATGAGATTTTCACAGAATCTAAGCCATCCTCAGAAGGAGCAGCAAATACCAGGAAGAGGCAGGAAGCCCTTCTTTCCTAGGAATCTGAAGCCCAGAGGGCTCCATGACTTGGACTGCTAGGCATTGGGCTTGTTTTTCCTGCTACAGACCAGTTACTTTGAACCATTAAGAAAATCATCCTGTAGTAGATGTTTACTAATAAAGTATCCATATAATTTGAGTTTAGAAGACTCTCTGTCAGATTTATCATCTTCAAGTCTAGAAAGATACCATAAACACACAGGATCAGCAAGGTTTTCTTGGGAATGTAGATGAAAAGAAGAAAACCGGATGAGAAAAAAAGCATGCAGGAATTCCAACAATGATCATAAAAACTTTAAAACAAATGAAAACAAATTTCGTTAATATTTGGTTTATTTTGTAATATTTTGTTTATTATAAATAAACATTTAATTCCTGCAACAAAAACACCTATACAGGGATATGGTAGAGACACTGTATTAAACCATATCCAAGCCCAGCAGTCATAATATCTTCATTTATGACAGAAAGAAGGAGCACCTCTCTCAAAATTCTGCATTTCTTAATGTAATATTTGTTTCCACGCTCCTTTCCCCAGTATTTACCTAGTTTCTGTACCGTACTGTAATACTTCTGAAGCGGTCATTTTTCAGCAGCAATGTTATTTTTCTTAGCTCAGCGATGCCTAAAAATAGTCCTGTCCACTGAACCTGACTTTTGAGCTCTAGAAGCACCTCAGACTGCAGTCTTTTACTGGGTTGTTTGTCCTTACGGAGCCTGGAAGAAGACAGGAAGAGCTGAATGAATTCAAGAAGGTTTTCATCTATCTGATACAAAACCTAGGTAAATCCTTAAAAACTTTCTCCAGAAAATAACATTAGCTAAATGGAACACACAGAAAAGTGACCAGGCCACAAAGGTCTCACGTGTCAGGTAGTTATGTTTTCCATGAACAACATCATATCATGTTTCTCTCCTTCTCCCTCAGGAAAAAAAAAAAAAAAAAAAAAAAGTTTCACCATTTATTTTTGCTCTACTGAACAGAAAATGCCTACAGATCTTGAGATCTTACATAAATGAGTTTTTTTTTTCCCTATTTTTCCCCACAATCAACTAATCAAGATTGGCAAAATGCTGTATATTTTTAACTAAAGATTTTTCATCACAGACTATGTTAAAGTAACTTGGATTCCTCTGAAAGCTCTAAAGTACATTCAGAAACAGGTATTAATTTATTCAAAGTTTATTTATTTGAATTTTTTTCCAAATGCATTGCTTTAAATAGCTAGGTTTATAAAGAACTACCAGCAGCATTTATCAAATTCCTTCCATCTTTATTTAGACCGCTTTCTACTGAACTAGTTAGGATTTAGCCCTACCCACCATGTAAAGGAGTCGCATAATGATCCCTTTATACTCATTAACTACCATTTTAATGAGCTATTACTACCTCGGGACTCAGAAGACCTCAGGGAGGTTGTAACATGCCACTACCCATATAGTAATTCACTGCTGAGTTAGTACATAGCCTCCTTGAAAGAATAGAGGAATGCCCTCCATCACTCTCTGTAGTACAGATGCCAGTGTCAGCAAAATTTCTGTAAGACACAACCCAGCCTAAACCCTAATAAAAACCATCTCAGTTAAACTCCAATAAGCTTAACAGATTTCCTATTACTACGGCCCACCGCTTTGCTAAACGTTGCCACCCTCCTAACAGTGAGCTGAAAGCCTGAGCATTGCCTGGCTTCCACTCACAGTTTGATGGCATACAGCAAGGCACATCTGATAAAGGGACACGGCAGAAAGCAGAGGACATCCCAAATGACCATTCACAAAACCTGGCAGGTCTTTACGAGCCATAAACTAGCCAATGGATGTTCAAAGGAACCTGAGGAAAGAAATCAAGTTTATCATTAGGAACCATCAATTAAAACTCTAACACACACAATGAATTTATACATTATTTATACATTATTGAAAGCTAAAGTAAAACTAAACTTTAAAAAAATGAAAAATAAAAAAAATCTTGCCCTTATGTATGCCGTATGTATGCTATGACTTGTGATGGAACTGAATTGAAGACAGCCCTTCCCATTCACTAGTGACTTTGTATGGAAATTGGTATTATGGTTGCTAAAAATGCCTATCTGACATTATTTCTAGTGAGAATGAGACAAGTACTCCTTAAGAAAGATACTTACCTCTCAAAATGTATGGCAGCTGTAGGCAGACGCTGTTACACACAGTGGCACACTGTTCCCTGAATTGCCCTCTATGTTTTTTAAACTCAAGTGCTTGCACTGAACCCAAGTGAGAGGCAGAAAGTTGCACATGCCCAAGTGAGAGGCAGAAAGATCACTTTCCTGCTTTTCATAAAACCATTCCCTGCAAGGAGTTACTGTTCTTTTCCAGTACTACCTTGGAGGCACCCCGTTTGCGCCAGGAAAGGAGCGAAGTAATTCAGATCCATAAACTGCCTCCTCCCTCCTGGTCTGCAAGAGGCAGAAGACCAGGGCAAGACCTCCAGTCACCACTCACACAGAAGAGCCCCTCGTGGGGGGAATCCCACCTGGGAGCAGCCAGGAAGAGCTGGTAGAGGCAGTCGCTCTGAGCCTCTGCCATGCTCCAAAACTGCAGACAAGTCCAGCAGAAGCAGAGGACAGGCGTGCATGAAGAGCCAAAGCTGAGATGGTGAGAGTGAAGTGAACATTTTCCCTCTCTGAGCATTTTTCAGCTTGGTGAGTGCAATACCCAGCAACCTCATCGCTACAAAAGGCAGCGGGTATCAAACACGTGCATGAGCACACATGTGCCTGCTCCTCTCCTCGCCCAGACTTTAAAATAATTCAACGCAAACGAGCCTTTTTTGCTGGAAAGCTAAGTAGCCTGTCAGCACTGTCACAGGGCTGAGAGAGACAAAATAATAGTTCTCACCCTCTGAAGTCAAAGTAATGGAGCAAATGTACGGTCATTTTTCAGTCACTGATAGTAAAAGGCAGCATTTGGACGGACCGTATTTGCCTCCTCTCGTCTCTCATTCACCCATAGAGCCCCATTCTTGTCATAAGGAATGCATCTGTTTGCTCCCTCCCCGTTTCCATTTCCTCACCATCATGAGCCCAAGTAACAAGCAGATAAGAGGAATTTTCTCCTGGCACTGGAAGGAGAGCTCCTCAATCTGGAGGCAACAGCACGGCGCAGGACAGACGGCAGCAGCCGACTGCAGGAAGCAGAAAGTTGGCTGAGCAGAGCTGGTAGCAAGACAAACTGCAAAAGGAGGAAAGATCAAAATAAAGGGGAAGAGCATGAATTTTTCTACGCCTATGGAAAAGAAGAATTAGCAGTTGAGTGAACAGCAATAAAAACTTGGCACAGGTTACGTGCCATTAACTATGCTACGAGAACTCTGTTTCAGCCAACTGACCGCAGAAGATAGGGACTATTACTAATTCATTTACTTGCCTCTCAACATAGGATTACGGGATTATCAGCATTAAAGATAACAGTGCAAGTCAGAAGATAAAACTCTGATACCATGGTTTCTAGTAGAAGCACTGACAAATGTAGACTATTTCAAAACTAAAAGCCATAGGAAAAGTTTTGTGACCACAGGAGTTAAGTGAAGCAAAGATAAATTACCATACAATATTTTAACATGGGTTCTCCCCCAGATTCCCAAGTTATAAACAGAAAGTCAAGACTTGAAGGAAGATCAACAGACAGGCAAGAATATTTAGTAAGTAACTTTTGCCACAGGTAGAGAAGAAAGGAATAAAGCTGCAAGCCTGCAAGCTACTACAAGGAAAAAGCACTCTGTTAGTGACAACCCCACACGCACCAACAACAGGCCAAAGCCGCGTTTCCCTCTGTCTCATAACCTCAGCCGTGGAATCAAATCCAAGAAATTGCATCAGCCAGATGCAATTTCTTCCTCTCGTAACTTGTTAGGGGCGGGGGAAGGCTCTTTTTCAGAACCAACAAAACAAAAACCAAATAGTGGTGGCAGAAGACTGCAAAATTATTTCTGAAAAAGTCACAGCAAGTATCACTGGACAAAATAAAGGAAATACTTGCTGCAGGGCGAAGAAACTGAGTAAGCAGGAAGAAACGGGACTAGAACGAGTGTTTCCTTATCGAGTTTCCCTCTCCCAATTAGTCCCACACAAACCCTGAGCAGTCAGGCAGGCAGATGCCAGCAGTGGGAGCCGAATACCCCGTGGCAATGTCAACAAAGAGCACGCTGTTGGCAAACAGACCGAAAGGATAAAAAGTTTTGGTCAAGTTCTATTTTTGTTCTCTTTTGTTATCCGGAGAAAAGTTGGTACCTTATTTTTGGGGTGTTGGTTTGGTTTGTTTTTTTTAAGTAAGTAGCAAGAGAAATTACTGTTGAAAATAGTGAGGTTGTTAAAAGATAGATTTATTTAAATCCAAATTATAAAGTTACAGTTTAAAAATCCACGGGTAACAGAAACATGACAATGATACAGATAACAATGAGTATTCTGAACAGGTAAAGGAGATTTGGGGAGATCTTGGTGTTTCCATGGAAAGGAACTCCAGCCTTTCCCCACTGCTCCGCCGCCCTGCCTTTATGCATCGCACAGAAGACGACTGCTTACCCAGCCAGCAGCTATTCAGCATTTCTCTCCACACATTTGTTCATGTGTGGCCTCATCCACTCGTAGCTGCATGCTATTCAAACACGCTTCGAAGACGTGGTTATTTGTTTTGAAGCCCATCACAATGGCATCAGAGTTCATCAATAACATTATTCACCTCTGTAACATCATTAAGATAAGCGTGCAGTACTTTCCTTTTTTTGTTTAATGCCTTGCAAAATGAGGCACAGACTAAGGTAAAATCTTCAGTCATCTCAGGTGCTAATTTTATCTCCGATAGGATTTTTCTCAGCGCTCAGTATCAAACAACATTCCATACAGCCAGGGCACAGACTTTAATCGACTTCAGCTGCAGCTGCAAGCCCTCAGTATTTCTGCATATAAGCCCCTAGTACCTCAAATTATGCAACCAGAATTGCAGAGCACTCAAATCAATTAGTCACCACTTGGGAAAAGTTTCATTTAAACGACTTGCCTAGCACCACATAGGAATTCTGTGGCAGAGAGAGGAACAGAATCCAATCCTCAAGGGCACTTTTCGTCTGACTAGCTTACCCATGAAACCACTTTTTTTCCCCCTGCAATCTTCTCCCCCACCCTCTACATCCCCTCAACATCTACAGGTTAAACAGTTTTTACAGACAACAGTCTCTTTCAATACATAAGCCTGAAGCTGCACTGGGGCCAGATCTCTCCCTGAGCCTGAATAAGTAAAGACCCTGTAGAATATAATGTAGTGAATTAAAAATCATCACAATGAACAAGCACAAAGAAACCAAATTAAGATTTGAGACATTCTAAAAACTGACATTCCCTAATTTTACAGCACGCATCCCCAGAAATTTGTTAGCAGCCTTTAGATGCGGTATTCTGGTACGTGAGTACGAGTGGATTCAAAAAATAAATGGCATAAGCAATGCAGAGCTGCTTTATAATACTAACTGAGATGCAACGGTGATTTTTCCCCTACCAATAAACGCAGGCAGGCTCTCTGAAGGATCATTTTGATTCGAAAAGGTTCTACTAAACTGAAGCCCAATCTGGCTAGTTATCAGCTATTTCAAATTACAGACCTTAAGGCAAATCTAACACGTGACGGATTACTCCTTAAAACACTGAAGGTGCAGCATTTCCGAGGCGGGCAGCAGCAGGCTGTCTGCACACAGCTGAAAACCAGCACACCCAATTCAGGGCGGTGGGGAGAAAGCAGCAAACGGAGCCCAGCGCGGAGGGAGGGGAGGGAGAGGCAGCGCCCGTATTAAAATCAGATGAGCCCGGGTGTGCACGGACAATTGGGAAACACACAGCGTCCTGGCGACCGGCGGTTCTCCTACGGGGACGTGCACCTTTTGTCTCACCAGACCCTGAAGTATTTCCCAAGCGTTTTCTGCCAGGCATATGTATTTTTATCGTCTGAGACAAAGAAGGACGAGCCCCAGCACCTTGTAAAATCTCTCAAGTATAATGGAAGTAATGAGATACTAAAAATAACGGCAGCCGCATGAGAAACAGGCTAAGCTTTTTAATTACTAATTTTGTTAAGGTGCAGTAGAGTTCTTCATTAGTAATTCAGCATTATTTCTCTACATGTGAGAGTACTCCAGAAGCACAAATGAAGATGTCTACTTTCAGACTGCAAGTGACTGAAACTATTTTTTATCAAAATTACTGGGAATCTTGTCAAAATATAAATTGAGGCACATTTCCAGAGGTTATAAATAATCCTGAAGTGTTGTGCTTATGTGAATGGTATTGTCAGCATTCAGCAATACAAGACATACTTGCAATACTTTTGTACCTCTGCCTCATTTCACCACCGCATTTACTGTAAATCATTTGTGTAAGAATTAAAAAACCTTATGCACTCTGGAAGATGAACTCTGAGAAGCTGAATAAAGATGAGTAACCTACATCTTTTCTTTAAAAAAAGATGGGAAAAAATGAATTAAGAATGTATTTGTACTTGTGCTTTTGAAACAATATTTCATGTGGTTTGTGTTGGATAGAGTTTTCCTGCACTATATAATAATAACATAAAGAACTACATTATTCCCACATGGATCAATCAAAATTTTCATACAATCTCAACAGGATTATTTTAAAAATTAAATTCTGCAAGTTTCTAGGAATGTTAGGACTCATACGTGAGTCCCATCTGACAGCTGCCTAAACACTTGCAGAGTTGCACTCCCAAATAAACTCTCAGGCACTAAGCTTTCATCCACTAATATTTACAGATCTTGACTCAGACTTAAATATCCATGAACTGAAAAATTAAGGGCACCATTATTAGCAAGACAATTTTACATATGGAGAACAGTTTGTTTTACCCAATAACTTTTCTTTTTGTATTGAGCTTAAGCTGGAAGAAAGAGTCCTGCTTATAAAGGATTCTTAACACAGCAAGTACTCTTTGAAAAACTCAAATGAGAACAATTTCCATAATCATTTCAGAAAGACTCCACAGACACACACAGATTATAATCTATATACATACATTCTGTAATGTTCTTCACCTGAAAGACATTATACTAGCAAATTTTCTGAAACAACTACACTACCACTCATCTCTTTTCAACTAGTAATCTTGAAAATACTAAATGGGAAACTGGGGGAGAAAAGCAACTCTCAGAAATGAGGAAACGACAAAAGGAAATTGGGATGTGGTCCATCAGGATACATTACAGCTATAATTAGTTTCCACATTTCTGTGTCAGCATTTGTACCAAAAGAGTGACAATGAAAATATTTTATAGAAGACAACTACTCAAGGCTATTTGTTCAGTTAATCTTTATGATGGAGGTACAAGGAAAACCAGGCAGAAAAAAAACTTATTTCCAAAAAAAAAAGAAAAGGATTTTTTGTGTGTGTGTTCTCTACTGAAAGAAGTCTACCGAATTTTTTAATTGGGTCTAAAATTTAGGCAAACATCAAATAAAGGCACACAAACAAAAAGTGCCTGCTCACTGCATTGATGTGTTGCCATACAATGAAATTAAAATTCTCTTATGGTAAAACAAAACAAAAACCTTAAGAGTTAATTCTATGAGCAATTTTAAGTTCTTTGTGTTTATTTATTCTGCTCTCCCTAAACATTACGACAAGAGATGCTATTACAGTTTTATAAGATCACTTTTTCATAAAGTAAAATAAAACTGTTTAGATGATCTCATCATAGAAGGGGAATTACTGATTATTTTCACTAATTCATGATTAGCATTAATTAGTGTATCTTTTCCATCACTGAAAAAGTAAACTAAGGCTTGAAAAATGAACTCCACAATAATACTGAGTCGTCAGTTCTGGCAGGGCATTTTTACTTGCAAACAACAAAAGTTAAGTGTTGTCTACAGATGTGGGATTCATTCTTTGTGAATCCAGTAACGTTCAAGGAAATTTAGTCTATACATTGGTTGCTAGTTTTTGTGATTTTATGTTTTTTTCCATGAACTCACTTGTTCTTTCAACCAAAGCAGGAAGTAACAGTTTGAGCTTTGCTCAGCAAAGAAAAATAAAAATGCCAACATTTTGTTTTGTTTTTAAATGCCAAACAACCTCAAAGTTTTAATGATAAATTAATACCAAGAGGTAAGACAACTGCAGAGCAAAAACGACCCCATGATTTAGTACAATGAAAGAAAAAAGCCAAAGGATTTTTTGAAGATCAATATGAATTCGTTGACTTTAACAGAGACGAAACCTAGGAGCTGAGACCTTTACCACTACCAACAACTCTCAATCAGATACAGAGAAATAAAAATAACACATTGCTTCTGGCGAATTGCTACTACGGCACTGATTAATACAGAAACTCTTTAGTACAAACTAGTTAGCCTTCAGGAAGTGCGAGTTGCAGTACGCCCACGGTCTTTTTTTCCTTTTTGTAAAGGAAAGAGATTTCTTGAACGTAAGATACAGCAATTGTATGTAGTCATAAAATAAATACCCGAATGAATAAATTGCCCATCAGCCAAGAGAAGTTTACTTCTAGGTAGAATTCTTGCCTCCGGGGGGGAAAAAGAAAAACAGACTACTTCTTGAGTTACGTTTGCTAAATTTCTTGACAATCACCTAGAAGAACAAAGTTTATTTTGCACACATGTATGTATTCTGTCCGTATCTGATTTTTGGCAATTATGCTATTCAACCTGGCAAGCAGACAAAGCAAGATTAACACTAACTTCCTAAAACAAATCGATTTCATGTTCCAAATGCTGTGATAATTTTGTTAGTACCTTTCAAATTTCAAATTCCCCTAAATCAAATAGTAGCAGCTGGAAAAGCCTGCACTAGCTTCTTTTAAAATCTTATTGCACCACAGTAGCTAAAATTTTCCACTGACATTAAAATAAATGCAACCAACCTATACCACATGATGAAGTGAAACTTCATAAAACATTGTTTTCTAACAAATCCTATTCAAAACAGCACTGATAAGAAACTCATTACAATACCACTGATGAAGAAGTGCCACAATATTACAAGAACATTTCAGTCGGGCAGACACCAGCTAATACTAGAAATAGTGAGTTTAAATGCTTTTTTAAAATAAGAATGCTTTTTAAAAATACCAACAGCAACTGCAACCAAAGTAAATATGCGATAACTCCCACGAATTTTCATTTATCTTCATCCAAGAGTTTACATAGCATTGCCTTTCATAGAACTAGAACAATCTTACTAATGATTAATATATTTAATAGCAATACAGAGTCATCATTTGCTTTTTCGGTATTTTCTACAATTAATAACAGGCTGTACTTTTCACAAAACTCAACACGCTGACGTCTTTCTTCAGTATTCAATCAAAAACTTAACTGTAAAATATTAGGTGTGTGTATTTTAAACGAACAAGTTCAATCAAGTTGCTTGCTATTATCTGTATGGATGGTTTTGATACTCATTCAAAATCACTTACACGTCAAAGACACTGCATGAAATTGAAACCTTTACTAATGCCAAGGTTTGACCCAGGATCCTAAATAAATCTGCATGTACAGACCCTTGTACCTACACAAAGCACCAATTACTTCAAATAAGGTTTTGTCTGTGCGCTAGAGTCCACCCATGTGGAGCCAATTACTATAGCAGGGCCATTATATGGTTCATTTCCCCATACCAGCTTGGCAAGAGGTGTACATGGGTGTAGGGAGTGCAAAAGAGCCTTCGCCAATGAAGTGCCTCAAACGCACGCATATGCACTGTAATATTTAACGCTACAAACAAACGCTGCTTCGCCGAGACTTGGCCATGCAAAACAATAAATACCACAGGACACTTTACAATTTCAGCTGCATGTTTCTGTTCTTGGTCCACCAGTAAATTCAACCTAACCTTTTAAAAAATCTTGAATAACTATACCGATACTTAACCTACATAGCATATTTTTACCAATATCTGAGAATTCCTAAGAACGTTGAGAGGCAGTAGGATTTGAAGAAAAGAGTGAGAAAAAAGTCAGAATTTCATGCTCTTTGAGAAGGACAGTATGTTTGTTATAGAAGAAGCACCAATATTACTTATTGATTATGTCTGGTATCAATCCATTCCTATATGGAGAAGTTGCTGCTTGAAATAATTATTATAAATAGGAGCAAACCACTCATCCCCATTGGAAGTACTGAAGCTCCATCTAGAGGCTTTTCTTCCTCTGCTGTCATTTGTGGTATATGTAATATCACCTAGAAATGTGAACAATATTAAATGTCAGAGGCTTCCTTTGTACCTCCTCTTTTGTTATTCATAATGGTTCTTGCCCTGAACCTTTGCCTGGCAACACTAGCTCCTTCACTGCCATCAAGTGGTAAGAAACCAAAACTGAACTTAAAAATGTAAAATCTCAATAATCAGATTAAATGACCACTATAGTGCAGAGACAACTACAAACACGGAGTGCTGACAACCTTTATGGCTCTTATCACTGAACTTCTTGCACATCTGCCCTGGAGCGCTCAGAAACCTCACACAAATAATTAAGCAATGGTTGCAAAATCTACATTTCATTTTTACTTCAAATTGCACAGAATAAAGGTCTACATCCATATTCCCCAACATCGTATTTAGAACAAAAAGGTCTCACTATAAAAACATTTTTTAGCAATAATGCATGCAAGACATTACACTTGAAATACACTTGAATACACTTGAAAAATACTGAATTTGACGATGAGAGGGAAGACCACAACGTTAATTAGAGGGAAGAGCACAAGCATCTCCTCAGCCTTAGTGTTGCCTACTGGCAGTATCTCAAAAGCAAGGGCAAAACGTCAGCCGTGGCTTTGGCAGCGCCTCATGCAGCAAGCAGGCAGCTATGTCAGCCTCTGCCTTTGTGCGCCCAGCTGTAAGAACTGGGGACGTTCACTGAGTCAGAAGGCTTAGTGCTCTGCAATCAACAGCAACCTATGGGAAACAAACACAGACCGCACCAAAAACTGGGAGGGTTTGTCTGGATGGAATACATAGGAAACCGAGCTAATAAGGAACAGCAGAGCCACGCTGCAAGCCCTTGGTGACTTCGATTTCAGCCCTGTGAGTGACTTAGGGTTCAACTTTCCTCCAGTTGCTCATCACTCCCACATACAGTGCTGTAAATTGCAGAAAGCCCACAAGGTCTTCACCACGACTTGAAATACCTCTACCTTAGTAATATTGAACTGCTTCTGCCAGATCCTGTACGGACCAGCCCACAGACTAAACCCGTGCCGCCAAAGTACTGGGTGGCCGCTCACCTACTTCCACAGCTCTGCCAAGAAGCTCTTTGCTCACACAAAGGCATCTGTGCCATTGGGAAAGCAGCCTCCAGAGACCCACGCTACCCGTGTGCCAGAAGGCAGTCTGAGAGACCTGACTTCTCTGATTGCTTGGCCTGAGAGCCCAGCCTGCATGTCCAAAGATGCTGAAATGCTGTACCAGCAATTTGCAAACACGGTTGTGGAAAATTCTCCTTCATAATAACCACTGGTGTAATACCTATATACCCAAATTGAGACCACATCAAATATTTGCTCAAGGATGACTAGAGAAAGCCACAAATGATCAGAAGTATGGATTATGAAGCTTAGGACAATGATTTCTTCTGCAGTGTTGAGGGAGGGAGAACAGGATTTACATTGACATGCAGAAATGAAAATGGACTTTCAGAAACAACATGAGTAGGAAAAAATAAAAAATACGAGATTTTTTTTTTTTAAAGCAAAAAAGTAAGAGAATAAAAAAGGAACACAGAGAAGAACTATAATGTGCAGCCTAAAATCACATGCAGCTTTAAGCTTGAGGCAGCTCTAACTGCCTGTTGCTTGGCAATCCAACCTCGAGGTCCAACTGAAAAGCCAGCACCAATTTTAGATGGTCATTTCAGTTACAGAAAGCATAGGGATTAGACAAAAAGGCTCTTCCTGAAGCAATTAAACTGTAAGTTAACCAGGGTGCGCACAAGCACTTTAGCTCCTGAGCTAAAAGAAAGGACAGAATTTATGATGAGCAGTGAAAGCCACAGTAAAACATGACGGCAGCAGGAATACATTTAAAAACCAACAAACTAACCACAGAATAAAGAGAAAAGATGACCTCCAAGATTAAAGGAGACAAACAGAAGACATCGGAGATTTTAAAAATGAAATAAAATCCTTAGTTATTCTTCCTGAACATGACTACATGTAACCCAAGCTAATTGCAGATCTCTCAAAAGGATGTATTGAATACGCTGATAGAGAAATGTATCCAGAGACAGCGTGTTTTAAAAGTTACGGTATCTCTGATTGCTAAATGCAGTTCTTAATAAGAGGATTAAAAAAAAAAAAAAGAATGAGAAGACAAAGTATAGTATATTCTTGAGCAGGACAGAGAGCACTGTCAGACCGTTCACTCCTTCTGCCTCTGAAAGTTAGAACAGAAGGAAGAAAAACAACAGCACAAAAGCCATGGAAAACATCATCAAAAAAGACGGAATAATTATTAGCTCCAGGGGCTGCGTGGACAATCACCATGAACTGCAATGCAGGAGGTTCCTAAAAGGTATTTACAAAGCCTTAGCACTCGAGCATCGGTGTCAGCTCAGCGATTCTCAGCCGCGGCCACCAGGGACCCTATATGCCGTCCTCACTAAAGAAAAACCCTCAGTGCAGCCCCCACAACAATGCTGTCTTGGTGGAAAATAAAGCCCGTGGCACAGCAAAGAAAAACAAGCATTATATTTAGGTAACTATCTTGTTCTCTATCATTATTCTGGGACTGTTAATTTGAAGAGAATGGAAATGGCAAAATAAAGATAAAAAATCTGTGATGCCCAGTGAAAACTGCAGACCTTTTGCCAAATACTAGATTAACCTAGGAAATGCAACCCTAGCGGGCAGGTCTAAGCAGATCTGCCATGAAGTCTAGAGAGGAACAGAGAGAAATTCACTCATTTCAGGGATTTGTTTGGATCTTTTGTGGGCGAAGGAAGTAATGATGAGCAAGTGAAGCAGACTAAGCAGGGAGCCTAGGGAAAGTGTCTGCTTCCTTTTTTGGGCCACAGGTGTTTATTCTAGTAGTAACTGGGAGAAAACCTAGATCTAAAATTCCTAGATCAAGGGTGTCTCCCTCCTAGAAGGAAAGCTATGGCCTAGAAATTAAAGATCAACACATCCAAGACATTGTCTGGATGCTGCTTTGGCAGAAAACAAGCTTCCACACTTAATCCAAGTAAAACTACCAAGGTTCAACTTAACCAGAAATCGAAGAGCAGCCTGATAAGCAAAATGTCATCAGAAGATCAGCAATGTTTCTTCTGAAGATCAGCTTCTTTCCTTGGTTTGTATTAGCAACTACAGGACTTCCTCCAGATTACTGATGCTTAAAATCAGTTTTAAAGCATTTGTGCCAGAGCATATGCAATGATTCTTGCTAAGATCGCCAATTCAACATGTACCTTAAAAGTGTAATACAGAAGAGCTCAAGGCTGTGAAGTAATCTGCAAAGTGGTGGTAAGAAACATCCCGGCAGTGGCTGCTCCAAGTATACGCTGGAATTCTCCGGCTTTCCTTCCTCTCACCAGCGTGTTAAGACGCAGCCAAGTGCTATCCCACACTGTATCACACTTGGCTAGGTGATAGATTTTACACTCGTCTAACTCACCTCGACGTTTTTTTCTTCACCTCTTGTAATGATACTTTTTGTTAATCAAGTCATTACAAGACAGATCTTTGTGAGAATGAGTCCTGTTCTCAAGGTGCCTGCTGCCAGCACACGAATCTGTTATTCCTGACGTTCCAGGGATGCCAAAGCACAGCCACGTGACAGAGTCAGAACTGCATTTTCTAAAGCCTGTACAATTATCTCAAGTACTCCTACCATAAAACAGCATTTTTCTGCATGCAAATTAACATTCATTTAGTATTAATGTAGCTATGCAAAGACACCATTAGATACTGGGGGGAAAAGATCAGTTAATTCCCACATTTTGCAACCCACCAGTTTTCTTTCATTTTTCATTCTTAGGGTTATCTGAGTGATCGATGTCCTTCAAGGAGTCTTTCCTCCTCCTACGTTGGTGTATATAAAACACAGCCATTTTACACAGAAGGTTAACACAATTTTCTAATCAGATCTAGATAAAGTTCAGCTTTAAGGGAGATTTGGAGGCACATCTGATGCTATTTTAATTTTAGGATGCAATACTCGGCAATATTGAAAAAAAATAAATCTGTTTTTAAAATTGTTTTTTGGTTGGTGTTCCTTATGCTCTCAGCAGAGCCAGCAACAAAGAGCATGTGGTGCTGCTGCACAGCCGAGCCAGAAGGAATGAGAGTATAAGCAATAACAAAGGGGTTTTCATCTGTAAAAATAGCTCTGATATTAAAAAGAATAAAATGAGAAAATTAATGCATACTGGAAATGTTTCAGTTTTCCACAACATCTTAGCGGACTAAGAAATTAATGCAGCATTTGAAAGCCTGCAGGTTTGTTTTTGGTTTGCTTGTTGGTGTTCTTGCTTTTGCTTCGTACATTGTGTTTGCTAAAAGTTTTTCTCAATTTCAGGTTCTGAAACAGTAGTGTGTGTGTACTTTTTTTTTCCTGAAGCTTTTTCTTTTCATTGAATACGAAGAGATCGTTGGGCTTTTTAGCAGTTTGTTAGACTGTCAACCTCGTTTGGATATTATAATTTTGTATAAAAGTGATTATTTGTAAACAATTTGAATGTATGTGGCAACCTATGTTGTACATGTGGTGTACATTACCTTCTATAAACAGTAACACGGTTTGAATGTAGCCCTTGAAAACAGGGTTGTAACCCCTGGCAGAGTTTGTGCCAAGATGTTGGGTATTACTGGGCTCCCATCTGATGGATGGCTTGGGTGCAAATTTCTTAAACGACCTGGCTCACAGGCCTTCAACGTGTTCTTCTTGATGTCAAGCAAACAAGCAGTGGAATCAGACCACAAGACAAATCACATGCAGCCCCCCACCTTTGCTAAATCCAAAATTCTTCTCAGTGCTAATCTGGAAAACTTTTGGAGAAAATTTGAAGACGCACTGGAGATTTTGAAATAACATCGCTCCAGCTGTTCTCTGACTAAAGGGGAAAGGCAGAACTAGCGTAGTCATGCTCTGTACATACATAGTTCTATAGCTGTAGCTCTGAAATGCTGCTGTCTCAACACGAAGCACATCTGCTTGTTGAAGGAGCCTTACTGCACTGATACGGATGAGTAGCTTCTTCTTTAAGAGGCAGTAATTATTGTTACCAGAGAATCACTGTGGTTGGAAGAGCCATAAGATCATCAAGTCCAACCATCACGTAACAGTACCAAGTCCGCCCCTAACCCATGCCCCTAAGCACCCCATCCACCCATCTGTCTTACCTGACATATTTTGTGAATGATTCTGCAATGATTCTGATTAAATTTCAAACTGACTTAGACTGGCTTTTATAGTTAATGTAGTTAATAATCATCATTTCATAGTCACTGATTAATTCACCCAGTGTTATCTTATGGAATAAAAGTGCTGTGATGGCAGAGTAGAAAAGCTGAATGCCGCTTAGAGTTTTGTGACAGTTTATAATTATATTAGTCATTGTTTTTACTGGATCTTGTGCCTAACCACGGCTACTACAATGCAACAGTAGGAATTATGTATTTTTTAAATATCATCTGAAATGGAAGCCTCTTCTCATTTCCTATTAGGAGTTATTTAAAATCTTATTCAATGGAAAGATAAAAATCTCAAGTACTTCTTTCAACTGATCAGAAATTCTGAATAAACTTGTTTTCCAAGACAAGTTTCTTAGCTACCGTGTAGACAATACTTCTGTGAGTTTGTAACGTGTAGTTTGTAGTTTCAGCTCCACAGATTTTTTTCCCTGTTCCAATACTTTTCCAACACTACAAGCTTAACCCAGCAATGATCAAAACAAAACCATGAATTCCAGTGTTGGACCATATCAGTGGAAATACAGATTGAAGGAGTCAGCCAGTCAGTTGTATTTTGCAGTTTACAATGGTGAAAGACCAAACCTCTCCTGTACCTAAGTTATGTGCTGTACTTAAAAATGAAGCATAACCGATGTACATTCATGTTCAGTTATGTAGTGAGAGTTCCCAAGCTGGTGCACACCAGTAATGTATTCAGTAAATCTTCTTGGTCTTTGTGTTTTCTGGTTAATACTAGGTACTTAACCAGAAAGCTGCGTTAATTTTGCAAACAAAAGCTTCTTCTCCCCTGGTCAGGTAGAGATTAGCCTGTCAATGAGTTACTGATTTGCTAATTATCTGAATCACGGGGATTTTTGCCTTTTACACCTTTATACTTAACTTTCTTACTTATAAATGACTACAATGTGTAGACACCTTAATTTCTGGCAGAGGTGCGGACCTCTGAGTGAACTTAGATTTAAGCACAAGAGAGAGAGCAGGTAGCTGACGGACTGCCGGGGCCCTGTGACTGACTGGTTGAAGATCACTGCCTCCGTGCACTGACAGATTCCTCTGATCACTGGAAATATCAATTTAACAACGAAATAAAGTATCTTTACCTCAGTGGTGCCATTCAGCATGGCTTCAAAATGAGGATTTATAGTAGGATAAATATGTATCAGTTTAGAAATCATGGTGGTTTTTTTAGTGTTATTAGCAACTGAGAAAGCTGAATAGCTTTACCTTGTTTTGGATGCCTTCCAGGAATGCTGGATGCTGTGTGCACTGCCTGGTTTCCTATGTATACACTTGTGACCGGGTGACCCTTAAATTTAATTCTTAAGCAAAAATAATAGAGCCAAGGGCAATCGATGGTGTTACCTGAGGAGAACATGTGAACCTAGTCATGCATTGCCACCCAGTTTTTCCCTGCACCTCTCAGGCTCCCCAGTTTTTGATCAGCAATGTTAGGGGGTGCATTCCTGATGGCGCCCTTCAACCAGCTGCTGCTGCACTGGGTTTGGAGAGCTGTCAGCAGCATCCAAGATCGCTGCGTGGTTTATAATTGCCAGCTCCAAGTTCTGCTCTGTAACTATGGCTTTATGTATTTTTGTCTGTCACCTTACCCTTACCTACAGCGAAGTTAATCTCACAGTACCACGAGATTTCACCTCGTGCTTTGCTCTTCAGCTTGTCACTGAAAGTGTTGAATACTGCCAGTCCCAGCACCAATCCCCCAGCAGGAGACCTTTCAGCTGCCCAGTCTCAGCCCTGAAAACTGGCCATTAAACCTTGCTTTTTGTGTCCTGCTCATCAATCTTGTGCTTTTAAGACTCCCTCATCCCATCCTGTGGCAAGTTAGTTTCTTGGATAACCCTTGGTGTGGAACCCTGTCAGAGCGTTTTGCCAAACCAGACTGCCCTGTGCCTGCTGCATCCTCTCTCCATGCCCTCACTGGAGCACGCCAGGACCCTGGTGGGGCGGTGAGGCAGGGCTTCTCCTTGCAGAAGCCGTGCTGCGTCCTTCCAACAGACCAAGCACATCCTGGCTCCAGGGACCTTATTTTTTATAGACCCTACTGCCTTTAGCAAGGATGGATGTTAGACTTCCTGGGCTGTAGCTCTCAGGGCCTCTTCTCATTTATTTACTGGTACAGATGGGAACCAGCTCCTTGCCAGCACAGTTTGTGGTGCCCTCACCCCAGTGCTAGGTTACCTCCTTCACCTGCAGGTCTGTAGCTTTGTACAGAAATTACCTTCAACAGTGATCTCAAGTGAAAGCCATCCTGGCAACATCTTAACATCTGAATTACCTGTTAGGTGTAACGTGCCTGTATATTTACTTCAAACTGAATTAGCTTCTCTTGACCTGTTTACTGCAAAGAATGCATTGGCGTTGGAATCTCTTGAACACCTCCAACAGGAAAGACTCACGAAATAAGTTAACCAATTGCATGGTTGTAGCTTTATTCCCAAATGAAATGTTTTATATTTTTGTCATCAAGCACTCCCTAGCCAGCATCCTGCTTTTGATTATATTTAAAGAAATAAAGAGGTTTTGAAAATACAAACAGTTTGACATTTTAGTTTGCTCTGGTAAATAATAAGTCTATATTAACAAATCAGAAGTAGTCCACACGTTTTTTAGCTGCATATATAACAATTCTACCGGAACTGGCAGAGAAACCACCAAATTGCCATTTTATTCATGAATTACTTGAAGAAAGAAGAGCAGTTGTCATGCAGTTTTCTTCTTCTACTGTTACCTGTTTATGATTACACACATTTTCTTGGGAGCTCAGGCCTCTTACTGAGATATTCTGAAGGAACTTGAGACTGTGTCATCTGCTTCTGCTAACTTTGCATCAGTAACTAGCAGTAACTCTGTACCATCTCAGACTTGGACAGGAGTTGTCTTTTCAGAAGGTCCTTGGGAAGCCTTGGGTTTGTATTGTTGCTTGTGTTAAGGTTAACGCAGAGTTGTTCCCCACCCCCTTTGACTAACGGTACCTTTATACCCTACTGATTCCATGGATTTATCAACTCCTAAGCAAACTTCCTATTGTGATGTTCTGAAGTTTATCACTTCGGAAACATTTATTTTACTCAAGGTCGCCTGGTTTTGATGCTGCCACTTATTAGTAATGTCATTGATCATTCCTGTTGGCTTAAGTAAGATTTTTGTTGTTGTTGTTGTTGTTATATAAATCACTATGAAAACTTCACTTTTTGTTTTCTATGAAATGCTAGCCTTGAATTGTTGAGGAAAAAGACATGGGGCAGTTTTATGATACACCGTCACTTCTACAAGTTTTTAAAACTTATCCAGATAAATCTCACACCAGGGAACCTGGTTGAAACATAGGAACTGTAAGCATATGAAAGCTAGAAGTTTTATTGAATGAAGTATTTCAAGGGTTTAGCTTAGTGTACAATCAATTTTCTTTTCCTGCTAAGTAGAGTTGCTTGAGATACTCATACTTCTAGGTATTACCTAAAACAATTAAACCCTGGATCTAATCCTACCTTCTGTGCACCTTGACTAATGCCAAGGTATGCAAATCTGGGGTAGACTTGGCTCTTTGCTGTCATCTGCATTGCCGAAGAGTGAGATTGTTTGAGAACCCAAAGGAACAATAATCAGTATGGGGTAATAACGCATTAAATCAGGCTGCACCTTCTGGGAAGTCTAGCTTTGTAGGTATTTGGTGCAGAGTTCAGGTGGTCTTAAGATCAGACAATTTCATAGGAGAGGTGTTGGTGAAATGTTTTCTAGTTTGAGCTACATTAACAGTAGGACATGGGATTGTCCTGAGTGGGCTCCAATTTGTCATACTGTGACAGCAAACTGAAACACAAGTGCAATTAAACATTATTTAGTAGTGTAGCTGATCGTTATCACACATGCCTTAGCTTTATCTCAGTTTTGTGGTAAAACCACAATGTTTAACTTTGAGCCTTTTTTTAAGCCTTTGAAGCTGTAAGTTTGTTATGCTACCTGAACATTGTGTATTTAAATACATGCTACTCATTCTCCCTGTAAAAGGGATAGAGTTAGAGAGAAACACTTGAAGCACAAATTCTACCTTAATAATAGAGAACTTTAATCCTGATGTTATGTGTCATATTTTAAACTATGATGTTTTAAAGGTTTCAGTACAAAATGTCTTAGTATTTATTTGGATTTTTATTTGAAGTCTAGAGAATAAATTGGGACACTTTTATTTAAGTGCCCTTGCACAGGTTGCTCTTTTGCACTGCAACATGTCAACTTCGCATGCAAATATATCTGTGAATTTAAACACCACTTCACACTGACTACAGATGTCTTGTTTTCTTTCTGAGATTATTTCATTTATTGTCTTTGTGTTTGCTTTCCTCGGAGTTCAGGTCTTTAACAAAGAAGAACTTTTAAAGAAAACCTGTCTGATATTTAGAGAACTAACAGTAGGGGCATGTTATCTTCTTAAATTTCTGTCCTAAAGCAAGCAAAGCTGAATATGTAGGATGCATTCCCATAGCTTCCATACTTTCTTTTAACAAATTAAGACACTGCCGTTGAATTAACAGTATCTCATCATCATCAGGGCATTGGTTATCCTGCTAGCTATCAGGACGTATAAGGGCCTTACGTGACTGTTGGCTAGACCTGATCAAATTAATACTGTGGCCAGAAAAGACAGTACTAAACTAGGTTGGTTTCTGAAATTGATTTCTCAGTCAAGATAGAACTGTGTCTTTATCAGGTATTCAGTATTTTGCAGTCCAGATAAGACAAATATGCAGAGCGCTCCCCATTCCAGCTGCATGAGCAGAACTTGGTATTAACAACCAACCCACAATTCGCCCAAGGGTTGCTTGTGGAGTCCCAGGCGGTTTGGCTGCAAGCTGTGAAGAAGTAAACATACTGCAATCATTTCCAGTCTTCACCCCAGTATCACATTCATGGGACATTTTAAGAAGATAATTATTTGGGGTATTTTTGAGGGGGTAGCTTGCTCAAACAGCCATGCTTTTTGGACACTCCACTGGAATACAGCTGCCTCCCCTCCCAAACATAAGGGTGAGATGGTATGAGTCCTGATGTGGTGGTCAACATCGTCACATACAGTACAACTGCAGCAAAGGAGACGAATTCAAGACAAGTATAAAACACACAGCCGTGTACAAGCAGCAGAGGCCACCAGCACAGGTCACCTACCATTCCTCCCCAACAAATTGGTCACTCCCTTCAAACAACTGCAAATCAAACGCAGAACTTCTAGGAGCTAAAATTGCACATTGTTTATTTCCACAATTTGAAGACAAAGCTATTATGGACACATCCTTAAAGGATTAGCAAAGTGGAAAGCACAGAGAGCAAGAGAAGAACAGCTAAAACGTTATTGTTGCTGCACACAAACCAAATAAATAAATCATCACTCCTTATTTTATCCCTTCCACAGCCTTTTGCATACTGTTTTCTCCCTTGGGTTCCCTACTGCACATCCCTCTGCACAGTAAGAAAGAAGAAAAATAATCTGAAATAAATCAGAAAAGTATTACATGACTGACTTGTCAAGGAAAGCTATCAGTAAATGTCTGAAACTAACTCCAATGGCAAATTCTGCAACACTTTCATGTCATTAAGAAAGGAGGCAACAACAATCAAAGCAAAAGATAGTAATAAAAACAACAACAACAGAAACAAAAATAGATTTCCTTGGACAATGTCCAAGCAAAAAGTCAGTAGAAGACAATACAGAAAACACATTTTACTGGAAAATGTAAGTTTTACAAGCCTAGACTTCTCAATCATTTTTAAATACTGCAGCCATGAATAAAAGCATCAGGGAATTTGATTCATACATGATACCTGTCAGTGCACTTACACAACACATTACGTAAAGTAGCAGCAGCTTACCTGAAAGTTCAGCACTGTTAAAAACAACAAATACAAAATTCAACAGCCTGCTCCATTCTCAGTTACAAATCTGAGCACAGGTATCATAACTGGTTCTCTATAGCATTTCGTCCAAGCAAACTCTCCTGTAGTTTAGAACAAGTTGGTTCAATAGGATCCAAGTGAATAAACTCAACAATGACTTCGCACAACTTGAATTAATTTACACTTCTGATGAAAAACAGAGTTTCCAGAACTGCTGGAAATCTCACTTCCATGTATAACTTAAATGTAGCAGATTTAAATAGAAAGCTTAAAAGCATGAAGGGATGCAGAGTTATGTCTAAATAACATACGGAGAAAAAACACAATTACTTTTGTGGAATAAACCAAAATTACAGCAAAAGCCACTAGCAAGCGATTTGCTGGGATTTTTTTATTGCTATTTTTGTTTGAACTACTGCAATGAAGTCTATTACTGCTTCAATGTTGATGATTGGGTTTGGTGGTCTTCTTGGCTGTAATTGGCATTGGCTGTAATTGCCGTAATAGGAACCAAAGTAAAAAAAAAAAAAACGGATTTTGAAGAACCCTTCCTTTCATCCACCACCCAAAAGAAACACGCAGATTCAAGAAATAACTGTGATCTCTCTCACTGTCCAAATAAAAGTCTGCTACTACTACTACCTAGTTGGACATTACAGAAGCTAATTATTTTTGACAGACTGGACCATTGAAGTTGATGCAACATTTCATTTTTTGGCCATAGAATTCAGATTCTGTGACCAACAGCGCATTAAAGTCTAACCCTTCTAAAACTAGTAGACCCCCTTAATATGTATTTTGAACATGAAGCAGAAAATCTGAAACAGGTTTCTGAATGTAGACCGTGAACTATTAGACATGATGTTTCATCACTATCCCAACAACTTTGATTCCTCCAATATGGGCAGTGAGCCATCAAGCTGCTACGTGGCACTTCGCGGCACAAGGCTCTCCAAAGTCAGAGTGGATATCCTAATTGTCATGCAAAGCCAAAATAATCTTACAAAATAAGAAAAGCCTAAAGCTCACAGCTTTGACACGATCATTGCAGTAAGTCAGGTTGGAATTGCACAAGTGTGAAGCTCTATCTCACTGAGTCAAATACTTGCAAAGCTTGGGAGTCTAAACCAGTGTTACCAACCGAGACTTTTTTCTCTAAAACATTCACAGATGACTTTAGTAACACTGCACCCACATACGTTACCCTTAGAAAGCATCAGAGAAGAGAACAGCCTTGAGTGTTGGAAGGAACAACCAAAATAAGGCTTTAGAGCATGATCCAGTTTGTCACCAGGAAGATGAAACAGACTGCTCAGTTTCTGGGCATCCCTCCTATTTCTCCTACCTCATCCTGCTTACATGCACTCAGCCAGCCAGGGGAGAGAGAAGACCTCTACAGGTAGGCTGTTTTTGCTGAGGACTTGAGAGCATTCCTGAATAGATACGGCTCCCCCTTACATGCCTCCTCCCACTTGAGGAGACCAGCCTGCATACTCAAGTTCCCCCAAAGCTCTACAGCTAAAACAGTTTTATCTAGTTGTTTGGGTTTTGTTTTGGTTGTGGTTTTTTGTTTGTTTTGGACAGTGACCCCCCTCAAAGCAGGAACTGTGGCAGCCCCAGACAATGTAACACTGACAGTTTCAGAGGTAGCCATTCATTCTGGACAAGAAATTACCAAATCTATGCCCAGGAACTTTACCCACATAACACGTGAATCCACAGCTTTAGAACTGCAGCGATGAACATCAGCGGGCAACACACTCGCAGCATTCACCAACTATGCAAGAACCTATTACAGAAAGTTTTCTTAGACTGCCGTTATGCCTGGGAATATCATAAAAGCCAGGTAATTTGTCACAGGGTTCATTTCTGGCAAGGTCCTGCCTTAATAGGCAATGTCAAGAGGTAAAATTCAGCATAAGCCATTTCCCATAAAGTGCATCTACCTCAGTTTCTCAGCACAGATGTGCTAAGGAGCGGACGTGCCAAGCAAACTTCCTTACTTTTCCCACTGACAGCGTGCCATGAAGCAGCCCTGGAAGGGCCGAACTGGGTTCCTTTTGGATAGGACCGAGCTGTAAGACGAATACCAGGAGCTCAACCACCGCACTTCAACACAAGTGGGCACCGAGCCCACGCGGCCAGCCTGGAATGAGTTCAACAACAAAATTCCCTGAAACGCAAGCAGTGTGGGCATCAGTTCCTCGGCACCAAGCGTTACCTTCTGCAGACACAGCCCTGCCGGACTGCACCACTTGCTAGGGCACACACAGCTCCTCTGTTCCTGTGGCCTTTCAAGGGGCCCGTTGGCCCAACACCTCCGGCTCGTCTAGAGGCATCGTGGCTTCTCGCAGCCGAGGAAACCCGACTCCTTGGTTTTCACGTCTTGCAATTTCTGGGAACTGCTAACACACCAGGAGCTCGCAGGCTGCAGGACTGAAACCAGGCTGTGTACACACAGCTCTGACCTGGCACTACACCGTCACCGAGCCATCCGCTGCCTAGCGGTGACACTGATGCAGCACCTAGTTTTTTTAGTAAAATCACGTGTGTTAAGCTTGTTCAAAATAAAACTCGTGTGTACACTGCTACTAAAGAAGGCACTCAATATTTTCAGGGGCTATATATTCACCCCTAGTGTCAGCCAGCAAATTGCACCCATGCGTTAAGTTTTCCTCAGGACTTTGAGGTCCCAGGGCCTCTTCTACCACGTCAGGATGCTTGGAGAAACTTCGTGTTTGCTTTCATACGCAGCACGGGCCCAGCAGAACTTACAGTACAAACCTGTTCCCTTATCTGATGGCCTGCAGAAGCCAAAGCCTTACTCAGAAACTCCTTGGTCCCAAGTGATACAAGGCACACTGCCCTGCCCAATTCTCACAGTACAGTTCGGGCACCTTAACACATCTTCACTTCATGCTGCAGAGTGTTGTTAACGCAAACAAACAAGCAACTTTTCCTAAAAACCTCTCCATCAAACCCCTTGTATTCTAGAACAAATCCTGAAGTTTCACAAGACATCAGAGGCCTGTGGTGCCTTCCTTACAGAGAGCCAAAAATAGTACAGCAGCGGGCAGTCCCCTTGAAGCCACATACACAGTTATAATCAACAGCATGCTTGGCAAGAAGTTGCACGGGTGCAGCTGATGCCAGCTTGGTTCATCCAGAGCATACCATATTTATGCAGGTACTGGCTAGTAACAGCCATAACAGACAAAGTTAACTCGATCGGGGCATGTGTTGCCCTACAAGCTCACAGTTCCCCAGATCTTCCTGGAATTTTTCCAAAAAGTTGGCATCGCTTTTGCATGTTCACATTCTCAGGTAACAAGGTAATTTTATGACTGAGTCTGCACAGTCTCTGGTTTAATTCAGCAACTTCATGTGAGCTTTAAGATGAGTGCTATCTGGTCCTGATCCCTTTGCCGGTTTGAAGCTCTCCATATTGAAGTGATTATGGGAGTGATTATTACAGCTGATCTGTCAAGAGTTTATGATTCTAATTTGCCTCATTTGGACACAACTTCGGTAAAGAACTGGAAGACATGGAAATGTAATCTTTTCTCAAGCCAAAGGTTATCGTAATCTCTCCATTTTACTAGGTCAAACTTCTTCAGAACAGTAATATTTTAAGTGAGCCATTTGAGTTAATCACATCATCAATTTAAGCACAACCAAAGAAATATGAAGGTAGAGTAATTTAGGAATTGTTCAAAATGGCAGTGGAAAAAAAATTAAGTTTAACTCTCCTTTATAAATGGTATGCCATTACAGATCCAATGGCTTAACAGATAGAGTGTGTCCTTGCATCACATTCAGATACTTCTTCCTCTAGTGCTCAACTTGGATGCTGGATAAGATGACCTCCAGAGGCCCCTTCCGTCCTCAAACGCTGCAAACCCTTGTAATTTCTCAGCCAACTCTTCCTTGAATTCAAGCACTAAGCACAGTTATTAGAATAACTAAGTCACAATCTTACTCTTTGTCATTCCGCTTTCACAACAAAACTCATTTTCATTATAACATCCTGCAACATCCCTGTCACCAGTGCTGGAAAGCATGACAACAATAGCGTTTGAACCTAACGCTCTGCCAGTGCAATGCCGCAAGGTCACTGAGAAGGCAAAACACAAAACCCTTAGTCCAGTAAATACAGACTAGCAACCAAAATCATCATTTCTCTCCAATTCCAGGGGAAAATCCAGCAGCCAGAGGCTTCATCAAAGCACGCGAGAGAGTTAGAGGACTTCCCACAGTCACCTTGCCGTTTGAGGTCAACAGCAGCTTCTGACAGTGCACGTGAGCTTCAAAAAAACACCAGCACCACAGTTCTCCTACCAAGATCTAATGCTGTAATGCCTTTAGAAAGTATTGGACTCATTCCCTGCATTTAAAAAAAAACAAAAAAACAAGGTGACGTCCAGAGAAATCTGGCAGCCTGATATGCTGCTGTTAATAAGCATGGTTGAGCATCTGCATTTTAGACATGGAACTTACATCCTGCTCCCAATCTCCCTCTCCCATAAATACATGGGGGAAGGGATTATCAAGACACAATACAAGGCAATGAATACCAATGAATACCAGAGGAATACGGAGACAGGGAAAAAAAAAAACAAGCTTTGATGAATGAGAGATTGTGAAACAGTCCAAAGGCACAGCCACAAAAGGCTATATTCACACAGTCCCTGTCCCTCTTGTGTGCAAACCCCAAGAAAAACACCTGAGCATATGGGAACACAACCACCAGCACCAGAACTACAAGATAATCACAGCACTGTAGTCAAAGGCACGCCAACTAAAACAATAGCGACATACAAAATAACCAGTACATTAATTCCATTGAGTCATAGTTCTAGAAAACAGCAGAAAACCTGAGGAAACATGCAAACAGAATGCAGAGACATTATGCTAAAAGGCAGCTGTGTGTTACGGCATCCAAGGCAGAGCACAAAACACCCATTTGTGCACTTCCCTTGACCCCATTACAAGACCAGCCACCTTCTGGACACGGTACGCCAAACCGCACGAATCGGTGCAAGTCAGAGCCCTACTTCAGTGCCTTGCCTGAAACGCTGGGACAGGCCAGAGCTGGAGAAGCAAGCAGCAGGAGAAGATGCCACATGGAAGAACCTGTAAACCTGTACAGCTTTCTCAACTTTTTCTCTGCTTGCACATTGCAGGAGATTCACATTCTCCGTTATGATCTCCTAGTAACGTAATGCCTGAGTTGAAGCGTGATGTTTAGTAAGAAATTGCTCTGCTAGCTCACAATGTTGTATTTTGTTAGTCTTACTGTGCAAGGTACAGATTCAGCCCTAACCAGAAGGAATGTGGACGATATGAACAAAAAGATGAACATCTGATTTTAACATTGCTAATCAAAACACAAAGTATTGTATGCCTACGTTACCTAAACACTAAAATTGTTCTTCAGGAATTAAAAATGAAACGTTTAGGCTCATAAAAGTGAAATTTGTGTGGCAGCGCTTGCTGTGATATATATATGATGATATTCCATAGCATTTAACACCAGAGGCTTAAGAAGAAAAGCAAAAAGCGATGAAAGACTCAGAATCCCCCAGCTACCATCTTGCAAGCACAACCAGTAGTTTCCAAAACAGGGCCCTTACAGGTGCAGACACCTCCCCTCTCTTTACAGGGGAGGCCCTAACAAAACGCACCTGAATGTAGTCTTATTCTCAGTAACTACAAGGGCTACAGAGAACAGGCTTTGAAGTTTAGAAGTTATTAGAATAGCAGGATCACACACCACAACGTAGAGGTGGTAGGAGAGAAACTAAGAATGGAGCATCTTCTGGGGACAGTGGTAAAATAAAAACCACATAAAGAATTAGAGATTCAGGAGAGGAATACTGCCCAGAGAAAGTGACAAGAGGATCACTGGTGTGTAAGAGATGAGGCAAGGCTGTGCATGCAGAACAGCACCCGGGAAACGAAGGCCATGGGGTGGGCTCCAGGACAGGCAAGTTGAAGACATGGCGCGGCAGCAAGGCCAGCAACAAGGGACCTGGGATGAAAGCACCTGGCTCAGCAGTGCCTGACGTGACTGTGTGTGGACGAGAACTACCTGGAGGTGCGCAGGGATCGCTGTGAGATAACTCCCGAGCGTTGCCTAGCAGATGAGGAGCCCAGGCACAGCAACCCGGAGGCACGAGAAGTGAACACAACCATTTAAAAGCCATCCCCAGGGGAAGGGCTGCCGGCTCACCACACGCCGGGGCTGCCATACGGAGGTGCACGGGGCTGCAGGGGGCCGAGGCAGAGCGCCCGGGCAGGGAGCGGAGCCCCGGGGGGGAAGGGGCCGGGGGGCAGCCGGCCATCTTCGTGGCCGTGCCGGGGGGGGGGGGGCTCGGGGGTCCCCCCGCTCACCTGCTGCACCCCGAGGAAGTCGTAGAAGTTCCGCGGCACCTCCTCCACCAGGTCGAAGAGCTCCAGGTCGCCGCTGTCCCACGCGCGGCCGCGGGGCAGGAGCAGCGCCAGCAGGGCCAGCGGCAGCAGCAGCGGCCGGCGGCGGCGCGGGGCGGGCGGCGGGCGGCCCATGGCGACCCTCGGGCGACCGAGGGCCAGAGCGAGGACGTGGCCGGGCGGGCGCAGCGGCAGCACCCGGGCGCGAAGGGAAGGCGCCAGGCCCGGCCCCGCCGGCTGCCGGCCCCAGCGGGGGCGGGCGGCGGGGAGGGGAGGGGAGGGCGGCCGGGGGGGGGGGGAATTTCCGACCGGCCAATCGCCGCCGCTGCGGGGCGTGACGTCAGCTACCCCGGCAACCGGCGG
>NC_048894.1:19171657-19220617 GCF_011077185.1 Oxyura jamaicensis | reverse complement strand
CCTCCTCCTCCTCCTCCTCCTCCTCCTCCTCCTCCTCCTCCTCCATGGCTCGGCAGTGCGGGTTACCGACATTAAATCGCTTGTTTCACAGCGCTGCCCTCCCTGTATCCCATTCCCATCCAGGCCCAGTTGTCCCTCTGAGGAAGGGCATTTCCAGTCGCCTCCAAAATACCCGTGATTTTCTGAATCTACCTCAGAAAGCAGGGTGTTTTTTTTCCAGTTTACAAAAATCCTTTCCTGAATCTAGTTTACAGAAATCCCAGCTGCTGATCTAACGTCCTAGGAGGAGCTGGGCGCCGTTTCCACCAGCAGAGCACTGCCTTGGACGCGCCGTTGTGGCAGCGAGACGTGGCATCCTGCCGCGTTCAGAACGGGCTGCAAACACCCCTTACCAGCTGTGTTCCGTCACACACATCATAGAATGTATATCGTACATACATCATTCATCTTCTATTATACACATCATCACCTTTATCATATCCTATGATTCTATGCTTTTCCAACTCAGGCTAGTCTCGGGCATTCTCTTCTATTGAAGCTGTTCCCCTTAGAATAAACTACTTAAATATTAATTAGATTGACATTTAAACTTATGTTTCCACATCCCATATGCATGCCCTCTGGGCTGGTAGGACCACAATTCTGCCGCTGGCTCTGTTTCCTGAAAAGACACCTAAACCCATTTGCCAGGAAATGATAATTTAACCAACATCTGATGTAGGCTCTTTCCCCCCGGCCCCCCCCCCCCTTTTTTTTTTTTTAATTTACTCCTCTCAAAAAGGAGCGCTTAACTGTTAATTCTGATAATCTTAAAAAGTGCTTCTTCACTTCGTCACAGAGCCAAAAAAAATAATCCTTTCCTAGAGAATCGCAAAGTCATGAGGAAGTCTTGGGCTAGCTGTTCCATCAGTTGCTTTGTTTGCTGGAGTAACTGAATCTGTTATAGATCGGTATCTTCCCTCTTAATTGTTTTCTTCTATTCTTTTTTGCAGATCAGTACTTATAGCATAAATTCCCTTTGTTGCCCAGTCTGTCTGCACTCTCCTTGTGTTCAAGCCTCAAGCTTTATTGTACAGAAATGCCAGCTTTCAATTCAAAAAGTTACCAACCCATAAGGTTATAAGGTACAAAGCTTAAAGATGCAAAGGACCATCTGATACTGGGGGCAAATGAAGAGCTCAACGAGGCAGTATGTTTTTAAAACCAGCTTAAAGAGCTTTTTTACTGTCAGACTAACAATACTCCAGTTGCCTTAGTATATGCTTTCTAAACTCGCCTTCCTTTCTGCCTTGTTTTGTATCTTCAATATGTACTTCATTTTGCCTCATTAGCTTCTAAGCCTCTTTAGTTAAGCTGATCTAGTACAATGATCATCCTTTGAAAAGAAGCCTTTTTAATTTTGATCTTATTTTTATCATTCAGAATTTGTAACAGAGGATGACCACTTTCAAAATCTGTCTCTGGTTGCTCTTGCTGAAACTGAAGTTAAAACCTTGAAAAACTGATAAAAGCAGCTGATCACTTCTGTTGAGACTAAGAAAAACTGTCCTAACACTGACCACCAATTTCAGGTAGATTGTGGCTTCAATCCTTTATAGAACAGCAGAAGGTGATAGTTACTTTGAAAGAAATATCTAAGAATTCTTCAGCTAAATTATGTTGCCTTTCACTCAAGAGGAATGTGAATTTAGGAATAATAACAGGAAAAAAAGTCACTGATGGTAATAGGATTATCATTCTTTAAAATACATATTTAAGAGATATCTTACATTTAAGTCAGCATACTTAAATTATTCCTATCACTTTTAACAATGCAGGAAATTTGAACACTCATTTTTTATTCTGCTTCGTAAACTATTAGAAGAGAAGGCCTGATACTGCATGTAACATTTCTGATTTTTTAATTTATTTTTTAATTCTAGACAATGAGATTGGTTTAAAAGTTTCCATTAAAATCATTCTGTACCCCAAGAATAAATACTGATATTTTGGGAAGAAAATGCTAAAAAAGCTATTTAAACACTTGAAGTACCACCATAATAACGTCTGTCTCTTCCATTTTTCTGTTTTCCTGTTTCAGTCATAAGCAGTTATTTTTTCTTGGTGAGTCATTAGAGTCCTTCCCCCTTCTCCAACACTTCAATTAATCCAAGTCACATTAGACTTCCACAGTACAAAATAGAGCAGCTAAATTAAAAGTCAGTTCTCTCTCCTGGTTTCAGAGAAAGACTTAAAATACAAAGCAAACATCAACCAATTCAGCAATGCTTGCCTGAAACAGTAGATGTGAGAAATTTGCAGTGACACGGGCCGTGACTGCTGGGTGAGATGACCAGCGATGACAATTTAAATCTTGGTATTGCTAACTCTGACACAAATGCAGAGAAGGTAGAAAATTCCACACAGCTTTGTCATCGTGGTCTAAAATTACTCATGTGGGGAGGTATTACTATTTTTTTCTAACACGTATACATGACATTTGAATGGCTAGAGGATCAGAGGAGGGTTTTTAATTGAGCACTATATTGTGTACGCAGCCTCCCCAGCTGGGCAGCACCTTTATTTTAAAAAACTGGGAGCTGGAAAGGCGAGTATGGCATTTCCTTTCCCTGCCTCGAGGTTTCTCTGCCTGCACACGCAGGCAGGTATCACTGAACCAGGTACGCTCGACTACTATGCTCTCCTTTGCAAACCGTAAGGGCAAGAAACATATGCAGGAATATAACTTGTTTAAATAAATCTATGTTCTGATGCTAATTGACAGTAGCACCCGAGGCCCGAGGCATGAACCGGTTATTATTACTGTTTTAACACCACTGAAAGACCAACATACTTTAAAGCCCAGTAGGATTCACGCAATCATATTCTGAATAGTTAAAGAGCGAGCCTGCTATGTTGGTGTCTCGAATAGATGAAGACCAGTGGAGAGAGCTTATTAAAGGACCACTTTTTTTTTTTTTTTTTTTTCTTTTTTTTTTTTTCTTTTCTTTTCCCTAAAGATAAACCCTCACTCTTAGCAATTCACAAGTTTGGCTGCTCTGCAGTCCATTCCAATTTTCCCTTCTGGCTGCTCAGTTTGGGTGCTTCTGCATGGGTTTGTATAGTAACAGTAGTTTTCTGTGTTAACAAAGCTGGCTTAAGAGTTTCCTGCGCCCTCCCCCCAGACCAGACGCTTGTTCCCACCTCTGCGCCGCTGTTCGCTGCCTCCTCGGCTGTGCTAATTCAACTCTTTGTGGGCCACCTTATAAATCAAATGACTGAAATGATCCAGGTTTTTCCAAAAAAAAAAAAAAAAAAGAAAGAAAGAAAGAAAGAAAAGCTGTTCACACACACGTACATACACATATGCACACAAAAACTCGGATTTATTTCAGTGATCCAATTTACAGCACGGCCCAGAAGCAGCTGCACCGGCACAATCAAGGGGACAGCGAACTGTGGTGAAGGAGCAAGAACAAGAGGGCATAGCAGGCAGGAAACTGCTTGGCTTAGACTAGCTTTCCTATCAGGAAATAAAACAAACAAACAAACAAACAAACAAAAACTTTGTATAACTATGCCCTGAGAGCTCAAAGCAAGCAGTTCCCCAAGCAGTGAGGCTAAACGGAGTGGAGGGAGGCATTCTCCTTGGCAGCTGGCAGGGAAGTTCGGAGGGCTCACCCTGGAAGAGAGGGCTCTGCTGCCGAGGCAGCGGGTGAGAAGGCAGGCACCTTGCTCGGAGGTGTTCCCTAGCGCTCTGTCCTGCCAGCCAACTGATCTGGCTTTTTAAATGGTTTATTTATTAAAGCCAGATCATTTCCCAGATCCAGTTTGGAGCGTAACCACACAGATGGATGAGTCAGAATGGAGCGGAGAAGGAGGGAAGGTAGCATCCAGCATGGGAGTGGGAAAATAAGGGGGAACAGGATCACTTCATAGCAACCCTGCCCACTGAAAGGTTTGTAAGGAGTATGCCATTTGTGTAGACCAGCTGTTACCTTAGGCCAGACATAACTCAAAGTAATGAGAAAGAAATGTGGGAATGGAAAGAGAAGCAAAAGCAACAGAGCTAAAAACAGAAAGCTGACTATTACAGTCCATCAGACATGAAAGAATATTATTTAGGAAATAGCTATTTCATGCCTGGTCTGGGCAGCTCAGTCCTCTCTTTTAGTATATTACTTTTTTTTTTTTTTTTTCTTTCCCCTCATGTTACATCATTAGTACCAAAACCAAAACAATCCCTGCCTTGAGCATGCCATACCTGGTGATGTTATTTTCCAAACTGAAAAGGTACCTGAAGCCACATTAACATCACACAAGATAACTCACACACTGTGGGACAGAGAAAAAGGTTTCATCTTCAGAATGCCAACCATATCCTAAGAGTATAAGGCCAACATGTGAAAGGCTTAATCATTATAAGTGGCCTTTCCCAGCATAAATGCATAATGTTTTGCTCCATGACATGGCAATAGTCCATCATTATATTTGAATACGTATTTTCCTGTAGAAGAACATCAACATGGGGAAGCACTATCTCAGACAAAAGTTCAGGAGGCACAAGAATTAAAAGACAAAACAAAATCAGTGATTAGAAAGCTTATACCATCTTCTTAAATGTATTCTCAAGACCTTTCAAAATGATCTGTGGTTTAAACTGAAAGTGGACGACTTCCATGCCAGTTTTGTTATTGCCATTCCAAGAACAATATCCTGGTACTCTACATATGGAGGTGCTCCATGTGCTCAGGCTGAAAACCTCAAGACAACATTTAGAAACAGGTACAGGACTTTTAATATTTTCCTCCAGGGAATATTGTGCTGGTCTCCAAGAATGAGAGCTCTGACTGTATAGATGATACTACTAGAGTATCAGAGTGGGGTCTATCTAAAGATACTGTGCATGAATATAATTCCCTCAGTCAGTAATATAAGAACACTGGAAATCAGTTATTCTCAAGATTACAACATGTCCTCAAGACATTTGTGTTAAACCCAGAGACTAGGCAAAATAAGAAACATGATTTGGAAATGCAGAAGGTCTCATACAGTTTTTGAATGATGACGTTGATTCCTTTTGTTCTGTTCTGTAGTGGCTATCAAAGAACGATGAAGCTTGTTCATTACAGGATTTTTCTTAATTATGTTTGACACATTAAGTATTGCTTAGCAGTTTACTTTTACTGGTATTCGCTGAAACAACTAGTATCCCTTTTTAATTTCAAGTAAACTTTCCTAAAAGTGTTTTGTAATATTTTTAAAAATTAATTCACCACCAGGGGGCAAAGAACTATTTCTCCGGAGAGAACATTTTATATCAGTTTCATGAATGCATGACCCTTCCAAGGTCCTTTTCTATTTCACAGTAATTACAGACTTGATAAGTATATTAAAAATAAACAAATAAATAAAATGTGCAGACCTAGTAATACACCAGAGGGACATCTTTACTATTTTTTCCAATCTTGACTACTTTAATTGTAAGAAAAACCTGGGAAAGCAATCTGAAGGACCATGAAGATGTGGAACAAGATGGCTGCTATTTGAGAGCAGCTTCAGTCCTCTTTGTACACGCAGCGGTTTTACCATTCCTCCTCCATGTCCCACACTACGTTTACAAGAAAACAAAAAACACATCTAGGTGCTAAGGATGGTAACAATACCCTCCTTATAATAACTCAATGATAACTATAACCGGTGTCCTGATATTTGTATTCCAGTTGATTTTAATTCCCTGCACTGGTCCCTCCTTGTATTCTTCATTGCCTTACCACAGAAAACCTGGTTAGGGATAAGAAAAAAATAAATTCAATTTGGCAAATGAAAAAGGGTAAGTTTAACATTGCATATCATCAGAGAATTTGCTTATTGCTATGAAGAGGTATCAAATCCCAGACGATACAATTCTGTTTGTAACACCACGCAACACTGATCTCCCAGTTATTAAGATGGTAGGTACCTATGTTTGTGACATTTGCAAAGATCTCTCTCCCAAGAAGAGAAGATACTAGCACCAAAAAATGCTGGAGAAGAGAGTAACAGTAAATTAAAGCCAAAGATAAAAACACATCACCACAAAATATATTTGTGCACACAACTGTGACCATGCACAGAAAGACTGACCAGCCACGAGCACAACATGACAAAAATACGAGGGAAGGGCTTGTTACAGCAAACGTATATAGGAGTTAATCATGGACAACACTTGTTTTTAACAACATATCACAGCATCTTGCTGCTGGTAGTTTATATTTGATTTTTCCTCAAATTGTAACAAAAATAGCCCAAATCCTTCCTCTCTGTCTGTACTGTTTGGCTTCCATTTGCTCTCAAGGAGTCTATTTCAGAAAATAGAGAGAGATAATACTTTCATTACAACTGCAAACCATTATTTTCAGAAAAACAAATTGCCGTCCAGAGCACTTTGCCAAAATTCTGCAATACAATTTCTCACAAAATCCTATTGCCCAGTACAATTTCTCCAGATCTATACTCTCCAGTAGGTAGTCTTGAGAGCTTTAACAGCTCTCAACATTGTGGTCATTTTATTGTTGCTGTTATAAGATTTTGCTGGTGTATGAATTTCACTCATTACAACTACATGACAGAAAAACAACAGAAAAGTAAAAATAAAGATGCCTCTTACTAAGAACCTGTCACTGAAGATAAAAGGTGCCCCAAACATGAAGAACCTTAATGGTCCAGATCTTAGAGAAGTAGGTCACCTCTGGAGATTTCCTGAAACACCATTTTCAGATAAATCACGTCTGCTGTGAATAGTCATTTATGGCCCTCCTTAAGTATTATTTGTTATTTAAAATATTTAATTTAATAAACCTAAATTCAAAATAGTTGACCTTGTCTTGCTGCTTATTTTTCTCAGAACCACTGTTGTCATACAGAAATACTTTGTGTTCTGTCTATGCCCTTTAATCACTTTTTCTTCCTCCTGTATTTGCATTCTTTCTCACCTCCCCCATATCTACTGTGTTGTGCTACCAAATAAATATTAAATATGGTGCACTCATTTAGTCCTTCTTAACCAGGCATTCAATTCACATAACAAATACTTCCTCCTTATGCAAATATTAGACAAGGAATGTGTAATATAGGGTGTTATTTAGCAAAATATATTTAATGAATTCTCTCAAGTATGACGTATAAATATTGACTTCTCCATGTGGCATGTACAGAAAGAAATCACTCAAGTTTGTGGATGCTCCTGTTACGTGTTCCCAGGCATTGGCATGCTGAGAAGGCAGCTTACAGGGCACGGAGCGGGACCTTGCACAGTGGCATTACCTGGATCCACTTTTGTGCCCACCATACCAATGAATCATACTTTCAGCACAAAGCATCCAAAAGTTGCGACACAAAAATTACTGTATTTAAGAGATTGTCAATAGCATGGCAATCTTCCCAAAATGAAGACTGTGAAAGCTGGGGAAAGGAACCACATTTTAATAGATGTTTTTATGGATGCAATCGCTAAATTATATCCCATTTATCCCATTTATCCCATTTATCCCAGAATTGACTGCATAGTCAAATTCTATTTTCAACTTTATTTTTGTAGCAACATATTTATTTTGAAACAGTAAACAAGCATCAGACTAACAGTTTTAATCACCACTAGATCAAAGTGCTGTTATCTGTGTCTACAGGCCAGTGAAGGGTTCCATTATATCACTTAAGCACCATTTAGAGCTGAGTAGGTGATTTATTCTTGCGGCGTGTTAGAGGGAAGGGCAGGGGGAATTCTCTCTGCAGTACCTCCTGCTGGGTGCAGGCTGCCCTCCCACAACTCTCGTGTCAGTGATGGATAATTTATGTGCCACCAGCCATCAGTGACTGGGGCCGTACTGACAACAGGGCAAGAGATCGTGCCTATAAAGCTGGGAGGGTCCTGAGCAGCCACACTGCACGTGCACGGTTTTGTGCACGTGCAGCAAATCACGCACCGGGCAGGTGAAGCAGACAAGCTAACTGCTGTCAAAAAACAGGCAAGTTTGAGTCCTGCATGCTGACCTCGCAAAGAGGCACCACTTCCATATGGGACACTGTGTCACAAGGGACCTCTGCCATCCGCCAGCAGCTCCAGTGCTGCAGCCGTTCTGCCCCTTCCCAGCTTTGTGCAGCCTCCTCTTCCTCTGCTCCATCCGCCCCGATCCCTTCGAGCTCCCCGGCTCTCCCCCCAGCCTGGCACTGGCTGAGGAGCAGGGACCAGAGCGTGTTTGTCCCCTCTTGGCACAGCGGGATTCTCCATCCAGAGGCAAAGCTGACCCAGACTTGGGAACGCACCTGGTAACCTTCCAGGTCTACTCATAGCAGACAAATTCTGCACAAAAGACCTAAGCAACCACCCAGCTCTCCTTTAACAGGGCAGCTTTTCCTTTCAAAAAAAACACCACAGGTATTTGGGGGTAAAACAAGCCTGTTCTGTCACCAGAGCCAGCTGGGAACGGGTTGAGTACTCTGGCGATGACAACCAAGCAGAAGCAGGTCAGAGGAGCAGGAGATGTGCCCATGACCACCAGCCCCCAAAGAGCTGACAGAGAGAAGGACGAGCCCTCTGGATGGTGCAGCTCCTAGCGAGTGTAGAAATATTCCTAGCATTTTGCTAAATCTTTCTGTTAAAGAATGCAGCGCATTCAAACGCAAGAGGTAAAAAATAATGAGGCTTGCTGCTGAAAAGATTAACTGTGTTTTTTCTTGGTCTGTTTTGATTTTGAATGATTTTTACTTATCCCTTGGGCACACGTGTGACTGTTAGTGGTGCCTGGTTTCCCAGCAGTATTAAAAAATGTAACCTAGGCCTTTCTGCAATTAAAAGAGAGCTAACTTACACACCTGCTCCCCTTGTTCAGGCCCAGTAACAGATCCTGCCCCCACTCCACACACTACGTTTCCTGTTCCCACCAGTCACAACAATTTTGCCTCCCCGCCACCAGCTCTTCCTTTGTCATCCCCAGACGGGTCATCGCTTCTGCGTGACAGTCCCAAGAGCTGGCAGGTTTAATCCCTGCTCTTCTCCCAGCACACCTCCATCCAGCCGCCTCTGCTCCCCTTCCTCTTCCTCCATTCCCCTGTCTCCAGGCATTTTGTCCTGGGAGAATGGAGGGGGAAAGCTGCTCTGGGTCTCTGCATCCCCATGTCTAAACTCTGTATTCTTTCTCCCCAGCTCTTCGTGCTCCTGTGTAGAAGGTGGGCAAATGGATAAGGCTCCTACTTAGCGGTCATCCCCCAGGCAGG
Source organism: Oxyura jamaicensis (assembly GCF_011077185.1). Lineage (NCBI taxonomy): Eukaryota > Metazoa > Chordata > Aves > Anseriformes > Anatidae > Oxyura > Oxyura jamaicensis. The sequence continues at coordinate 19,211,383 of NC_048894.1, read as the reverse complement.
ACTAAAATTCACCAAAATGATGGCACTTTCATAATGACAATGCTTGCAGTCTGTGCCAAAATCCCACCATCTCTGCAGTGTTTTTACAGTAGAGGAATACTGGGAAAAAAAAAAAAAAAAAAAAAAAGATATGGAAAGAAGCATGGGTGCAAGAATGAGTCCCTCCTGAGCTGGAATTCCTATTTGTCTTTATAGAAAATTTTAAATACTGCTGCAGTCAGCTTTCTAAACCCGTAATTTCACTCCACGGCTCACTTCTGAAGATAATCATCTGTTAATTTACATGAAAAATATATTTGCTTCATGGAAAAGAATATTCAGCAAGCATTTTGCAAAAGGATGTGTAGGGAAACTAGAGACACTGTCTCGTCCATATTAAGAACTGTACAAAATAGCAATGGCACTCAAAGTAAAATCAAATTGTGGTCACGATAGTCTTCTGGCTATCATTTAAATATACATTTTCTTACACACAAGGTTGTCTTACAAATCACCCTGTCACACTTTTATCAGTATTTTTGAAAGCTGTCTCCTACAACTGCACCTCACTCCGCAAAATTTAGCACACAACATCAATCTACATGCCTGTTAATAGAGAGATCTAGATCTAAAATCAAACTGGTCAGTTTAAACATCTAAGTTGCCTTTAGCTATCAACTCTCTAAGACAAAGAGCTACAATTACCGTGAAGTATTTACTGTTGTTGCTTTCTGTTTGTACTTCTCTGTTATATTCGGAGTTATTGCAGATTATACTACAGTTACTACAAAGTAATGTTTCCCATGTGAAAAGACCCTTCACACACTGTTGTCTTACTTCCTGTCTTCATTTTCACCAGCAAGTTACCAAAACATCTGGTAGAAGGACAGAGAAGCAACATAAAGTTTTTATTTTGGAAAAAAAGAAGAAAAAAAAAAGAAAAAGAAAAAAAAAAGAAAAAAAAAAAAAAAAAAAAAAAGGCTGCAGTCGAGGAATGAGCAAATTGCATCTTGTTGCTTTCTGTTTCCATTTTGTTTTCTTCCTGAACAACAAGTGAAACAAAATGGTGGTTTCTCAGCTATGTTGATCGTGGAAATATGGTAATTAAATCTTTTTTTTATATTAAAGTATTGTACCTGTATTCTGTGCTTGTTGTAGGTCTGAGGCTTGCCAAGTTTCACTCAGTTAGGAGGAGACCAGTCATTTCAGAACTGAAAGCAGTTTTCTGGAATACCTCCATAAAAACAACATTGAATAATTCAACTGAACTTTAGAACTCCTAAACAGTAAGGCATTACTAGCCAAATTTTAACCTCAGTCTTTTAAATTTGGTGCGTAAATACTCCACTTAGCTCCTTCCTCATTTAACTTGATCTAACTTCAGAGACAGCTTTAAGTACATAATACCTATGAACACTAAATAACACTCATGGTAAAAGGCACTTTAAGCATTCTAGTTTGAAGCCGTTCTTGCTACACTCAGCCAGTGCTACCCACCTGATTGAGTAGGACACGCAGATCTTTCCCCAGCATCAGCTTATCTTTAGTTATAATAATGATTTGTTGTACTTACAAATCCCAATTTGGAGGTGTGTTTCATTGCCACCCCAGAAAAACATGTAGTAGCAGCAATGGCATAGATACACAAGTAGAAGAAAAGATAGCAAGCATAGGGTACCTTACAGAAACCATTAATGACTACAAGATATCTCTAACTTTTAAGAAACACACTAGAAAACTGAAGCAAAGTAGGTCAAGTATTTTTTCTATTCCTGAGAAAATTAAACTTGGCCAAAAAATACTGCTGGTCAGGTATACCAGATTTAACCAATAGCTTATATGCAGGTAAAAAAAGAACAAGATAGTTGTTTCACAGTGCTAAAGAAATAAACAATATTCTTCAGTTAGAGAAAGGCAAAGTTGAGGAGGTACCCGTTTCATATAAGAAATGAAAAAGGAGATGTGTGCTGCTTTATATGTATTGAACTGTAAATCCACAAAAAGATGCAACTGCAAAACAAACCAAAAGACTCTATAGAGAAGTCTACAAAATACAATCAGAGTGAATTTGCAAAAAGTCAGATAAAGATTGCAGAAAGATTTGAAATACAATATAGACCAAAGCAGCCTTTGGGCAAATCCATTATATTTGGAAGAAGTAAAACCATTCTGCAAAAGTCTGCAGACCAGAGCAGAAGAGAAACAAATAAGAGCTAGAAAGGATAAATCATTAGCAAAAAATTATTCAAGAGATGAACATGCAAAGACTGGATAATCACTTTGAATATGAAAAGACTGCATGCTATTTAGTTGGACACAGCACACAAGTAATATTATATTTGAAGTTACAGCAAGACTTGAAATTAAAATCTAATTGTGTTGAATACAAACAAAAATTCAGCTCATAGGAGACTAATTGTGCTGTGGTGAGTGAGAACTGCAAGCAAAGGCAAGACAAAATTAGGAGAGGTTAACATTTGCAATTGTTTCAGAAATGAAGTGCTGTTTCTATTCTAGTACTGCAAAAGTCAGATACTAGATGAAAAAAAAACACATTGAAGAAAAACAGCACTTCAAGGAAACAGAAAACAAAAACACAAAAAGAAAGCAGAACCTAATGAAATGGATAATTTTATAGAGAAGTAGCATACGAAAGGTAGCTTATCTGTAACTTTTTCTTTGAGATACATGGTTAAATGTCACTCATACTGTCAGTGTAACTATACCCAAGCACAGTTAGCCAAATAATTTTTTTCTTAGTCCAAGAGACATAATATCAAAGGTATGCCAGACTGCTCCGTCCTGGAAGCATGTGGCTTAGGAACAGCTGATAAAAATCATTCTTCCAACTCAGACAGAATTCTGACACTACTTAGGAAGGTATTCAGGATGAGTATAAAGGGTAAACTCTAAAAAAGGGGTTGTAAACAGGATTCTCTGTATGAAACCCACCATTTCTTTTTATTCTCCTGACCAAAATAGCTGCAAGGCTGACTTCACTTGGAAATGAAGGAAACATTTGGAACAAGAAGTCATTGGTTTGGAAAGTCTCCTACCAAAGATAAAAGGACAAGCTTATAAGGCAATGAGTTACAAGTCTGTGATGGGAAGAAACTTTGGGGAGTCTCAAAAACATTCAGCAAGCCCCAGTGGAAAACCCTCCACCTGATGACACAATGTAGGTATGACTGCCCAGGACACTTCAAACAACCTGATCAAAAAGTCCTATCCTATAAATCATCATCATGTATCAGCACAGCTTCTGCATTTGCCTGCTGACATCTTTGCTGTTGTTTCCCAGGGTGTCACCAACCAGGATGAACAGGTAAATTGTAATCCAGACAGCTACTGCCTACTGCCAACTGGAGGCAAGCTCAGCATGAGGAGGACTTGGCGCTGAAAAACAGTGATTTAGGTCACTGTACCAAGAGCCTAGGGGTCCTGGAGCAAAAACTGCCACAGGCCATGAAAGAATCACTACAGTCATGTCTCATCTTACCTACTATGACTATGGTCATGAAAGAAATTTCTGGGAAGAAATACTCCTCTGACTGAAGAATCAAGAAACCATCTAAGAAGAACTATAGAGACCAGCCATCTCCAGGGAAGAAAGACTGGCATTTTCTGTGGACAGCAAAGGGACAGGGGACAGCCTCTGGTTGGTAGTAGAGGATATCCACCAAGTTGATTCAGATGAATTCTTTAAAGTGACATAAAGTATCCCTATAAATCAAATTTGAATTAATTATGGATTGAAGAGGCTTGGTCTATACAAGGAAGAAGTAAACCATAGTCCATGGAAAATTCCTCTGGCTACATTAAGGTGGAGGAGTAATGTGATAGCACAGCTGCATAATCATAAAAAGAGAATGAGAGATTTTCGGTCAGCTCTTTTGTCCTGAAACATACTCTGGAAGCCCACTGAAAGAGGATTCTTCCCTTACTCTGCCCTGTTCCAAAGAGGCAGGCCAGTGTTTCAGGAGCCCTTGTTAGCTTCAACTTCTGGTTTTGCTTATGGAGCTACAGGTTCCCACAGGGATATTTAACAGAAGAGAGGAAAGCCTGCTCAACTTCCAGGGAAGATGAGGAAGAGCTCAAAAGTTGAGTCTTGTGCCTTCTCTTCTGACAGACTTTAAGTGTAAAGGAACCCTCAAGTTATAAAGATAAATTCTGTCAAATCAATAGCCTCACAAAGGAAGTTGGTAAACCCTTGGACAGAAACAGAAGCAATTGAAGAAAGAATTGGGGTCATGTTATAGGACCTGTAGGAATCAGCATGGGCAGGAATGAAGTGAGTGTCATTAAAAGTCCTGCATCTCAGCAGTGTGTCACAGCTGCTCTGGAGAGGCTCAGGAGTCACCATTCCAAAACAGGAGGTCCTGGAGGAAATTTTCTGAGCTAAAGGAGAACAGCCAACCTTTGTAGACCTACATCTGACCAAAACACATCTTGACAGACAATGGCCCTTTAGTCCAAATCTTGTTTCTTCTTTCTGGGTGTAGAAATACGAACCAATCTAGAAGCTTGGACAGCTTGTTCTCCAGGCTGTTTGACTTTGAAGAACCCTCTGGTTTCCTCAGGTGTTCTCGGAGATAGCACCAGTGATCCCTACATGTCCAGGACTTGAATCCCACTTTGAACATCTTCCCAGGGATGTGCACTTCCCTCGGGCAGTGAGGAAAAAAAGCTGCAGCCATCAGAAGTGGAAAAACGGGTTCCCCAGGGGAAAGTCCAGCATCCCATGCCAAGTAAGGGAAGCGGGTAACTTCAGAGACAGCCGGTGAAATTTCTGCCAAAAAGAAGCTGAAAATTTGAGCTAAGAGCACGGTTTTTATTTATTTATTTATATTGATGTGGAATCTTGAAAGCTATACTTTATATTATTTAAATAGGCATACATATACGTTCTATTGACATGTTATTTTTATAAATAATTATATATGTATAGTACTTTAAACAAGGGCTTGGGGTCTTGCTTCACACTGAGATGGGGGCCACAGAATTCTTCAACGCTGAATGCCTGGAATGAGTACAGAGCTGAGTTTGCTCATCTCCCACTTGGATAATTTTGCTTGTTCATCCGTCCATGACAGTGTGAAGATCTATGCAGATAGTTACTCAGGAGGGAAAGCCAAATTCACTGCAAATTGCCAAAAAGCATCAACACAATAATGACAGAAAAACATTTCTAAAGCATACCAAGGAAAAAAGGAAGGGAAAGAGCAGAACCTGATGTGGGAGACCAAAATGTTGGGCATAGCATTTGCACAGTGCAGTTCTCATTGAATTGAAAATTATGTCAAAATTGTTAAAAGGTGGTTTAAAACAAATCCTTGGAGATGCAACCTCTACTTGACTAAATTACAGAGCAGAACTCTTGAAACTGAGATTGTCATCTGATGAAATATTTAATAGAAATCCGTAGGACTACCTGGTTATATAACCATCTTTGCTAAAACCCATAGAACTACAAGTGCTTTATAAATACCGTAAAATCACTGTGGTAAAGTATAGTTAAGAAACCACAAGACAGCACGTTGCATGCAAGTCATAAGTAACAGTAAAACAGGGGTTCAAAAGGCAGTATTCTCTGACTGAGATGGTCACTGTCACACAGAGACTGCAGAGAGGGTAGCAGACATCCACAGCTTGTGATGGAAAAGAATGAGGAAAATGAGTAAGATTCTGAATTTACAAATTCTGACAAAGAAGAGACTGTAACAAATCCAAGGGATGACCAGCTAACATGAGAAGGATACAAGCAGAACGACACAGTAACTGAAACCCAATGGATGCTTGCTTGCGCTACAAGAATTCAAGTACAGGCTCCAAAGGACAGAGAAGACCAAACTGACATTGACTGAGAACCATTAAAATATACATTCTTCTTTCAGAGGGCAAAGACATACGGTTGGCCAGCCTTCTAAAAAGCTTTCAGCGTCCTGCTTTCAAACAGCTCCTGTTAGGGTCACTAATCATTAGCGGCCTGACAGACTGGGGGGGTCCTTCTTGCTCCCTTCCAAGCTTCTCCCTCCTTTATGTGATAGTTTAATTTTTATTTGCAATAAGGGCTCGGTTCTGAGTCCTCTTTCACTAGCACATAAGAACACAACTCTCACATGAGTAAATACAGATTAAGTTCCAAAATTTAACACAGCTGAAAGATTAAAATGTTAGTCTTCACTTTCATATTTATTTCTTATCTGTAAAACTGGGATAGTAAATTTAACAATATAGCTCACATGAGTCATTAGGCTTCATTAAGATTTCTACAGATTATATTTTTTAGCTACCAAGTGTTATTATTTTTATATCTTTCCCTCTGATGAAAGGATTTAGAATGCCTTTCAACATATTTTTTATCACATTTGCCTTTGTTTTTTTTTTTTTAAACTCAGACATTCAAAGTCCTGTTTCTTGAAAGCTCTGTATAATATCTGGGTTGATATCCTGTCTTGGGACTCTCCTGAGATAGCCCCAAGTGCTTTATGCATACAATAAAATGTCTTTAGTTTAAATTACAATACAACCCAAAATCCTAGCTCCTCGGCCGAAAACCACAAAAACATGTTCTTAATCTTGTGATGTGGAGGAGCCTGCATTTTACAAGTCTGATCATCTTAAATTCCTATTATGTAAAAAGCTATATTAAAAGAACATTGTTAAGGTTATAAAGACAAATATTCAAAAGTTAAGTACCAAAACTAAGGCCAACTCTAGAACAACTTACTACCCATTCATCGATTCTCACTTTGACATTAATTTCTAGATACAAAAGTAAGACTTCTGCAGTGGGCGCTTAAATGTTGCTTTGTAGGACTTGCTCACCTGAATATTGCTTTACCTTCATGTGTCAGCACAATTTCTCAGTTCTTTGTGAACTACACTTCTGCATAATTCAACACACACATAGTGGTTCATGAAAGCCATGACAAGCCTACTGTACTTACATGTGCCCTTCCTCAAGTAATTGAGTTTATTATTTTGATGCCAAAATGAAAAGCTACTATGAAATTTATGCAGTGTAGTTTTCTTTTGTGCACAATAATATTCTAGACTATGCTGACAATTTTAGGGCTTTAAATCATCAGAAGAACAACTAACAACCCTTTATGATACCACAAAATGGCTGTATTGTATTCTGACTGTAAAAGGCTGATGTGAAAATTATAGCTGAGGTTTTACCTCTGTGTTTTGTTGGTTGTTTTTTTTTTTTCTTTTCTTTTCTTTTTTTTTTTTCTCTTTTTATTTGTCTGTTTTCAGGCTACTTACAGACAGATTTTCGCCATGACATAACAAGCAGTGGCAGCAGTTGAACAAAACCTTTCTTTGCAATGAAAGTTATTACCCTTCTGCTTTGGTGAATTCTGAACTCAGTAAGGTTCCTTAGCAAAATAAAAATCAAAAGACTGTTTATTAAAACATGAAAAAAATAATAAAAACATGAATAAACATCTTTATAAATATTTTGAGCTCCTTTTTTATGCTAGCACAGCTTTGTTTGCAAATTTTGGTCTAGTAAAAGCTTGCATGAAGGGAGCCTGAACAGGTTATAGGAATAGCATATTTCTTCTACTTCCTGGTTTCCTACCCAGCTTTAGACTGCTTTATCGGTCACAGCTTCTGTTACCTCATTTTTTTAAACTCTAAAATTCTTCTAATGCAGAGCACCCAGTGATGGTCTATGAATCACTCCTATTCCCAGTTAAGGTCTACTTTACATACCTTAATGGATCTTAAATTATATACAGATGGTAGCTTGACCTTTTGCCCATTGTGCCAGCGTGGGAGCTCTGGGTGGATGGATTGTTAAAACAATTACAAGGTGCCACAGTGCAGAGAACCTGCCTCACCCTTCCTCCCCAGTCCTGGCAGGAGGACCCTGAGCAGGCTCCTTGTATACTGCTTTGGCATCCTACCAAAGGCATGAATGGGAAAGTAAAGATTTATGAAATGGCTATAAAAAACCTAATCCGAGGTGAAAGTTGGAAGCTAATGTTCAAATCCATATGACTTTTTTTTTTTTTTTGGAAAAATAAAAAATAAAAAATCAGATTGCCCACATCTGGCTGCGTAAAAGCACCTTTTTAGTGATCTTGAATTTGCATGAGATTTTTTCAAAATATTGTTTCCCATCCCCAAGTCTATGGGGCAAACTAGATACTTCATTTAGATAAGCAGCTTTTGGGCATGAATGACTACAACTTTTCATATGGATTTTTATTATGCAGATTAAATACTCTCTAATTACACATAGTGGAATACTTCGTAACAGTCTGCTGTGTTATGTCAATAATCCATTATGATATGAATAGATGCTTGGTAAAATCTCTGCCGCAAGCAAATGAGCGCTTATAATCTCATTGGAGAAAGCACAACAATCCTATTGACAAGAGCCCGATGTGATTGCAGAGATATAGTCTCATGAACTGCTCTTGAAATGCAGAGAAAGGTCACGTGGTGCTAAAGGGATGTAAATACTCATGAGTGCACAGAACTTAGAAACTAAAGTAAAATTTTGTCCAGATTCATTCCTTGTATCAGCAGAAGCAGCTCCACTAAGCCCCATGGTGCTTTAACCGTTCTTCCCATTAAAACCTTAGACTTAATTTTCAATGATTTTGTCTTCATCACATAGTTAATCATATAGGGATAATTTGCAAGTATTTCTCAGTTCAGATCTGGAACAAGAACAGTTTGAGAAAGGAACTAACTCTGGGAGGGACAGGAGGATACCGAAAGGTACCTGATTTCTCTCCCACTGTCTGCTGTCTCCAGCTTCTGTTGTCACCGCCTCTCAGGGACTGAGTCAAGCAGGCAATGACATGAGTTAAAAAGAGACAACAAGACTAAAAGCAAAAAAGCATGGGGGTGTAGACATCTTACCCAGGAGTTGGACCCAGGAGTTGGACTCAGTGATCCCTGTGGTCCCTTCCAACTCGGAATATTCCGTGATTCTATGCTGAAAACCACAATGGGCAGAAATAGACATTTTAGAACTCTGCCCTGACCTGAATCTTAACCACATACAAAACAAATAAAAAAATCAAATATATTAAATCAAATATAAAGCTATTTCCCATTTATATTGGCTGACCCAAGATCAGCAAGAGTTATTAACTGAAACCAATAAAATTTATCAACTGCTGGTATAAATATCCTGTAGTTATGGAGGCACAGTGAAGTCACTCTGCACATTCTTCTGTGCCTCTTCACCACTCTCTTTACCATCTCAAAAAGACAGATCCTTGGGAAAAAATTCAGAGCAGCTTAGTGTACTGCAGTGCTAAGGATCCTGGGATGTATCCCAAGAAGTATTATTGCCATCTCTTAGTACTGCTGTAGGCACAGCACTCCAGGTGAAATTTTGCGTTGCAGCCACTGTCACTTGAATTAGCAGACCTTGAGAGGAGCATCTTCCATATTGATATCTGAGTTATCTGTGTTGTAAAAGGCTGTGGGCACACCCAGAGGTGAGCTTGAACCAGGCGATTTCAGTGAGCCAGCTAACAGGGTGGCCTTGGAAAAGTTGTCTCAGCCCAATGGGACGTGTAGTGAATTCTCACTGCAGCAGGACTAGAGGCCTGGGGATGCAGAAGCAGGGGAAGCAGCCCAGGAAGGAGAACCTTTAGGCAGCATGGTTTAGGATTTCACATGCATTTGCATTTCATGAAGCTCTGCATCTAGGAATTGAACTGATCTCCAAAACCCGATAATCCTGAATGACAAAGCAACTGAAATATCTAAGGAAGGAATGAATCACTCATGGTAATAATGCCTGCTATTTTTTGATCCCTGTTCTTCTTAATTACCATAATCTGTAACTGTAACTACCCATCGTGAAGCTCCATTTTCAACTACCGGTAGCTTTGCTAACCTTTAAGTGTCTGCGCTGAACTATCTATCTCATTTGGTTTACTATTTTTGTTTAAACATCAGAATAGTTTCGTTTTCAGTGAAAATAGGGGAAAACACTGTTCTGGGTTAAGACATTCCTGTGATCTCCCCTTTGAATAGCTTCAACACTCAGAGAGCTTTGGAACCAGGATTTTGCCACAAACCCATCCCTTGACAAACTGGAGAGGAAACACTGAAATGTCCCCGCTTTGTAGAGGATGCCACCAATTGCAAGGGATGGGAAAATATAAATTAGCTACTCTCAAGAATTCAAAAATGCTGATGTCAGCTCCCCATATTAGAAGCTCAAAAATAGTATGTCTTTTTAATGTCTTTCAATTCCTTTCACTTTTTTTTTTTTTTTTTTTTTTTTTTTTTTTTTTTTGTCAATATCTACGTAATCATTTCAAGTTGAAAAGTCAGACTTCAATGCAGATAAAAATGCATGCCTCCTCTGGCTACTCAGATGAAGACCCAAGACACTGCCTGCTTACCCTTAAAACCCTGTCTTCTGCCACTTTTCTTGTAACAGTCATGACTCTTTCTTTCTTTTCCACTGAGTCCTTTATTCCTTTCTCATATAAGACTAAAAATGTGATTGGAAATTATAAAGACATTCAAGAAAAAAATATCACTCTGTTTAGTGTCAAGTTTTCAGGTTGCTTTCTGATAAATATCTATAGAAGATGCAACTGTCTTTGTGGTTTTCACTACATCAGGTACTATTTGCTGACTTTATTTTTAACTTACGCAGAGCTTTCTGTAACCAAGTGACAAAGTATTCAGGAACTTAAATTTTCAGAAAGCTATGAGTATGTGAAGATTAGTTATTATTTCTGTTTTAAATTTAAGGCTCATAAAAATATTTTTTCAACATCATTCACTTTGCTACTAGAGTATGCTCCACTTACCTCCAGCTCCCATGTGCCTACAAATAAGCAAGTGCCATCCCCTGCACCAGAGTATTCTCCCGTGCTTCCAGTCTCCTGTTTTACTATATTGTTCCATACAGCATGCTTTTTCCAACCAAATATATGCAGCAGAAGTTGAGCTTTCCCAGTAATACTTGCTCTTAACATGCAGAGAAAAAAGCAACATGTAATTTCTGCGTTGTCAGTGGCTTGCAATGCTTTCACACAGGCTGCGTAAGGAAGGAGCCACTTGGGTCCAGGTGGACGGAGCTGGGCAGGGAAAGGAACAGATCTTGACAAAGTGACTGGTGAAACTGGGATTGGCTGGACAAGAAATCAGGGAGCAGAGAGTGATGATAAAAGGAGGAGGGGGAGCAAGGGTGAGGCAAGAGGGACTGGATTTATAGACCACTTGCCTTTAGCCTGTAGGGAACACACTGATAATCGATGAAGAGCTATGTGAAGAAAAGTGTCTGAACACATGGTTTATCTATAAAAGAGATATATCACTGATTAAAAACAGTATCAGTAATGCTTATGAAGCAAGATTTTAAGCCATGCGTAGTATCTTTTATGAAATCAAATTAAAGGGGCTTTGGACAAATCCTTCTTCAGGTCTTAAAAAGGAAGACCAATCTCCAGCACCAGGTATGAGTGCTAAGATTTACCAATTGTGTCAGTCAAAACATAGATTCAAGTTCATAAAACATTGGAGTTACACAAAACCTTGATTGTGGCATTTCTTAATTTTGAAGTGTTTGATTCTGCAAGCTCAGTAATGCTGTTGTTATTTTTATGTGCATTATATACTGGTATGGTCCCCAGAACTGACCAGAGTGAATGCTGAAAGGACATCCCAGAGTTTCAAAGGAATACGTTTGTGGTAATTCTAGGAACAAAACCTTCTTGTTCTTTGATAAAGACATTGGGTTTATTATCTGAAAATAACAGTGGGGAAAAGATAAATGGTTTGTCTGTTGATTCTTCATTTATTGAGTTCTTTACACACAGCTGATTATGAATGTTGATGGCATTTCGGATACACGGTACAGTTGGGTGGGTCTTTTCACTGGCAGTAAGGTAGATTACTTTTTTGCTCTTACCTCATTAACCTTTATTGCTGGCGCTTTAGTTTACCAAGGTAAAGTTTGTCACTTTGCAATCCTGTATTAAATTGAAGACTGCTGTGTAGGTTGCCTCATTTCATTGTGTTCCCATCTTTAGCTCAGTGTTGTAGATTGTTACTCATTTTGAATAAAGCAGTCTCCAGACGAAACAAATAAAATTTATTTACAATCTAATAGTCATAAAAGTCTACACAAACAAAAATTTACAGGTTGCTTTTATTTGTCTTTTGATTTCTAAGTCTTTAGAGCATACATGAACATGTCTTGTAGCTCTGTTCTCCAGGCAGGGACTTACTTCAATTTAATTAAAGTTGGAATTCCCACTGTAATCATATGAATTTAAGAGTTGGGGCTTTAAAATAAAATACTAAATATTCCAAGACTCTCAGCAGAACCATGAGTTATCCACACTCAAAGATGCATGATTCGCTGTGAAATTGATTTTATCACATGGTTCCACAATACATCATATGTGTTGTTTTTTTCAGTTTTTCATGAATTTTTAATATGCTGCCTGCTCTTTGGGTACAAATTCCTTTCCTTTCAGCAAATTCTGACTTTCTAAATGCCTGAGCAGTTTCAAACACCTGCTACTTAATTTTTATCAGCATATTTCCTGGAAAATATTTTTTCCTCTCAAATGTGTATTTTTTTTTTTCTGCTGAAATCATACATCTGAAGTACTGATGTATACTATTCAGTCTCAAAATATGAGTAGTTGAAGGGCTAGAAATTAGATCTCTATCGTAATAAAAAAGAAAAGGAGTTTTGTTACAGGGCTGAATGCTTGCTTCTGTCATCAGTAAGTCAGTAACAGATATCCACCATTTAAATATTCATACTTTTATTACCAGAAAAATATCTATCATTATTTTGGAATTTATTCATCTTCAGGTTCCCAAAGCTCAAACTTACTTAAAGATCTTAAGTGCTTCTTTTCAGGCATATTAATTGTTCTGACTCAGTGTAATTCCACACTGTCATATTCTTAAATATTTTGCAGAATTAAGGCCCTACAAATACAGCCATATAGGTGGGGAATCCCACAACATCTTAACTCTAATAGAGCTAAAATTTTATTTAAAAATAGAGGTAAATGTGAAACCATATATATGTATATGTGTCTGTACATATATATATATATACATACAAATATATATAGTCACGTATCACACAACAAAGAAGTTTTTATTCTTACTTGCTTGGAAAGATGTAAATGACTAGATGAGGCTGTATCTATTGTACTACCACACAGTTGCTAAAACACTACTATTTTTCAATGAGCAGAATAACCCCACTCTCTCTTTACTTAGATAATTGGCAAAATGACATAATTCAGCTTCATATTTTAAAAAATGAGGGGTCTATATTAAATAATTTGAGATAAATCATGGACTGCTTGAAAGACTGTAAACAATTAATAATGATAAATAGCCTGCAATTTGTTGAAATAGATGCAAAGAGGTATCAAGGGAGATGCTGAAGATGTCAGTGTTGAAACAATTTTACTACAATCATAACTGTTCTAAAAGGGCCAGTTGATTAAATGAGTATATGATATTTAAAAAAAAAATAATCTAATGTAAGTTAAAGAACGAACCATGGTAATCAACAGAAAGTAGCAACATGAAGTTACTTCAACTGAAATGTAAGATAATAATACAAGAAGAGTAATTACAATCATAATTATCTCCCCCTCAGTTATCTTAATAGTTCTGCTAAGACAAAGTTATGGTTTAACATTTATTCAAGAACTTAAGACACTGTAGGCATCACAAGCCTGATACACAGGCTGTTAAAATGAAAGGGAGTCATTTATGTCAGCAACTTTGGATTCAGCCTTACATGAATTTCTGAATTTGGAATGGAGTCAATGTATATAGTAATAGAAACCAAAACATGTTAAGGAATATCAAATAAGGATAAGGTAATCAAATAATGGCATATTTGCCCTGTAGTGACACGTCACATAACAACAGTTGTGTCATGTTAGTATTTGGGGACACAGATTAGCATAAAATGCTTCAAGTAACATTATATTGTTTTGTCTTTTTCTTCCATCATAGCATGAATATGTACAGATCAATGACACTTCTGGGATTATTTTTAGACATTCAAAAGTCAGAAAATAAAGTCATTTATTTTTTATGGATTTACTTCAGGTTGGAGAACAGGGCTATTGGAAGTCAAACAGCTGAAGAAAGGTCTATGTTAAAAAATGAATGTATGAAATTTAATTTTTAAACAATATAATCTTCCAGAGTCTGATGTGCTAAGCATAATAAATGAACAAACACACGGTACTTTATGCATGAGCAGAAATAAATCAGTGCAGAGTCCCTGTAATTCATCTGGTCAAGAAGACTTAGTAGACAAGGTCAAATTATATGGAAATCAATCTTCATAGATTGAATCTGATTTGCATCAGTAGATAAATGTTTACCATAATTCCAAATCAAGAACAAGAATATACGGTAATTCCATCATCCACGCTCATGGCCCTTCATACCTCAGGATATACCCTCCTGTAAGCTGTGCCTGTGCTCGGCTCAGCTAAGGAGAGCTGCACAGAAATACTGCTCCAGGCGGGAACAGGTAAACCATTTTTGTCTGGATTTGGAAAAAAACAGTCCCGAGTTGATGTCAAGCTGGTTTTTAATCAATTAAAAACAAGTCTAACAAAACAGTCTGTTTTCTTTTGTGCGCTCTTATATCTCCAACAGGGAGAAGAATTGGCCTCAAATCCTTATTCTCATTTGACCAGATGAAGAATGTGACTTGATCTCCCAGTTCAGAGGACAGTCCTAGACATGGACTTCAGCTTGCAAGTAGTTTGTCACCGTGCAAGAGATGTCCTCTTCCCTATGTGTGGGAGTTGCACTCAGGTGTGCCAATGAATCTAATTTGAAAATGCAAAACATTTGGTCTAGGAAATGCCAAACTCAACTTTTTTTTTTTCTTCTTTTAGTCCTTTTCCTTCCCAAAACTATTTGTTAAATTCACCTCATGCTTGCAAGTGAATTCTGTTGTCCCAAAATTTCCTTTGGTATAAACAACTGAAAATACTGAATCCCAGTCTTAGTTCTAAATCTTTTTTTTTTCTTCCTTTTTTTTTTTTTTTTTTTTTCTCCCTTCAGCCCTGGTCTAGGTAAAGGCCAAAACAGCTTGCAGTATAATTTAGAGCACGCTGACATCCTACATGTCTAAGCTGCTCCAAATTAGGCTGAGGCAAAAGGCTGTGCACTGATTTTCAAACGTTATTTTGTAGTTCACTGAGAGGTAGAAAAGTGTTTGGTGTAAGATGCTAATGTAAGGCAATCCTTAGATAACTCCTAAGACAGCTTCAGTGCCCCAAGCAGCCAGACACAAGGTACATAACAAAACCTCCCCATCTCATGTGGAACTTGAATAAGACTTATGACCTCTTTAAACTTTCCACTACGTTTTTCCACACTGGGTCTGATTTGTAGTTTTCCTATGGTGGCCTTACACTGATGGAGTTGCTTTGGATTTCACCTGGCATCAGGCCTATCTGACTGTGACAGTCTGTCAGCAGCCATAAAAAACCAAGATCCCAGCAGGCACCTGCTCTCGTGAGAGCGCAAATAGGAGTTGAATGTTTAGCCTGATTGGTGTTAGTGCTGAACACGTGCTGATTTTTGTGTGCCCACAGCTCACAGGGAAGCCGGTGGGGCAGGAGGGAGCTTGTCACCACAAGGGACAGGAGCACAAACACCGACCTTCTCCACAGCCACTTCCAAGCTCGGGCCTTGATCAGCAATAACAGCCATACTTTACTCTCTGTCCCAACCTTTTACTAATTAAGAAGCTTTACAAACTGAACCGTGACTCAACATTTCTCAATTAAACTCAAATAACCGGGCCTTTCCGCGCTCGGGCCAAGCTCTAATGCAAGCTGTTTGGCGGTGACAGACAGAGCGGGGCAGTGCCAGTGACAAGCACCATGCTGCAGCACCGGCCTGTTCTTGGGAGGCCAGGAGAGCCCGAAACAGCTGGCTCATTTTAATTCAATTACTCGTTCCAGAGCTTTTATAACATCACCACTTTCGAATCGATCAAGAACATGATAAATAATTAGAACTTACTTTAAAAAAAATAAACAACAACAAAAAAGTAACACTGTGTTTTACAGCAGCTGGCAAATTGCACTGGAGAGTCCAGCCTGCTGCATGAGTGCAGATGTTGAGCTGAGCAGTGATTCCTTGCCGCCTTTCACCTTTCTTTCATCTTTACCCTTTTTTGCTCTGTGCTATGAACAAAGACTCGCAGGTCTGACTAGCGAGTGTGGCTCACCTCCCGCCTCCCAGATCCGTCACCCCATGGTCCCTGGGACATAGCAAGCAAAGCCACCTCCTCGCGGTCTGGGAGGACATCTCCATATCTGACTGCTACTCCACAGGGTGCTGTTAAATTAGAGGTTTGTAATTAACTGATCTGGGAATTGACTGAGAAAAGGCAGCTTTCACCTACACCCTGCAAAGTGCACCTTGGCCTTAAAAACAAGCTGTGAAGAGACCTTGGATTATACCTTGTGTGTGAGGCTGAGCCCTCAGCATGGGGCTGCCCAACACCACACAGGGAGATGGTGCCAGAGTCACCACTGAGAGGATCAACATCATTGTGTCCTGCACTACATCTGTCCCAGCCACAGAACTTTGCTTCAAGTGAATTTTGCCCCAGCCTCCACACGAATGACTTTTTTCACTGCAATAACAGCTACGTGATTTTTGGGCTTCAGACTTCAGTGTCCAGTGCCCTCCTCTTTGTCTCATCCTGGTTACAATGCACTTTTAAAAGCAACAAATCATCCATCATCCTTAAATCTTGAGCAGCTGTGGGCATATGTACACATCTTACTGTGAGAGAGAACATCAACTAGGACGTTGGGACTGGCCAACCTTTTCTCCTCAAATAATGCTCCTGACATTTTCCCCTTATTTTCTAACATAACAGAAACTGCATGAATAAGTACTTAGATGTCTCCTATTTTTTCTTGTTTAAACACACTTCACAAAAAGTGTCACATAATTTCAATTATAGAGCTACCTCTTTGTAATTAACAGTCTCCTTTGTTAGCTGCCTAAAAGAACATTCCCAAAGCTGACGAATCAATACATTTCACCTGTAAAAACAGGCACCTCATCTGAAAAATATTATGTCTGGCATGGAAACTGAAAAATATGGGGGGGCATCTGTGCTGTTTTGCTACCAATTTCTGTGCCTCCTCTTCCTCATCCCCATAGAAGGAATTGGCATGGGCAGCATCAGAGCAGGAAAGTGAAAAAAAAAAGCCACCAGCAGGGCTGATACGGTGCTTCCACACCAGCTGCACAGTCCTTCTGGCTCTGTCCACAGAGTTCAGTAACCGTGGCTGCGTCCAGGCTGAGGCATGCTGAGCCAAATGGCAAAGACCAGGTGCCTGCAAACCATCACCTCAATTTGCCTTTGCTTACTCCAGTTGTTTCTGTGCTATATTTTGGCAGGGACAAACCTGGGTTTTACAGTCAATACACATTTCTATCTCTTCTAACACACACTGTTTTGAAAGCATTGACAGAGCTGCTCTGGGGTGGCGAGAGGAGGCGTGACTCTACTAGGTTTCTCTTTAAAGGTAAATCAGCGGAAGATGGGATACGTCTTAACAGCTGATCTGAAAATCCTCACAACATGAAATACATGCCTCATACTCCAATAGGACTGTTTCAGTCCTGGTCCTGGGCAACTCTGGAGACCAATTCATTCTTGGGGGGTTTTACATTTACAGTGGCCAGACATCCTATCAAAACTGTATCCGTCACAATGAGAATTCATGTTTTTATTCACCTACAACATTTATCCTGCAGTGACAGAGACTTTCATCTTCTCCATGCTGCAGATTCACACCTTCTGGAGAGCCAGCACAACTCTCAGAGATAATCTCCAGAAAAGAGAGGGGGAAAACCAATACCGAGTCCACCAGCCAGTGGACTTCGTAGTGAGAGGCTGAGGGCCAGACAGGTCTCATAGGTGGGAGCATTAATGATGTATCTGAGGGCAGGGGTGTCCAGTGGAGAGCTGGAGGTTGTCCATAAAAGCTGAGCTCTGGTCTGTATTCAGCCTATGCCTGAGTTTCTTGACCAGAGAGCCCTTAAGTTCGCTCTGCCCTTACAGGATTGTGCCCAGCAGCTCACAGGATTGTGGCCTTATGCTTAAATCATCAGGCACTTCTGTAACTACTCCATCTAGATAGAAGCAGATCGGATCTCCTAACACTGTCAGTGCCCACTTCTTTCCTTACCCCCCCGCACTGCTTTCCAGTTAATTTATGTGGGAGGAAAGACCCTTGGGAACTAGCCTTTAATACTGCAGCTGTAATCTGCTCTGAGGCCAGGACAGAGTCCTGCTCAGGGATTTGATGTCTGCAGAGCTGTGTGGTAGTTCTGTCTGGTTTTATATTGTCTTTATAATTTTTAATTGTTTTATGTTGTCTTTCCCTTATCAGTAAAAAAATAAAATAAAATAAAATTGGAGAGTTTTTTTGTTTGTTTTTTAAGAAAGAAAATCATTATTTACCTAAATAAAAGATCAGTACAAATTAATAGATTGAATTTCTGATGCTTATTAGGGGAAAAAATGATTCATTTGCTTTAAACTAGAAAACACAAAAATTACTGACAATTTGAAAATTGGAATTAAAGATTTCCTATGGTTCCTAAGGTATTGGACCACAGGAAGAAGTCAAGGAATTTTTCCCTGATTTAAACATTTGAGAGGCTGGAATTCTGTTGCTGAAACATTTGCTGTTCATTCCCACTGCTTCCGCTCTATAACACACTGAATGAACCCACCAATAAATGTTAAAGACAAGAAATACTTTATCTTTTCTTTTCTTTTTTTCCTAGCTAATCAGGATCATTCTGCTTAAAGCTCCATGTAGTACCTCTCAAACAGTAAAAGTTCTGTTCAGATGTCTTGAGCGTCTGCCATATCCTCCAGATTTTCTGCATGGCTCGAGTGGTGGGCTGTATATTCAAAACATGTACAACAATATTTCTTACAGATGTCAAACATATGTAGTAGGAAAATGAACTGTACGCCAGGCTTAGTGACTGTGTAAAAGCGACTTTTATGTTAAAGGGACTCCCTTTTTAAAGGGGATAGAAAACTGGAACTGTAGAAAAAAAGTATTGTTCCTCACTTTCAAACATGTTCAGGGATCAGGGCTGTCTGTGCAGTCTTTGAAAAGAATTGTAACAACATCAAAGAATTATTTGATTCCATTAGTGATTTCTTTTTATAACAAAGTACTCTTATGAGCCTGATTTTTGGTTATCCCTTCAGATCAAGTACATTAGTAAATCTTTCCTTAGGTCTTGTCTTATGAGATCCCAGAACGTGTTATCCGATTGCTCCCTTTGACCACAACTAAGCTTTTCTCTTTACTTGCTCTGGTGATAAACAGGCTTGCTTACCTTTCTGCAGACAAGATGAAAGTAAAGCTGGCAGAGCACAGCTAACAGCTTGTGCAGCAGCCTCTGGGAGCTTCTGGACCTTCTGGAGACGAGGTCCAGGATCGGTGGGGAATGCCTGGGAACCCTCAGAAAAACTTGGGGGCATGTGCTGCTGTCACATTAGAGCAGACACCAGTGTGTGGGCCCAAGGAAGCCCTAACAGTTTCTAACGAGCAGGATCAGCTGTCCTTGTCCCAGGGTGCCTGGAGGCTTTATTGCCACTGCCCTCTGATTAGGGAGGGTCAAGCACCCCTTTAGCTGCTGCTCGGGAGAGTCCTACATAACTGCCTGGCCCCGAGCACAGCTCCCAGGGGCAGCCAACAGATACAGCAGCTTGTGCAGCAGGGCACAAAGAAGGAAGAGCGCCTTCATCAAATTCAGATCCCTGTAACAGGCCTGGACTACCCCTGCCAGGGTGGAGGCTTTGGCCCCAGCCTAGCTTTGGATGGCAGATGCAGCCCTCCAAGCCCCCAGCTGCAGGAGAGCCTGGGGCCTCTCCCCGCAGGAGTTGAGCTGTCGAGTGGAGGATTTATGGAAGCGAGCAGGCTGTGCAGCATCAGAGATAAAAGGGAGACAGACAGGGTCTTCTCTGAGACAGAACAGTTTGAAGAGCCTCAGACCCCAACTGCAAGAGAGGAGGTGACAGTGTCCAGCCCCACTGTTAAGGTAAGGGAAACCTCTGGAGAAGGGAAGGGGTAGAAACTGGTGACTTCTGGCATGGAGAGGAAGGTTCCTGCCTCACCCAGGGGCGTACATCTACAAAACAGGCTCACTGCCATTTGAGTTGAAAAGGCACCAGATGTGCCCACAAGCAAAGGGTCTGATCTACCTAACCCTAAACCACACATAACCGACCAGGAAGAAACTGGGAGCTATCAGAATGGGTGACTCGCTGCTGGGAACAGAGAGCACCCACCTGCCAGCCAGACTTAGAGAGACGTGCTGTGTGCCGGGACCCAGGTCCAGGATGCTGTGGAGGGACCATCAAAGCTCATCCGACCCTCTGACTACCACCCCCTCCCTGCTACTGCTCCGTGTGGGCACAAATGGTACCGCCAGGAGAAACCTGGACAGTATCAACAGTGACTAGAGAGCTCTGGGGACAGTCATCAAGGGGTTCTCCTTCCTGCCAGGGAGGGGAAGGGGTGTGAGGAGGAAGGCATAGATAGTAGGAACCAATGGCTGTGGAACTGGTGTTGGCAACAGGGTTTGGGTAGCCATGGGGCCCTGCTTGCAGATCTGTGGCTGTTTGGGAGAGATGGAGCCCATCTCACTAGGTGGGGCAGAGCTATTAGCACCACCAGGATGGCTGGCCTCATAAGGGCTTTAAGCTAAGAATGATGTGGAAAGAAAGAGTCACCTGCGGCCCTGTGAAGGAGTGACAGACAGGGTCACTGAGCAAAGGGCATGGGGTGAAGTGACAGACAGATCATAAAAACCTGGAAAAACGGGCTGACAGGAACCTCTAGAATAAAGGACCTGGGGTGGTCACCAAGTTGGCCAGCAGTGTGCCCTTGCTGCAAAGCATGCCGATGGTATCCTGAGCAGGAGAAGTGTTGCCAGCAGGCCGAGGGAAGAGATCATTCCTCAGGGATGCCCTTCTTGAGCAAGGGGTGGGACTGTTGGACAAGATGACCTCCAGAGGTCCCTTCCAACCTCAGCCACCCTGTGATTCTGTGAAGCACTTGGCTGAGGAAGCAAGGTGTGTTTTTACCTCCAGGGAGTTTGTGGCCTTGCTTCTTTCTCAAGACACGGTGCTCACCTGGAGTGCTCTCAT
Source organism: Oxyura jamaicensis (assembly GCF_011077185.1). Classification (NCBI taxonomy): domain Eukaryota; kingdom Metazoa; phylum Chordata; class Aves; order Anseriformes; family Anatidae; genus Oxyura; species Oxyura jamaicensis. The sequence continues at coordinate 19,190,181 of NC_048894.1, read as the reverse complement.
CAAAGCTGTGTTGGAACAACCTGTCAGAGTAACACCCCACTCCCTCCCCCCAAAAAAAAACAACAAACAGCACCATAGATGCTTTATGAAAATGGGTACAGCAACTTTAAACTGAAGATAGTGGTGTAAGAATTGGAGCAGAGCAAATCAGTATGATGTTTCCATGAGTGGAAGATGGTATTGCTAAGGTTTTTTCCATGCCTTCTGAGTGAAGGTGGCTCATCCTGTCTTTGAACCTTGTGTGTGGTCACGCTTTTGCTGGCTTGTTCAGACTAATACTCAGTTTTCTACACACGCTTTAGAATGAATTATGTGCCCCCCTTTATAAGGTTCTCTGCTTGCTCTGTTTTTAGCCTTTCATCACTTTGTATTTAAAAAAGGGGTCTGTATTCAGCCTTACAGTTTACTACTATGTTTCCAAACTGCACACAGCTTTCACAGCTCTGCAGATTCCTGGCCCATTAATACTTTTTTTTTTTTTAATTATTTTTATTTTTTAATAAAAAAATGAATTTCTCTGTGAAAGAGAAACAGGAACATAATTTTTGCAATGTGATATGATTTGCATACATCTGTGTATTAGTCTGTTGCATGTCTTGTGCTAACAGACTGTAGCTCAACTGTGGTCTTGTTCTTTCAGTATAGCAAGCACACAATTGAGTGCTACGTGTTTGTGCAATTCTCTAAGTGATTGCCTGCAGTATATGACTGACACCTACTTCATTCATACTGACTTGTAATTAATATCCCACTACCTGTTTATACTGAAGCCCTGTCTACTGAGTTTTAAATGCAGCCCTTTATGATAGGTAGTTCAAAGTTGCACTATAATCTGGAAAGTGAAAATAAGTCACAGCCCTTTTGCAAATAATCAGAGACCATTTGAAAAGATCCCACATGAAAATGTAGTGTTTCTTCTAATAGAGTGGGCAGGGAGACAGTGCTGTTGGCATTTATGCTTCTGCCTTAAGCGTCTGAATTCCCATTCAGCCAAGGAACATAAACAAAACCTTAATTGCATGATCCTAAACAATCACACCTAATCAACATGACACAACTCCCAAGCACGGATTATGGAATACTTTGAGAGACCTCAAGTCACTTCATACCGATTACACAAGTTACACAAATACAGGGGAAAATGAGAAATTTATCAATGCTTGAAAAAAATGGAGCAGCTCTCATGAGTGCAATGAAAAGGCCAGATCAAAGCAGCAGCTCATGAGTCAGATTTGGCTGCCAGGACTGTGTCATCTGGCATACTACCTCCCCAAGCACCTCCACATGCCCAAACACTTACTCTGTGAACTGTCAGCCCACCTGTGTCGGAGGAGAACACTGCTCTGATGGAGCTGCAGAGATCAGCTTACAGAGGTGCCCCAACGCTGACATTTGGCTTACAGCACTAAAAAGGATTGGCCAGCCTAGGCTGGATTTTTATAAATGGCTGGCTTGCTTTTTGCACCTCTTGTCACCTCCAACCCAAGAATTACTATAATATTTTAAGATTATTTATTATTAGCACAACCAGAAATCCAGTTCAGACACCAATGCCACCTGGCACTAACGCAGAATGAAAAGACAGTCCCGACCCCCAAAGTCTACAGCCTAAGCATATTCCCTGGAAGCAGTATTGCTGTTGAATGAATATCAACAAGCCCACTTGCCTTTCTCCGTGTAAATCACATGTTCTCAAAAGAAAAAGCCACCCACAAATAGTCTGTATTCTGCTCGCTGCTACCCTCCTGCAAGTCAGTGGTGGAATGCTGCATCGACACCAATGCAACAGAGAGTGAAATCAGCTCTGCTCTAAGAGGGTGCTGTACACTTGTGGAGCTACTAGGAAATACCAAAAATGCAGAATCTGGCCAACATTTTTTTGCACATTTACACTCTTCAGATCTTTCTTTCTATGAGGTGGAAATGGGCATATGGTGAATCAACATAAAAGTTAGCTCATTATGTGCAAACCATTCATTTTTTATTTCCTTTTGCCGATTTAGTAGGAGAAGCATGTTTTATATAGTCACAGCTGATAGCAAGTAAGTCAGTTTGGTTCGATGCTTGTAAATCTGTCAGAATCTCTCTAACAGTTATAGATTTTATCCCAGCACTATTCCTTGTACAAATAATGGTTAAACATTTTATTCTTCCCGGTCTCTCTTCCTCTCTCCTCTGACCCCATCCCCATTCAAGTAGCCATTGCAATCTATGGAGAGCTGCTCTTCCTTCCTCTTCTCTAGTAAGTCCTGATGTAGAGTCTTCCTCAGCTTCTCTCTCAAAGTGTGAGAGGTCTTAGACTACAACTAAGTTCATAGAGATGCTTTCAAAACTTGATACCAATATGAAATAAACCTTTGCTTTTTTTGGATTCTATTGAGATAAGCATAAATGAAGTATTTGTATTATTTTATCTCAGGCTCAGGCTTTTCAAGTTTTCATTGCCTAAGCATTGTTCTTCAAGTGTGCTATAAACAGAAAGCTGTTACTCTGGGACTGACATTATCTGTGCATTGGTAGACTACACAACTCCAGCCCCAAACAATGGGGACTATGGTTAATTAAGTTAAAATAAGTTGCAAATAAGATTGATAGCCAGATTTTATATTTTTATCCTACTGTCCAATGGCTAAAAGCATGGAAAATATCAGAGAAATATTCCATGCAATTGCATGGATTTATTTCCGTCCGTCAGCTGGATATACTAACAGCTCCTGTTGCAAACGCTTCACATTCTACTTCCTCCAGAAATAATGCTTAAACTTCTGGTCTTGAATTTGATCGTAAATAAAATGATAAATCAAGGATGGTTTTCAAATGGAAAAGCAACCTTTAACTTCAAAGACAATTCTCTCTGGTTAAAACAATATAACTCTTAAGTTTCTGTGTGTTGGTTTCCTCACCTGCAGCTCTGGCCATGCAATTGAGTAGATGTGCTCCAGGGGATGCCCTCAGGAAGAACCACTGCTGACCAGCACACCTCCTCCACTGTCTGCATCAAGGGACCAAGATCCATCTTATCCAGGAAAATAAACAATATAAGTCAACATAGGAAAACTCGGGATTTCTTCAATATTAAATTAAATGTATTTACCTACATTTTATGTTTCCAAAATGCCGATGAATATTTACAACTGAAAGTGACATCAGCAGTTAATGGGGTGAAAGCTGAATATTATCTCCTGAACTGGAGGTCATTATGACACAGAGAGAACCCATAAGCAAATACATCTAATAAAAGCTCCTTGTTTGAATGTTTTGCTAAAATGCTCAGGTACTGAAATTGCTAATACAAATGCAGCTGTCATAATTAAGTTTCAGATTTTAGTGTTCTGCTAAAATGAAAGGTCACTATTTTCACACCATCTGCAGACTGAGGAAGACAAGGCAGCAACTTTCTACAGCCTGCCTGTGTTTTGAGGGTTTCCCAGAGCATGGAGACAACACCCAGCTCCCTGCAGCTGCACCACAAGTGAGAATAGCTCCCTCACTAAGATAACCACACTCAGCTGAAATCTGCTGAACCTTCAGAGGTGAAAAGCAGGCAGTGGGGGAAACCCACCATGGAGCTGAGGGCTAGGGCTCTGCTCCTCAGGAAGGAGAGGGAGAAACATGTTGCTTGTGCTGGGTAGCTTGCAAACTGCACTGCAGAAATGGTGGTCATGGTACAATAATCCAAACTGGACAAAGGGAACTACAAACTACTTTTTTTTTTTTTTCTTAAATGAGAGCCTTGAAGATGAAGCATGGTTCTGTACCATGATCAGATACAGCAGTCAGAGTTCCTGAATACTTAGGAAATGCTTGATATCGTTGCCTCCTAACAAAACCCCTGTGCAGCAATGAGTATACCACTCGTCCACCTGTAAGGGAAGATTTCTCTGCTGTGCATAATCCTCCCCTCAAGCACCAACATACAAACTGCATCCCTGTTCCTAGCAGGCAGCTTTCCCTGACAGCCCGAGAAGTTGCTCTCCTCAGGCAGGCAGTGCTCTAATAACCAGGGCTCAGCCCTGTGCCACGCAGCTGGGACTGGCTCAAACCTTTATTTTTTTGTGAGATGCAAGAGCCAGGAATGCAGCTCTCTTTCCCTTAGCTAAGATAGATCTTCAGCTAAGGCACACGCAGCAAAACCTTGCCACTGGCATTATCCCAAGTGTTTGTGAACATAGGACAGGCACACAGAGCTAACCTGTGAAACAAAAACTATGCCTATTTTATCCTGTAGTGTTTCAGAGTACCCTACGCTGTAATACCAGCAAGTGCACCCTGTGCTTGCGGTCTCTGATTTAAACCTTCCCTGGCCAGAAGACTCCCTCCAGCCCTAACATTTCTTCCTCCGCTGCCTTTTTTCTCTCTCGGCCCTCATCAAGGACCCATCCCTCACTGTCTGTCATCAGGCTCCATCATGCATCCCCCTGCGCCTTTAGGGTGTCCTCTTTTCTCTCTGTTCCAATAGCTCCAAGGTCATTCACTGCTCGTAAGGGAACCTGGCTTTTTTTGTCACTCCCCAGACATCAGACATCTCCGGACCCTTGTCTATTCCTCTGTCTATCTTCCTTCATGGTTCTCTCTTTCAATTTGCAAAACCTTCAGTCTATCAAGTTTTAAGCAACAATATTTCAAGGGAACGGACAGGAAATTCCCATGCCCATAATTAAATTTCACATGTAGAGCTGTGCGTGCCTCAGCGTCCACACTGACAAATACTTCTCATAATGAGCCACAGCTACTACAAATCAAGTGACACAAAAACTGAGATGATCGGAGAGGAAAGAATGTGACTCAAATACGTAGGACCTTTCTTTTAACACAGAGAGCTTTTCATTGTTAAAAATATGCTTGAATACAGCATTCAAAACCTGAACAAACTGATTAACCAGGGAGCAAGCCAGTAAAGGAGCAGCAGTGCTCTGTGTTATCATGTGAGGGGCTGCACTTTGGGAGTGACAGAGCCCGATGATATATGGCTGCATCACGGCCACAATGCCACAGGTCTCTGTGGAACAATCCTGGCTCCGCTGCCCTTACTTGACAGCTGCACTAAAATCTCTGCAAACAAGAATTACTCCAGCAGGCCATTTGCTCCTCTGCTGCTGCAAAAGTTGTCTGGGGAATACCCACGATCACCAGATCTGCCGGAGCGCTGAAGGGAGCTCTCATGCACAGCTTCTCTGTGCGTCACCCCCCTCTGCTGTGCGTGAGGACCTCTGTACCAGCGAATGGACGCAGACATTACTTAGCCACAGGAAAACGTCTGCCAGCTGATTTAAGCAGCAGTCAGTTTGGTTCTGCCAGCAAAGGCAATACATCTCCCAGTGCCTCCCCTTACGAAAAGGAAAGGTCACGATGATCTGCTAAAGCGTTGGAAGCAAAAGGGCAAAATATTACTCAGAACAATGAAGTTCTTCATTTTATATTCCTCTAAGTAATATTTGGTGTTCGAATTCTTTGTGAGAGGAGGCGAGAAAAGGAGGAAGTGCCACAGCCACCCATGTGCCATGGTACCCATGTACCATCTGTACATCTCATGAATTCCAACCTACAGAGCTGGCTAGAAAAAATACCTTGTTGAAAATAATAATAATAACAGCATTACAAAAGTTTCTGTCTTCAAGGTTTAAGAACTTGTCTTTTTTTTTTTTTTAATTCTCTTCTGCCCTTATTTTGGATTAAAGGAATTTTAGATGAGTCCCAGCCTCTTCAGTGTCCCAGGAGAGGAGTCCTGTGGAACCAGCCACTGGCTTTGCTCTCTTTACAAATTAACGTGCTTGAGACCAGGTGTCCCAGCCTCTATTACCAAGTCACAGCCTCAGCTACACCCTAACAGGAACATATTTCCCACTCTTTCAGGCTCTTGAAGTTGTCACCCTACACAGGGATGAAATTGTTTTATTTTAGCCATAGGCAGTGATTAAGGTGGGCATTTATGACCTTCTTATGGGCAGGAGGCAATACGTGGAAAAGCAATCTGCAATGCTAGCCGTACAGACAAGGCACGGTAAGATGCTGTAAACCAAACCCACTCTGTTGTTCTGCTACACAAGGAGCCCCATCAAATTACTACCATTATTTATACTCTAATAAAATTTAGAGGTCTCGTTCAGGTTTCAGTTTCCATGGTGCCAGATTCTGTCCACACACAGAATGAAACACGGCTCTAAAGCTGATGTTAAAATGAAAACAGTTGGGAGAATTTCACAGAACTCAAATTATTTTCAGGCGTGTGTTTGTTTTAAATGTTCTCTCCTAGCTGCTGGAATAGGAGAAAGACATGAAACCAACCAGAAATTTCATTGTCTTTGAGTAAACAACATGAGATAAATCCATTTTTGATCATCCTGGATTTCAGCAACAGCAGTAACACCGGGCCTGCCTCAGACTGCCTCTGCCAGCCCCACAGGAGGACCAGGACACCTTCTTCCTCCAACAAAGCAGAGCAGGATGGAAGTCCAAGCTATTGCAGCGGTCCTCTGGGCCCTTAGGTTTTACACATGTGGCAGCACTTTGTACAGATGCTTGTAAACATGATACAATTTATTACTGTTTCTGCTTCCCAGTAAAACAGAATCAGAACTCGCATTTTCAGGCAGAATTCCTTTTTTCTAGCACCTGCAACATTTAAAAAAATTAACTGTAAGCTTTTGTGTTTCTTTTTTTTCCTTCTGATTTCCAGAACTGAAATGACTGCCAGAATTAAATACACACTCCTCTTTTCATACACACATGCTTACATACATATGTAAACATCCACTCTGACACCTGGTTTTGCTAAAGAATGCACTAGGAGTCTTGTAAGCTGATAAGCAGCCTGCTCCTACATGAGAAGCAGACTTCTTGTCTTCAAAAAAAAAATCTTGTAGGCATCAGAGCTATATAAGTATTGATAATTGAACACCAGCAGTTTATAATGCTTACATTCCTTATGAAAAATGATCAGGAAGATAAACCTTTATATTAAATAAATAAATTACAGTACTCACTCCCCCCGCACGTTATTTTAAATGATCCTTTTTCATTTAGTGGTACATCTTAATAAACAATGCTGAGTTAATGGGTTACAAAAATACACTCACGATGTTAGCCCCATCTTGGAATATGAAGAAAATTTGAGGGGAAAGCATGGGGAAAATATTTCAAAACACGAGGGGGTGGGTGAGACAGAGATGGCTCCAGGGTCCACGTTGCACCCGCAGATTGATACAGCTCCCCACGAGTATCCCAAGAGGTCCTGCATCTTTGCACACCCTGACACATCCTCTGGCCAGTTCAGCATTTAAGTGACACACCATCAATGGAGGGTGAGGCACAGGAGAGACTGTTGAGGCAGCTGTCAGGAAAGAAGGGCAACGAAGCTGCTAAAGGGTCTAGAAAGCACGTCTTACGAGGAGCGGCTGAGAGAACTGGGGTTGTTTAGCCTGGAGAAGAGGAGGCTTAGGAGAGACCTTATTGTACTTTACAATTACCTTAAAGGAGGTTGTAGCGAGGTGAGGATTGGGCTCTTTTCCCAAGCACCAAGTGACAAGATGAGGGGAATGGTCTTAAGTTGTGCCAGGGCGGTTTAGGTTGGATATTAGGAGAAATTTTGTTACTGCAAGGGTTGTGAGGCATTGGAACGGGCTGCCCGGAGAAGTGGTTGAGTCACCATCCCTGGAGGCCTTCAAGAAACGTGTGGATATAGAACTTAGCAGCATGGTTTAGTGGTGGGCTTTAGTACTAGGTTAAGGGTTGGACTAGATGATCTTAGAGGTCTTTGCCAACCTGAATGACTCCGTGAGCCTATGATTCTAAGAAGAATGGCAAGCCAAAGAAGCACAGCCTGATTATGTGCCCTAATGCCAGGTCTGACAATGGCACGGTGCAGAGGCAACTGAGAGAGAAAAGGAGCCCAGAGTGCTCTCCAGGTGCAGGAACCGCGCTTCTCCCTGGGCACTGCTGCCAGGTGGCCCCGCAGCAGCACAAAGCAGTAGCTGTGGGTTTTCCTGGCCACTGCAGAAGGCAAAGGCTGGATTAATTAAAAACAAAACAAAACAAAAGTATATACAGGTCTGGGCTTTAAATTTTAAAGCAGTTCCATGTATATGTTCTTCCTGTGCTGACCTGCACTGTACCTTCAGCCATGGATCCAGTGAGTTCTTGTTCATGGGTTTGGGACCAGGGATCCACGCACAGCCCCAAGCCCAGGCTCTGCCTCAGCCTCCTCAGGAAGAAACTGAGATAAGGGTTTAGATAATGGTACCCATAAGTATCAGAAACCACTCCTGGCACCACCTGAAAGGAGCTCTGGCACAGTACAGAGCCTTAGTTTTCATGAAAGCCTTGATTTGGGTTTCCTCACTGGAAAAGTATAAAAGAAGACCATAAAATCTACATATGAGGTTCTCTATACTGTAATCACAGAATCATCTAGGTCGGAAAAGACCTTCAAGATCAGCAAGTCTGACCATCAGCCTGACCTACCGAGTCCCATCACTAAGCCATGTCCCTTTGTGCCACAGCTTCTGGCGGACAAGCACCACAAAGGTGCAGTGTTCAGCAGATGGGGCTGGCTTCCAGAGCCGTTACCTGAAACTGGTTCTCCAGTCCTGACCTTGAATAAATTACTCTTTGAAACATTCATTAATTGAAAATGTGTATGAGAAAACCTGTGTCTATTAAAACATAAAAGCCAGTAAGTAAATTTAACTGCTTCTACGGCCTTGTGTACTAAACGTGTTTATCTCAGTATGGGCAGGAATGAAACCTACGTCAGATGGCATAAGAAGGAAGTAAAGAAGTGACTGAGACTGCAGATTGCCATACCAAAACAGATTTTGCTGCCTTCTCAGGAATATCACAAAAGCAATAGGCCCTAAAAATATCTGAGATGCTATGCTAACAGATACAATTTGCGGGTGATGGACCTGCAGGAGAATGCAGCAGGTGAGCTGAAACTCTGGTTTTGAATAATCAGAATCTATCTCACATTCTCAGGTTTTTCTTCACTCTGTCCATCTAAGGGAATAACCCAGACCCTAAAACAGCTTTTCAGACTGTAAGTTTCCAGTGCAGGGATTTTGCCATCATCAGTTTATGAAAATAAAAGTCTGGAAACCAGCTAAGTAAACAAACAACAACAACAAAAGCATAATACATATGCCACAGTCAATGCTTGTAAGAAAATTCTTACATGCTGCAAATATTTTAGCATTTTCTGATTCCTCCACGTGCTGCAGCAGTTGTATCCTCCAGTTATTGCATCATCTTGCCATTGGAATATTGTTGGCAGTCGTAGTGTGCACTGGAGTTTTATTCCCTTTCTCTGGGCCAGTCCTTTAATCTTTTTTTTTTTTTTTTCCTTTTTTTTTTTTTTCCCTTCTCTCTGAAGGTTATTTATGCAAGTGTGACATGCAGTTACAGTAAAGTTCCTTGCAGTGAAATGAGTGCAGGGCAGTGGTAAATTCCAATCCAAAATTATTTTGAATTCTAAAGGCTCCATTTAAGGGATAATGACGGGAGCAAAGGGCATTTCTCCAGGATTAATCACTGGCTGGGTGAGATGATAGCCCAAGGCAAAGCCACAGGCCATTAACCCCTGCGGGTCACCTTATCCCTACAGGAAATGCACTGGGTCAAGTTCACTGCTGCTATTATAAAATCTTATTGGAGAAAGAGGTTACACTTCTATGTTTATATATGTCTTCCATTCCCATGTTTGTAATGATAGCGGATAGCTTTTGGCAATGCCTCTATATTGTACCATGGAGAGATGTAAAAACAAGTTCTATTGTTATATTTGATGCCAAAGATACAAGTGGATTTTTTAATGTTTATAGGGAAGCATTTAAGGTTCTTGATAAAAGAATGAAAAATGAAACGACAGAAGACTACCACATTAAAAAGACCCAAGGAAATGACCTTAGAGAGACCCTCCCTTTAACTGGTGTAAAGCATCACATCTCCTCTAACGCCAACAGAGCTACATGAATCCACAGCAGCTGAAAGAACTCAACCAGAAGTTTTGGTTGAAACACACTGAAGTAAAAATCGATGCATCACATATTTTATATAGGGTGCATCACATGAAATAGCAGTTTGACAATATTACTGAATGGGATTTATGTGCTCATGAAAACGTAATTTAAAAGTGGTGCACAAATTCTCAGTTATTTAAATAAGTCCCAGTCCCAGAAACTTTAGTTAGAGCCAGTTCCTGCTGCCGTTCACAGCAGTATCCCCTTGCACAGAACTGTTTCATGACTGAGGACTTGCACAGGAACAGCAGATTCAGGCTATTTCTCCACAGACCGAAGGACATTCATGCACCCACCTACAGGGCAAATCCATTTACAGCATTTTGCCCCTTTATTTTGAAGGTGTGCTGCAATTATACAAAGTGAAGATCCACCAAGAGAGACAGCAAGAGCATGTGTCTGTTCTTAGTGGTGGAGGTGATGCCTGAAGTGGGGACCCCACGGTTCCAGTTCTTGCTCCTAGAACAACGGCTGCATTTATCCAATTATGACTCCTTGTACAATATGTAAGCAGCTTTGTAGCAGCCAGGATGTTTCACTGTCCATGAAATAAATAGAAATGTCACTGCAGTACAGAACTGTGGAGTTTTCCTCTTAATATACCCTCATCTCAGAGACTCTCCTGATGCCTCTCTCCCTTGGGGAAAGGAGCTTAACGCAGCATGCTGCTAATTGCAGCCTACATAACCCACACAAACTGAGCAAGCTTCTTTCTGAGCAGAGTCAGGTGCTTCACTGCTGGGGAAATGTACCCCATTGCTGGCACCCCTGATTTACGAGTATAGATGGCTCCACAACCATCACATGCGTTGGTTCACATCCCTCTGGGAGGCGCCTGCCTCTCCTCACGCTGTATGCTGAGTCTTGACAGCTAATAAGCGGTTCTGATTTCCCTAAAGAGTTTTAAAGTTGCAAAGGAAAACATACTTCCATCGCTTCCTAATTCCAGAATACGACACTTTGCAGCTTTAATGTTCTTTTAATGAAGTTTTTAGGTGTAATACAAACACACAAACATTTTAAACATATGGTAATAAACTGCAAAGTAAATATAATTACGGTAGCTCTCACCAAATTGAAAGCTTTACATTTGCTGTTAATTGACTGAAAGGATTTGCAAATGCTGAAAAGAAAACTTTGGCATAAATATTTAATAAAATACAGCAATAAGGCGCTAATCATCTTATGGGATTAAGTAGCTAGGCTTGAGATCATATGAGATGATGATGAAGTGCATAACTGCTGATGCCAGTTGCTCTCTAGGTAAATTCGAAGACAACATTGAAATAATATAAAGGGTCTGGGTTAAACCAAACCAAAAGCCATTATCTCCATTCACTTATTATATGTTATTGTGAGGAAAAAAGATGATGTGAGTGAAAAATTATTGTTCATCATAGCCCCAACCTGTGTGAGGATGGAGACTGGTGTAAGTCAAACTTCAAGCAGAAAACCCGAGCAATTTCCTTGGCAGAGCGCTCCTGCAGGATGGGCAGGAGGAGCAGGGTAAGGCTGCCTGATACCGTCACGTGCAGAGGCAGAAGGCATGGAGAGTTTGCCACCACTTGTACTCCTTCAGGGAATGCTGCAGTCATTTATGGCACCAACCCCTGCAAAGCAGGTAGAAATGAAGCAACTGAGGCACCAGGCACAATCTCTCCTTCTTCCCTCACCTCCCCAGCTCCTCAGGGAGACCAAGGGAAAATTCCTGCAGAGCAGGACCAGAAAACAACCATCATGATTGAACCTGGGCCACCTCCAGCACATGCTCCAGGGCAGGCAGCACAGATCAAGTCAGACCATGGAACTGAGGCAGTGGTGTTAGGTCCCGTGTCTGCTCAACTCACCTCTCAGAAATCACCCAGAAACCTCTCAGAAATCACTCAAATCTGACTCTTCATAGTCATATGCAATAATCGGTGCTCTTGCAATGCCTTACCTGCTCTGCCCCTCTCCTACGCTCCTGTAGTTGTCAGCCTTCTGGAAGAGATGTATTTTTGTTACATGGACACAGCAGCTCTTGATTTCTGATTCCTAGCACCCCACTGCTGCTGCAGTGCATAAGAATCTTTATTGTCATGTAAATCACCATGCTTGCGAGATAAAAAAGAGGGTAAAAAAATCCTTTTTAGCATTAACTATTATAAAAGTTAATAATTTGGGGGGGAGAAGTAGAATACATTTTGTTGCATCTTTGAATGGCCAACCCTTGCAATGTTCCCTCCAGTTACTCATCTCCCACGCAGTTTTCAGCCTACCTATGTATATATTGCTAATTACTAATACATCTATTACATATGTTATTATGACTGTTGAAAGTCTGCAATGATTACTTTTTTTTTAATGCAAATTTTTATTTAAAAAATAAATAAATAAATAATCTCATGAGTAATTTTCTTCCACATCTGTAGTGGGAGATGTATTGTGTGTTTGAAGTTTGAGCCAGGGTTTTATCTTGCTATTTTTTGCTCAGAAGAGCCAGCAAGAAAGAACGGTTCATTTTACTGCTCTGCACTTTCAAGAAATGAAAGGGGTTGGACTATCATGAAAAGTTGAAGGGTTTGATCTTTCTGTATTTTGGCTAGGTATTGCTGCAACAGGAGGAATTCAGATCTCCCTGCTTACAGTGATCTAATGATAGGGTAGTACAGCCCAGCCTCGGTGGCAGGAAAGCTCTGTTTTGGCCCTTACTCACTCTGACATGTTTAATCCAGGCTATAACTCTTTCAGGAATAAGGTCAGAACTATGCAAGTCTGAATCTCTGCCCTGTTACACCAGTGTTATGCTTATTTAATTCTGTTGGACTATACATGCTGCATCACACTACGAGGGATCAGGATCAACTTTTTTGGCTGCCTCCATTTTGTGCTATGCTTGTTCAGCACGCAAGCTCAGGCCACGTTCAGAAAGCCAGTTCATAATATTCACAATCACAATATCCATATCAGTTCATAATATCCGTATTGTCAATATTTATATCATTTTTTTCAGCTTTCTCTATCAGCTATTTTAATTTGCAAAGAATAAAATAAAGAATGTCACATATATATTCACACACAGGAGCAAGAACACTAAAGAACACTCACCATTTGTTATATATATAATAGCATTGCACACTTAAAACAGAATGAATTTCCTCTCCTCTCTTCCAGGACTTCTAGAACCCTCATTAAAGATTTGGGGTCCCACCCTCCACTCCTGGATGTTGGTACAACCCCATGGAGGTCAGTGGAAGCCGGACCAATTTAAACCAGCCCTGAATCTGGAAATGAGAAATAGTTTCCTGTTATACTGTGAACAATAGCTTAGACGCAGAAACTGCAGATAAGCATTTACATAAAATACTAAAGAAAAAATCCCCTTAAATGAAATGTTTGTATGTTGCTTGTTACGTTAGGAATGTTGCCAAATTATGTCAAACTAAAATAGCCCCAAACGTATTTGTTTGGTAAACATTGTCTGTCCTTTTTTATGGCATCTTATTCTCCAACAGGTAACTCAGATAAGTAGGGTGATAGATCTGACACAAGAGACTATTATAGCCCATGTCAAAGAAATTCTGTTGCTCTTACATGATGCTTCAAGGTGATCAGTAGTCTTGTTTTTTAAATGGTCAAGAGAAAAGCTCACAGTGATACAGAATCACATTTACAACACCGCATTTAAGTTTGTATTCCTATTCCCCAACAATAAAGCCTTTGAAAATTGTATCTTAAAACAGTAATATATCCTGTAATGTGAGCCAAATATATACTTTACCTAGAGTCACTACACACAAACACTATAGATCATCTGACAATGTGAGAAAATGTCACTACGGTCATTTAAAAATGCTATTTGTGACAACGTGTTTTACCATATTTTGCTTGGGGCAATATATTTCCATGCTTTATGAAATTAGCAATTCTCATTAAATTCTAATGTTCCTGTCTGAAAAGAGCAGAGCTAATTAACTGCTCCATTAAAATTATTACTTACTCCTGATGAGTCCTGTAAATGTTCCTACTTTGTTAGGCCAGCAGAAGTTTCCTGAACTGAAATGCCCGCCAGGAGTACTGCACGCACACAGGCACGCACACCACGGTACACTAGGTTGGTTTGACAAGTGACAGGAATGAAGGCAGAAACAAGAGATCCAGTTTAGCACTTTTTTTCACTTGCACAAACCTCCGACAAGATGAGTTATCAAAGAATCTAAGTCCTCACGCTCGAGACATAAGGCAAACACCAAAGTGCCTGGTGCTACAGAGAAATGTGGGCTGCAGTGCCTCTACCTCTGTTGTCACCTGTGGAACTGAAATAACAGCGCTCCTCTACCTGACCTCAAGGCAGTGGAGATCCAGCCCCCGAGGACTGGGAGGCACCCCCATGCCGTGTGTATTGGGGTTTCACATGGACCCAAGACGGACAGGAGGGCGGTGAGCCAGAGCAGCACCCGAGGGAGGGCAGCGGATGCTTGCAGTGCAGCGCCAAGGAGGAGAGCATCTTCCACCCTGTCCGCCCGCAGGGCCCCACTCCCGCGTGAGGGGGAGGATTTCACCTCTCTCACCACATAAAGGTTTGCACCCAGGGCTCGTGGGTTCGGCATTAACGGATAGCTTTAAAAGGCTACGCGGGCATCCCAGAAATCAAATTAGTACCTGCCTGGGGATCATGCAAGCTGCAAGAGGTGAATTCCCTGAGTCGTGCTAACAACAGGCAAAAAATCCTTTTGGCAGCTCTCAGTACCAGAGGGTTCGAGAGAACCAGTATGCAACCTGGCAGCAATCTATCACCAGCGAAAGTCAACGGGAAAAAGCGTTAACCAGAGCTGCTAAGAAAAGCCTGCTGACTTAGACTGCAAGCAAAACGTGATGGTTGCATTCGCAGCTGAGCAGTGCTGAACAAATCATGCACAGACATTACAAACATTCACACGTGGGAATGATTTTAAATCTACACATGTAAAAATCTCCCGTGATATGCCTGCACGCTCATCTGTCAAAGAGCCGGAACAGTGTTTATTATTGCTGCGGCAACTCTGACCAGGAGCTACTCCAGACAAGTATCAAACGTTTTAACCAGATAATTCAAATAGAGATATTAATTAAAGAAATTGAAAAATGTATGACTCTTGTGGGCTGAGATCAATTATCACGTTATTTACATTCACAGAGTAAATTATTTTTAAAATGATTTGTTCAGCTTCACTACTGAAACATTTTTCAAAGCCTTGCTGATTTTTTCACAGCGTTTTGCTTTTTCTCTGTAAAGGTTGAGGCTTTCCACAAAAATGAAGTAGTGCTTAATTGTGCTCTGCAAGGTAACAAACATTATTTTTTAAATACATCCAATTCCTTTTACTCCCCCAAAACAACCTCAGCTTGGACAGGATTCTGTCATAAAAACACTTCTGATATTCATAGAACAGAACAGAAAAGAATATCCCAAGCTGGAAGGAACCCACAACGATCCCCAAGTCCAACTCCTGGCTCCACACAGAAATCAATCATCCATTTATGTTGGACATGATCAGAAATTAGATTTGCAGCCTAAACTGGCAAATATACACTGTATTTCTAGTAATTACTTGCCAATCCCAGCTATTTAAGCATTTAGGCTTGGCGGAGAGTTTTGAATGTTTACCTATAATAAACTAACATAGTCCTTAACACTGACTGCTCTGGAAATCCCTACACCTTTTCCTTTACTATGTCACCACTTTCAGTTGCAGCTAAGAACTGGAGATCAGCTCTTAAAATTAACCACTCACTCCAGCCCCGTGGAAAAGCTTTTATGCATTGCCTGCAACCGCAACACTTGATAGCACGTGCTTCCCTCAGCTACCTCAACCCTCTCCGCTTCCTTTGAGTCTCCACGCACAGTGCACCCCTCTGGAAGGGTGCTAACTCGTTTGTGTGAGATAAAGCCCAGGTCAATGACCAAATGCACTTTATTAAGTGATGCGCAGGAGGGACAGGCCCCAGTGGGGTCAGGAATACTGTTTTGGGCCCCAAGGTGACTCAAAATGAGGAAGCATCTCAAAGAGAGGAAATACCAAATGACTTGCATTTTTGCAGCAAGAGAAGCAGCAAATAAGAGATAAAACACACTCACGTACATAAAGCTAAACTCTTCTGTGCAGGCAACCACCAGACACGGTCCCGGACTCTGCTCTTTCCTGGAAGAGGTTTCTTTCCCAGGGGGGACCCGGCTTCATGCGTTGCAGCTGCCAGCGCAGCATCTCCACCACTCGTGCACTCTCTGGAGATCCGTGCCACTTGCGGAGGGCTTCCAAAAGAGCAACTTACAAACCTGTTAACGTTAAAAGTTTTTGAAAACATTTGCAACCAATTTCAGAGTTAATTAAAACCAGATTTTCTCTATTCAGTCATTTGTTCTACGGCTTTTCCATCTTTTTTTGTTTTTAAGTGTAGTGTTTTTTCTGAGTAAGCCACGCGTAAGCGTTAACTGTAAATAGATTAATTGCAGCTCTGATCTTCCTCCAGAACCTGCCTGCAAAGACAAACAACTTTCAAAGCCCAAGGCCTCGCGTGGATCACAACTTTTCAAGGTGAGACCGGCCGCTTGGCACTGCCAGTAGAGAGCCCCATGCCAAACCATACAGCTAGTAAATAGTATGGCATCAGTTCCTCAGAAATTTCCATAGCAAGTGTTTTAGGAAAAGATCCAAATGCCCCATCAGTAAATCTTGCAGAGTAGGTGATACGTTTACAATCGCCACATATTTCAAATTGACTTTCTCTCACATGTGGGTACACATTACAAATCTAAAAGTAACATTAAGTAGATATGCCACAAAGTTTGAAGCTACCCTCTTTCCTCGGTACAGAACAAGTGTAGAAAAAATTTGAGAAACCAAATCATCACCCTTTTCCATCAAGAAGGCAAAAAAAAAAAAATAAAAATAAAAATAAAAATTATTCCTGCTTTTATTTAAAAATCAGTATTTACCACAAGGAAGAGAAATAAGTTGGCATAAAATAAAATAAAATAAAAAATAAAATAAAATAATAAAACCCCACAACTCTTTAACCTGAGATTCAAGCCAGGATTCTCCTAACTCTGGAGCACAGTCATCCCAATGATAACTGTTCCACTGGATCCCAAACAGCATCTCTTACGGCCCTTCCCCTGGGCATGCAAAGAAGGAGATTTGTGTTAAAATTAAACTCCTGCTCACCAGGGACAAGTTATTGACTTTTTCCTTCCTTTACTCAATGAATAAAACAGATGGGATTTCAAAAACATTTGGAAAAAAAAAAAAAAAAGTGACTTAAAATATAACCTACAGCGCATGTAAATATCAACACAAAAAGCTATCCATGCCTTGCTCCCACTTCTGGTGACTACTGCAATTTTGTTGAGAAATGGTTGGTCTGCATTGTTTGAGTAAGTTTACAGAAGCTTCACTGTAAGAAGAACTCAGAACACAGAGGCCCTTGGCAGCTGCAGGCATCTACATGTAGGTACCCTAACAAATTTCATGTCATGAGCTGTCCTTTGCAGAAAATAATGGCCACTTTAGCTAAAATAAGAGTTTAAAACCCCACTGTATCAACTTTTGAGGTATGAACTTATGTCCAGTAAAATGAAAAAACATCACATGAACAGAATTAATTGTCTACTTAGTCTTAAAAACAAGCAATGATTCATTTATTATTACAACAGATACTAGCAAAACATGCTTAGAATTATTTCAGTGCCTTAAACCGACTTTCAGAATATCTTTCCTAGATAGCACGTAATAAAATGAACTGTTGGAAATTTCATGTCTGACATACAGAAAATATGCTGTCCTCTGCTACCTTCAAAGCATTATTAAAGATTATTATAATTGTTTAAAAAAATACTGCAATTACTTGAAACAATGGTATCAGTATCATTTAGCATCATCTTTTGCTGCTTGTAGAAGACAATGCTTAGGGAACATAGATCCAGATGTGTGGCTGGCTCTGAGGCATAAGCACAGTCTGCACAGTCCTGCTTATAATGATAATCAGTACAAGATTTCCCCTTACCACATCCAGGCCCTAAGGATCAGCGATCACTTGTCAGTTGTTACACACATAGGGCTACTCTCTGAAAGTATGGTTGCATTTTAGCAGTATTCTTACTTCAATAAGACATCTTAACAGCCTCTTCGTTTTTCAGTACTTACTGTATTTAAAAAAAAAAAAAAAAGTCTCATTTGATACAATCACATCGATCTGAGTACATCTAACTGTGTATGCAGTAGCACATACAACATACACAGCAGACAAAATCCACCACATTCAGAAAAATACTGCAATCCTAATATAAATCAAGATCCACAACTTTGTTCCACATATACACAACTCTCCAGCTTAAATAAGTTTCAGTCCCACATAAGGACAGAACTCACGCAACTTCTCCTTCCTCCCATTTACAGACGTGCACAGGGATAAATGCGAGTCATAAGGAGGGTTGTTTCACCTTAGTGAAAGAGAGAAAGAAAGAGAGAAAGAAAGAGAGAAAGAAAGAGAGAA
>NC_048894.1:19130412-19171647 GCF_011077185.1 Oxyura jamaicensis | reverse complement strand
AGAGAAAGAAAGAGAGAAAGAAAGAGAGAAAGAAAGAGAGAAAGAAACCCACAAATCCTGTATCAAGGATACATATATTATAACATTCTCATAAATATTCACTTTCTGAACCTGTTCCAAAATTTGCCAACATTCATGTTAGTTTTTTTTCTTGAGTTCAGACACTGTGTTTAAAGGCTTGTGGAATAGTTACCCAAGGAATTTAATAAAATCCCATTGCTTTAAAATATAAATTTAGATTTGACTAGGCACTGGAATCTGGTTGTAACTCTTTTAACCGACTACTAGAAGTTATAAGAAAAACCAGCATGCATTTAATGTGTATTATTTCTCTCCTTCCCACAATGACAACCCGTAACCTGCCTCCCAGTTCGGTGACTACGATCTCCAGGAGAAGTGCCGCTTCCCAAGGTGTCCTTCCTGTGTGGCATTCCCCCACAGCACGCAGTTGCTCATCTCCAGCCCGCAGTTGTCTTTCAAGGCTTAACGCATCAGTGAGACTCATGACCTCACATATGGCCACCTTCCTCTTTGACATTTTGACATCATCATTTAAAGCCTGGAGCTATCACGGCAGATTCTTTAAAGCTGTAACAAAGAAGGACTGTATTATTACTTTTCAAGAAGAATAGTTACTAAACGTCCTGCAACCTGTCAACTCCTGCCTGTGGAAACCAAGCGCTTATGTTCTGGGGGAAGGAAAGTATTCGTGCCCAGTTACTGTACAAAGCGAGGAGAAGGAAAAAAGGATACAGACGGCTGCTGAAGCTAGCAGCAACTGCAATTAGAGATGAATGAAAGCATCTTGAATATAAATCACAAATATAAATCATGAATCAACAAAGAATGGAGTACCAGGTAAAAGGAAAGGTAAAATATGAGCTTTTCTTAGAGGGAAAAAAAAAAAAGAAGAAAAAGAAAAAAGAAAAAAGTTTCATGTTGCATTCAGCCTTTGAGCTGCTGACAAGATGCCCCTACACAAGGATCATAAATTACAGAAACCAATAGTCTGGGAGACACAAATCTTAAAAAATAAATGCCAGACAGGCAAAGACCAGCAAGCTCCTTCACAGGCCTACCCCCTACACAGCAGCCTGAGCAACCAAGACCAAGAACTAGCCTCCACTTCAGCTACCAATGCCAGACCCCCGACCGTCACGGGAGCCTGATGGTAGGCCAGTTCACCAGGAAATCCGGGCATCTAAGTTTTTGTTCTGTGATTTCACCAGGAAATCGTGGCATTTCTGTTCCTGAATGCCCAGAGCTGCTGCCACTCTGTGATGGCCACCGAACAACCCGAGGCCTGCTGCGCGCCTCGGCTTTGACTTTGCTCCAGCACACATGCTGCTACCAGGAACCAGCTGAACTGAATTCGACATAAATTATAGTACGTGGAGCCTTTCTTAAAGCACCTGAAAGCTCTCAGGAGCACTGCAGTCAGCAGAGGTGTGCTCGGGAGCTGCAGCCCACCCCTGAACCACAAAGCACGGTTCATGAATGCCATGAACTCAGGTCCATGGGTCTGCACTTGAGGCCTTGCATCCTCAGTACCAATTCCTGACCATCTTTTATTGCTGTCTGCTGGAGTTCATGCCTTTACTCTGCTAAAGACAGTGCCTCAAGGAGATAAAGAAGGATGCTAAAACTCATTTTTAACTGTTTTAATTCATGTTTAATGAGTGAGAATTCCAGTGTTCTTCAAATGCAGCTTTAGCCTCCAACTATCTCTTCTATACTATTTTGGATTCTATTTTTGATCAATAAAATCAATTATTTCATTTACAAAACAGTTTTCCTGGGTGCATACAGTATAAAGTACTCCTTCCTGTTAATTTAGGCTATTATTCGGTTGCATTGTTTTCAAAATATTAACAATTTCTATTAAGCAGAGACATGTAGGAGTCAACTTACTGAAATAATTTTAAATACTATATTTTAAAATTATGCAATTCACCTTTATTTAAATCTGATTTGCCAGAAAAATATGACGAAAGGTGATTTTCTGCAAATATCCTTAGGAATCATTCTAATTCTTTCAGGTGCATCTTTAATATTAATATATGTAAGGTATTATGGCCTCATTCAAATTGAACCTAGCACGTGCTTGCAAAAATTAACACCAAGACTTTTTATTAAGAGCATCAACATTAATTTATAAAAATACATTTTTTAAATTTAAGAGTTAAATTGAAAGCACAAGAAATCAAAAAAAAAATAGATTATGTTCAATTTATTAATTAATAAATTTTCAGAGAAACACAGATATTTGCTATATTATTTCAGGCACTCTGATACCAAAATAAAGAGTAAAATCTAGCTAAAATGACTGCTTGTGTTATTCCTCATCAGTATGTTTAACTACCTCATTTCTGGCGCTGTCATATAGCTAGACATCCAGGAGCTAAGAAATGCACTTATAATTTACTGCCTATAATTAATTACACTCACAATCTTTTACAAGGAAAAAATTGTACCTATAAAATACTGGCCTTTTAAAAAAGAACAGTGTATTACTTCAAAACGACATGCTTCTCTGAACAGTTTCACTAGCTCACTTTTGCTAAAAAGTTTCTTGTTCAAACAGAGAAACCCCTGGCTGGGCCTGTCCCAGCTCTCTCAAGACACCTGATTTCAAACTTGCTGAGAAAGAGAAAAAAAAAAAAAAAAATTTTTTTTTTTTGTTAAATAGTAGTGATTTTTTGATGTGATATGTTGATTTTGTGGCCTATTTCATATTTTTATGATAATACTGACTGTATTAATAGAAGGATTTTATGTAAAATATTAAACTGAAAAAAAAAAAAAAAAAAAAAAAAAAGCAATCAACCATCTGAATCAGGAGCATTTTACAGGTCAGGAGAGATGAGTTTGTGCTGTCACTGCGTGACTGTGGGGCTACAAATGGCAGCAGCCAAAGTATTGCGATGCCTTGGTTTGGTGGAAGACTTGTGCAATAGGAAAATGCACTGCAGTTAGTATCAAACACACTTTTTCAAAAGAATGAAATTGCAGGTTTTCTCCACTAATTGGGACACTGGAAATCCCTCAAAGTAGCAAAAGTGTTTCCAAAGGCTTTATTATTATTATTATTTAAGGTTTTTATTTAATTTAAAATGTGCTTCCTAGCTTCCCTGGTGCAAAAACCCGGCATGTCAAGCCACACACTGTTGTCTCGTTGAGTCCGTAAACAGACAGAATTAAACAATAGCGTGGCTAAGTGAGAACTTTCTCCATTCATCTTAATGGACTGTTAATTATGACCACTTAAATGCCCACAGTGTTAACCATTTCACCGCTGACTGGGTTTCACCAAAAAGTGACGTTTATGTACGTACGTTGTTTTATTCAGAGGGAGGTAGATGTAAAACCCACAGTCGACATACATCCACATGGAGCGAACAATTAATAAAGCTGTGAAATCGCACAGCCAGCTGAAAAGCCTGATGATCATCTTCTGAAGTTTATTCTTTTCGAGGGTCTGAGCAAACTGATGATTCAGTGTCAACAGCATGGTGTTATTGCTTGAGAGATTTAGAGACTCAAATAGGCCAGTGTGGATTTTGTGGTACCTTTTCAAACAGCAGAAAGGCCAGTAAAGTGCAAATGACTGGCCAACACTGCCCAGCCTAAGTGATGCAGCGATACATGTTAGAATATAATATGGCTAGTCAACATTTTCCCACACTGAAATATCTACAAAGCTGTACGACGAATGAAACAAAATTTATTTTCAAAAGTCAGATAAATCTTGCAGAAAAAATTACTATAGATTTTAATTATACCTGCCTTCAAGCAAATGCTATTAATGGAATTAACAGATTCAGTTAGAAACAGAAGCACTTTTTTCTGGACATAAATATTGTAGAGGAAATTTGCTTTGGGCAAAAACTAAGAATAAAAATCAGTGATTTTAAAGAGTGCAGTCCTGACAAGAAATACAGTTTTAATATCAGATGTACTACTCAAAGAGTAATTTCAACGAGTATTTGGAGAAAATTAATTTCGTATTATGAATTTAACCTCTTCAAAAGTTCTAGGGCTTCTCCCTTGGGCAAGTGGATCTGGCGAAATATACGCAGCCTTAGGTTTCATGCAGTCTCTCTGATTCCCCACATTCCCGGTTGGCTTCAAAGGCTCACTGAGGAAACCCTGGCAGCCAAACAGGACTGGGTCCATCTTTTCTGTCCACACCACAGACCTTTCCGTGGTTCCTTCAGTCAGATCCTATGGTCGTTTCATGCTTGCATGAATCCTAAATCGCAGACAAGCAGACATATTATCAGCATAATGCTTGTCTACAATTTCGTTCTTAATACCTGCACTACAGCAGCCACCTGAGAGGTGTGCTGTACACAGGCTAGCACCGGGAAAGGCAGGTGTCCCCAGCACTTAAAATGCACAGCCCTATGTTCTGTACTTTTGTTAAGCTCTCGGCCCCTGCTGCTGGTTACAACCATGCAGCAATAGCACTGCCAATGGCTACCACCGCAACGAGGATACTCGGTTTTGCCGTGTAACCCTTGTTTCCAGAGGCCATAAAACAGCCCTCGTACTGCCCTGTAATGGTTAGAAAACAACAACAGACCTGCCAAGGAAAGCAGCTCTGAACGCAGAAACCATTTTCAAACCCCTGAGAACCCAACAACTATTTGCGCTCAAGCATGCGGTCAGTTTTCCCACTTAAGCACTCTAAGACACCAGCATTTTTTTTAAATAATAAGTAGTTTTAAATGAGCAGTCAGGCCCATGTGGTCAGTATGTAATGTCAGCAAGAACAACAGTATGTGGGCCGGTGCATTGGGTCTACCACCACTCTCGAGACCCCCCTGATAGTTACCATAGAGATAGCAGGAGCCACAAAGAGCTTCGATCACATTACTGGCTGGGAGGGGGTCAATTTGTATGCGCCAGCCCTGCTGGGATCGAAAGAATGCAGAGGAGGACAGGAAAGATAATAGAGAGAAAAATAAGTGAAGAGAGAATACAAGAAACGGGAAAAATGGAAGAAAGAAAGGAAAAAGGGGAGGGGGGCATAAAGGCAGTCAGGGATCTCGGAAGCAAAAGCCAGCGGAGAGACTAAGGAGAAATGAAGAGAGCAGGAAAGAGAAGGAGTGAGAAAATCCATCTTGCGAGGCAGCTCTCGTGTCACTGCCAGGCAGGAAACACTGCTCCAGGAGAGCTCATTCACAGGCGCTGCGAGCGGGCAGGAGCAGCAGGGATGCCTGCACCACCTGACCGGGCTCAAAAACTGTTCAAAACACGCACTGAAAGGCAGCGAAGAAAGGAGGTGGAATCACAGAGAGGAGAGGTGCTTTCGTTTTGAGATCCCGATGGGCTAGCACATGGCTGTACGGTGAGCAGCAGGGATGTGGCACTGACAGAGCAACTGCCACAAAAGCTTCATTCTTCTTTGGACTCAGCAGCCCACAGCACGGAGGGCTCGGGGCTTGGCGGATTTTGCCTCTGAGAGCTGAGGGTCCCTGGGGCTGGAGGGGCAGGAGGTCTTGTCTTCAGCAACCATGCTGCATCCCTGGGAAGCCACGACAGCTGCCGCTTCCCCTGCTGCTGTGTGCTCACCTCCACCTGCACACACCTTGGAAAACCGTTCCAAACAAATATGACACCTAGGTCCACGCTGCAAAAAGGCTGAGGAGAGCAATTTGAGTTACTGTCTAAATCAGCAGAGTATCCAAAGCACCAAGCCCCAGAAATCATCTGTTATCATTTCACAATCCATTGTTCCTCTGTGGATGAGCAAATGGCACAGCCCAAACCTGCTCATCTTTCCTAACAAAGTCAGAGAGAGAGAAGGAATAAGATTTAACATATTACCAATAATATTTAAAGAAAGAAAACATAGTTGGTGGCATGTTCATCAGTCCTACAGCTCCCCAAAAGGTAAGGATAACAAAGAATGTCCCGCTCCGCTGGTCTCATCGACGCTGCAGCAGCTCACCTTCCAGATGTTCCCAGGACACACACGGCTTTACAATCGATCTTGTGGTTTCAGCACGTCTGCAGCTCTCCTCCTAGCACTAAGAGAAATGCCCCAAAGGGCTGGCAGAGCAGCACACTGCTCTTGCACACGGTAGCCTAATGGCTGAGTGACAAAATAATTTTTCCTCAGGAGGACGATGATGTGCTGAGTTTTTCTGTAATACGCCTTTTTTTTCCTGGAGGAAATATCACAGCAGTGCTCACCTTCGGGACCAGTCCATTCAGCCCCTGAGACTAAGACAACCTCCCCTGATTTCCTTAAAGCTAAACAGATTTAAATATGGTCAGGGAGGATTTCACAGGGCAACATAATCCACGACTGCCAATAACAGCCACTAGCCTGACTGCAACATCAATCACATGCCTGGTATGCTACATAAACAAAGCTACAGGTGATTGCAAAGGGCTTTTAAAAATGAATTAATACTGCTTTGGATCACTCCAGTTTTCAAGCAGTTAAAGCAACCATAAGCTGGGTTTGTCCCTCACGTATTACCACCAAAGTTGAGTTACCTGAGGTGAACAGAACCGACTCCAAGGTAGAGGCACACAGATGTAACAGTAACGTTACTGAGGTAAAAGCCTCTAGAAATGCTGTGAAGCAGCTTTTCCATATATAACTCACAATTTTAAAACAAATGCACAATGATTTTTGCTACAAAACCCCTCAAAGGCAACACAAACTAAACTAAAAACAGTTCCAATTCAGAGGAATATACCCTTTACATAGAAGTGCCTTGATGAACTTATAAAGTGCCTTTGTAGGAGAACCCAAAGTGCTCTAAGCATAATTCAAGCTCCTAAAAATGCCCCGTGCATTAGGAATACTCTTTTATTTTCCCTTGCAATTTCTAGCAGAGCATTGTGTTTAAAAGAGACGGTGTTGGCCCAGCCACAGCCAGACGCGGAGATCTCCGATCCTGTCCCAGGCCTCACCTCCCTGCTTCTGAGCACCTCGCGTGCCGTGGGTCCTCTGCTAGGCCAGCCCAGGGGCTTCCACCCGCGCCCAGCCCAGCCCCAACAGCTCCATCTGAGACTGCTGAAGTCATTACGAATTTTATGAACATCCACTGGCCAGATGAGTCTTCATTTCCAGATCCCTTACAGTTTTTTCCACTACAAGAAAACTTTCCAAAAGCTGGCTAATAGGCCCCAAATGGTTCTTTCAGCACTAATGTGAACTGGAAACTAAAAAACTGTCCAGCGGGTGATTTGTACAAGTCTCTTAAATCTTGAAAATGGGGCTATTCATTTTCTAATAATAAATCTCCACTGCAGCTAATCTTATCTTCTTTCCACGATAAACTCCTAATTATTACCTTTCCAGCCAGCATATCTGTGATTTTAAAGTGTGTGACAGTGGTAAAAAGAAAGTGCTGGACCTTATGACTAAAAAAGAAGGAAATATTTAGGCTAGGCGTACAGAAGAGCCTTGTTTTTGAAGCTACGACCAAAATTATATGACGGAACAAGTTACAGACCGGGAGTGAAGCGTTCATAATAGAGGAGTCAAGGACAGTCCCTGCTGCTTGCACTGGCTGCCCCGGGGAAGCTCCACCTTCTGCTCCTGGAGACTCACGCTGCCCCAAAGAAAACGAAAGAGGAAAAGCACTTCTATTTTTCTTCATTTTCACTTGGACCTGGTCAAAACCAGGTCTCGTTCCTAAAGGCTGAAGCCAAATGAATAAAACATCTTTGCAAATATTTGTCTGAACTCGGGGCTTTGCACGTCATTAATTACCAGTTTTATCTCTCATTTATATTCGAAGTACCTAAGGCCGCCAGCCCTGGGAGGCCCAACAGTACCAAGCACGGTGTGTTTAATGGCACAGACCTTTTTCGTATCACTTTCACTCCGCTGACAGTGAACAAATTACGGGGAGTATCTGCAAAGATAATTCATGAGTTTCAGGATACTTTTTTTTCATCCAAGAAAAAGCAGTGTCAGATAAACCGCATACCCAAATAAAACCGAAGCTCAGAGTTTTGACTAGCAGCTACCTGTAACTGCCTATTCTCAGTCAAGAGGTAGAACAAGAAATATTTAGAGAAGTAATCTGAAGGACACACAAGTTTGAGAAACCCAGAAATGTTTGCAAGTAATATGTGAAAAGAAAAGGAGACCAAGACTGATCTCTGCAGTTTTTCTGCCATTTTACTGCATCACTTTACAATCACCTTCTAAAAAATACAACTGATTTAACTATGCTGATTTTTATTTTTTTTTACAAATGGTGCTCAGCTTGTTAAATCAATTATTCCTTACCAGTTCATGCACTACTCTAATAAGCATTTAATAGTTGTTTGCAGAGCCTGGTGTGGAACAAGAAAAAAAAAAAAAAAAAGGATCAGAATACCGTGCCCCTTCAGAATAAAATGCAAACTCACCATCCCCTTTGGCCTCGGTTATTTGGAAGTTGCCAGATTTTCCTTGCCTTTCTGGAATGTGTGGATAGAAGTAGTCCTGCAGCTTTCTCTGCCTGTTCGCCCACGCCTAAGAAGGGGCAATCTAGCTCTCAGGTTCTGACACCAAAGCTTATGAAGATGATAAGGGAATATAATACTGAACAGAGGAAAGTATCTGAGTTTGTCTCATGCAACAATATTTCAGATGTTTGAGGGGAAATTAACTTTATGAATAAAAGCTTTATTATTTACAGAAGATAATACTATATTGTTGTTTCTCTTCAAAATGTATCATTTGAGTCATCATTAAAAAAAAACTTTTTAACTTTACCTGTTTTCATCACATTTCTTTGTTCTTCACATCTGATGAACAAAACAAAGAGGTCTGTCTCTGCAGTCTTTCCTTTGCACCCTGTTTCCCCTCTGGCATCCTACACACCTTTCCCACATAAACTGGGGGTTCTTGACATTTAAATGCAGTTCCTTAAGCTTCCAACTAATTTGATATACCTTTGCTCTCTGGGCCATATAGCAGTCCCCAGATTCCCAGTATTGTTCAATCTAGTTGAGATTTTCCTGTTTTGTAGGTAACACTAACAATCTGAGCTAACAGAATGCTGTTTTCATTTGTAGGATATGATGCCCTTTAAAAAGTCAGCAGCTGCTTTTCCAGCCTGTTGTTTCTAGTCTCTGCTATATTCTGTACAAATACAAGTTTGCAATTTTTGCCTCTGATGGGGCTTGTTATTTGAATTTTAGTAATTTTGCTTACTGCTTCTCAAAACCACGGTTCTTTGGAGGTTCCTATGTGTTCCAAGTGTAAAAAAAATGACTGGTAAGCTGCGTGACTTCATGTTGCCTTTTGATCCATAGTCTCAAGAAGTGCTGTATAAACATCAGGATGCCTATGAAACAGATGCTAGATATATTTTAAGGCATCAGTCCACAGGGAAAAAATATGGCACAGAGAAATTAGAGCAAAAATGTTCAGATACAGAAGTTAAATCTCTATTAAGGTACTGGAATGATCAGGAACTGTGCATCAGAATTTCAAAACTGCCTTAAAAATTAGAAACTTTAACAAGAACAATAGTGTCTTAACAGTAACCTTATGCTTAACACCTAAGGTAGAGAATTTTGCCTAAATTGACATTAACCAAATTGGCAAGTCAATAAAATCAAGCAGTTTTGCCCTGCAGTCCTATTCTTTAATCTTTAGACAATGCTCTCCAGCCACCTCTGCGTTATTTTTATTAGCTGTCTTTGGCTTTTTAACCAAGCTGTTTCTGCTGAGCTTATCTGCAGAAAGAGTAGGTCCAAAGTAAGCAAACAGCAAAAAGAACATAAATAAATAAATAAGCCCCCAGAAGGAGCCTTTCAGAGCCTTGCATCTGAACCGCTACCTTATTGTCTCTGCTTTCACCACACCCCTCTGTCAGTCGGCTGCTACACTTTTTGCCTTTAAATAATTATTTTTTTAAAAAATTGGAAAGGCCCAACCAGCATTCAGGGACTTAAAATTCTTAGGGAGGAAAAAATAATAATAATAATAATAATAATAAAGCAGTTTTGTAGTTTTATGGAAACAAAAACCATCTGAATCAGCATGTTGTATTTGTTTTCACCATCAGTTTTGGAAGAGGAAAAAAAAAAAAAAAAAGACAGCTGTTAATCCATTTTAGTTAAAGTGGAAAAAATCCTGGAGATTTTCTAAGCCTAATTTCAGCCTAGAGTGATTTTTATGGCCAAACAATGAATCCTTAGAATAATTTGTTCATATCACGAATATGCAACAAACTCTCAGCCCAGGGCCTGATGCAATTTCCAGGGCGATCAGAGGAAACACCTCCTTTGACTCCAGTGACAGTAACGATGTACTGTATGATAAAAAAAGGATTTAAAAAAAATCAGGATAAAAAAATCTTCGCAAATGTATTCTTGGTGAATCCAGACCAATTGTTTGTTTATGTCGAATGAGCTCTGAAAGTGATTTTACAGCTTTACATGTGACTTACATTGATGCCCACAAATCAAAATAAATCGTGGGAGAAAAAAGCACCATCGCTTAGAGAGGTGCTAAATTTCCAGCCCGCAGTGCTCATACTGCGATTATTTATGACCATTGTACGCCGAGGAAAGGCTGTGGCGTTCCCTCCAGTCTCATTGCTTCGTGCCAGCTGAATGCTGCGAGAGGGATGGGGTGAGAAATGGAAGGCTACAGCAATGTTAACTATGCTGCTTCCCTCCAACATCCATTTTGTTCCAAAGAAACACTTGCCAGAGATTAAAATATTCAAGATGGCTGGTTTGTGCACCCTTTCTGGGAGCTCCACAGTTTTTCTGGTCGCAAATATTGCAGAGCCCCGTCTTTTCCTTGACACCGGCAATATTTTACCCCGCACCTCGCCCGCCCTTCGAGTCGTTAAAGGCTGGCAGGAGTTCAAAGGGCTTTCCCCCAAAGCTGCCCGCTTCCCAGCCGGGACGTCGACGCGACCCTCGGGACGCGGGTTGGCCTGGGGGGGCCCTCCCCGGCGGCACGGCTCGGCTCGGCACGGCTCGGAACAGCACGGCTTGGCTCGGCACGGCTTGACACGGCACGGCACGGCTCGGAACAGCTCGGCACGGCATAGCACGGCTCGGCGCGGCTCGGCACGGCATAGCACGGCTCGGCGCGGCTCGGCACGGTTCAGCACGGCTCGGCACGCCGGCCCCGCACGGGACAGCCCCAGCGGCGACCCCCCAGGACCACCTGAGCTCTGGCGCAGGCCCCGCGGCTCCCTGCGGGGCCGCCACTGAGCAGCTGCGGAGCGGGGCGGGGGGACCGGGGGCAGCACGGCTCGGCTCGGCTCGGCTCGGCACGGCACGGGTGTCGGTGCCCTGCTTGCGGAGGGGCCGCAGGAGTTTTTCCTGCGGGTACGAAGGAGGATCGGCCAGGAGCAGGGGGTCGTGCGCCTTACACAGCCGGTGCAAGCTGACTTGTGGCTGATAACCGAAAGCTCCGGCGACCTCTCTTTTTTTCAGTATTTTTTTTGACTTCGCGCAAAGCTTCGATTCCCTGCCTTGTCCCCCAGAAGCACCGACTTTCCCGTTTCCCGGAGATGGGACGAGGCGCTGCTGCCTTAAGTGCCCCCGAGCCCGGCTTCGGTGACTTTGGGCTACTGAAGCCGCTTCCCACCGGCACCGTCAATTTCTGTGCCGCCGGTCGCAGGGGGCCCGTAATGCCCGCACGCCAGGCGGGCGGGCGCGGTGGTTAAAATTTCCGTCCCTGGCCACTCACCGGGCTTGAGCCCTTCAAACAACGCTGCCCCTCAGATCTTGCTGCAAACAACGCGGGGATGTCGAGAAGGGGAACTGCAGGAACGGCTCTGGTTAAAATAAAACCCCACCGAGCTGCGGGAGATGCTGCGGGGCTAAGAGATGCCGACCAGGAGGAGCAGGGGGTCCCGCAGCCGGCGACCCCAACCCGCTGCTCGGTGCCGCAGGGAACGGGAAGGAGCCGGGCGATGGATTAAGCCCGGCAGCACACCGCCGCACACACACCGCATCGACGATTTAGGGTTCCTTACTTTAAAAAGATTCTCCGGTGTTCCTAAATAAATGTCTGTTCCCCGGCAGCTTGGCTAGCGAGGGCCGTATCTTGTCACCGATGGTAAATCAATGGCACGGGCTGACCTTTAAGAGGGCTGCATCCTTTATTTAAAACAGGCGAGCTGAAAAAGAAAGAGCCGTGAAATACAACTTCGCCGGGGCAGGAGAGATTTTTAATACGAATTCGGTTTTCTCCGAACTGTAAATAAGCAGGCTTCGCTGGAAGGCGGCCGTATTTCACCCGGCTGAAATGCTCATTTGAATCCGCTCACGGGCTCGGCGACGGCCAAGGTGCCAGCTTCTAATTGATACGTTTGGACGAAGCTCGGCGCGTAATTGCTTTCAGCATTCATTTATGCAAAGCGGCTTCGGGCGGGCAGGGCGAGCGCGGAGAAGCAGCGCTGCTGTGCCAGCACCAGCCAGGGCCTGCCAGCGCCGCCGGCCCCGGGGCACCGGGGGGCACGGCTCGGCTCGGCTCGGCACGGCTGCCTGCCGCGAGGTTTCTCCCATCGGTTTTACCGCTGCTGCCTTGGCCCGCCAGGATGAGGAAAACCAAATCACGGCCGCTCGAGTACCGGGGGATGCGCAGGGGGAAAAGCCCCCGCGCCCCATCCCCGCTTATCCCACGGCAGCAGCTCGGCGAGGGCACTGGCGGAGCCTGGGCACCGCACAGCCCCGGTCCAGAGCAGGGCTCGGAGGGCGATGGCTGCCCGGGGGGAGCTGCCCTGCTCCGCTGGCTGCCGGGGCGCGGCCGCAGCTGGTGCTGGCGCTGCGCTCCCCGGCGGGGGCCCCCCTGCTCAGCAGCCCCGGCGGCTGCCCCGCCGCCAGCGCTAATCTCACATCCTCCCTCCCCGGCGCGCAGGCACACACACACACAAAACGACGGCTGGCGGCCGGGGAAGGGGGCTAACCAAAATAGCGGCCCCGTCCCTGGGTGGGCTCGAACCACCAACCTTTCGGTTAACAGCCGAACGCGCTAACCGATTGCGCCACAGAGACTCCCACGGTCATGCGGTTTCGTGGAGCAAGTGATGAGCAGCACTTGCCTGCCTTCGGGTCCCGTGGGGTCTTGCATGGCTTGGCAGGGCTGGGAACACGCGGAAACGACCGATTCTCTTACTTTAAGCACCTGAAAGGCGCTTAACCCCCGATGGCACTGTTCACAGAAACTGCTTCTCTCTGGGAATTCCCGAATCAGTAGTAAAAGTTTCTTCGTGGCTCTTACTAACTCATCCACTGCACATGCAAGTCAAAATGTAATTCCCAAACTTCTCTGCAAAATTGCCCTATTAATATATTTAAAGATAATTTTATGTGATTGCAGAGAACTATTGTTTAAAAAGGCAGCATCTCCCTGCACCTACATTGGTAAGTTATATTTACCTCTCCAGGTGACTGAAAACAGTGCAGACAATATTCCCATTACTGTTTTATCAAAATCTCCTTCCCACGTTACCTTACAATAAATCCACACCTGTGGTTTTGTCACATAAAAAGCTTTCACATTTAAACCTGAGCAAATCTCTTCCCTTATTCTTTTACAGACAGCCTATATCTCTTTGAAGTCCTACAATACTCGTTGCTTCATTTTCTCCTCGTGGCTCTGTGAAGCTCTACATGACAGCATTTCTGTCCTCTGGCAGCCTCTGGAGTCAGGCAGGCACATGGTGCACACCATGCAAGGATGGGTGCTAACTCCTTCCCAAGCAGACACCCATTGCAGATACGGTTTCTGCCCACTCAAGTCCAAGAAGTCCCAGCTTAGTCCCCAAACTGAAGAGCCTTCACCAGCAGGAGTGGGAGCGAGCATGTTACAACAGCTCTCCTGTTTTGTACACTACCTTGGCCTTTAACACCAGAAGACATCACTTCTCAGCCCACTGAGTAACTTCCAGCTGAGCACTTACTGTCCACACCTCAGCCTTTCCACTTCTTCGATACTTTGAGAAGAGCTGCATCAAGGTATTAGCACAGAACTGCTCTACTGTGGTCTCTTACCAACCACAGTACCTTACCAACCAACATCTTCTGAAACCTGATGGACAAAGACAAGGTATAAAAGCCCTCAGTAGTAATTTAAATCATGTTTTAAAGTTTGGGGGGCATCATGCCCACTGTGGCATGCTTTCCTGCCTAGACCAGTGCTGTTTACAGGGTCAGAAGAACCAACAGGCTGGGCCATTTCTGTTTTGTCTGTGTACAAGGACATACGGATGGTCCTGTGAAATGCACCAAGCTGCTTTTATATACAAGCAAATAGATATTTAGTGGAAACAGCAACATAACATGCTGAACAAAGGCCTGACCCACAGACCAGTGCTGATAGACATTTCAACCCAGGTTTGGGGCCCAGAAACATTATACTCTATACATGAGTAGCCCCATATTCACAATGCATGGCTATTTGCAAAATCTGTCTAGAGGCCAGAGCTAAAAAGGGCAGTTAGATGTGCTGATACTGAGCACAGGCTCTAGCTTTCAGGTGTCTGGGAGGAACACAGGAACAGGCATTAGACACAAGAGGCTGCCCATTCAGTCCACAGGGACAGGATGAGTGGCGCAGGTCAGGCTATGGTGCCACTTGGCATCTTTTTTGTCTTCATTCTTCCCCAGTGAATCTCGGAGGCTTTCATTTTAAGTTTTACAAGGTAAAAACAAAAAGAACATAACCAATGTTATCTGTTTGGTTGAAAGCTGCAGATCAGCAAAATATCTGGACATGGATGATTTTCAGTGACTGCTAAAGCTCTAACCAGTGAGGCATCATGTCAGAGAGCAACGTTACTCATCTCTGTAAATGGAAATAATTAGATGTCTACATTTTGGAGAAGGTTTCTGACTGTTTCTTCAGATGAAAGGAAGATGCCAAGTGCTGTTTAAGTTGTTCAAAAACCAGAAAGGGATGCTACGTCAGATGAACCTTCCTCCCTATCAGTGTTTTATTGTTCATTTCTAGACAGATCTCTTTCTTGATAAGCTGTTTCTTATGGATCCTATTTGCAGTTGCTTATTTTTTTCCATTATGTAATACATAGAATTTAAGTATCATTGTTGGATTGACTGGTTATGGATTATATTTTATTATATAGTTCTATAAAAACATAAATGTACTACATATGAACATAAACGTACTACACAAACATATGAAAATATGATGCAATGTTATTAAATATAAAAGCAATAAAACTATATATTTATATATTTTATAACATTATTTTATGGTTGTTTGGGGATCCATGAACTTACAAGATCATTGCCATGACATCCATGACCTTCTTCAGATACAGGCTTTGGTTCCTGAGTGTCTGAGGAAGCTAATACAGGATATAAAGAGAAAGTAGGCTCTCTTTACGTGTTATAAACATACGATATTTTTCTGGACAGAGGGTGAGTATAAGCCTATTATTCACCCTGACGAGTTCCTAAGAAATCAATTCAGTTTGATATATCAGAACTAAAAGAATCTTCCCACTTCTATCACAGAATAGCTCATAACTACTGTTTCTACGATTTCTCACAGGAAAGCACAGTTTGCCCCCAACAAACCCACATGCCTACATTATTTATTACTCTATGCATCATTTTTGTAAAGTATTTGTCAGCTCCTTAAAACTCATCCAAAGCTACAAAAATTCCTAGTCACTAGTAATTTCAGAGCAGTACTCAGTTGCAGCCCAAATGGATTTCTATTTGCTTATTTTGCAACTGCAGTCTGTGAATGTACTGCTTGCCACCAAAAGGTTTTCTACATCTTCCTCTGAAACCTGTAATTTTAATCCTTACCAGAACTAGCACGTTAAACAGATAACTAATATAATTCAACGTTGCTATTAAAATTATTAAAAGCAAAGAATTAGATTTGCATGAAAAAAGTTTATTTTCTTATGCAGCTGCAAGCATCAAGCCATGAAAAATGTTATTCCTGAAGAAGGATTCAAAAGAAGCAGGTATAGATGGCTTCTCTTAACCAGCTCAAAGACTTGTGTTCTTTTTATTCTTCAAATAAAATGCAGTTAGAGGTGTTTTTCACCAGTCATTTGTTTACAAATTCACTGTTGTGTTGTTGTTTTTTTTTCAGATGCAGGGTGATTTGTGATTTCTGTCTAGAAATAGCAACTTACTATTGCTAAATACTTCTATTCTTTGGCTGGTTAGTAAAAGCAGAAGCATTACAACTGAAAGGACATCTCTGCAAACAGGAACAACTTAACTTCTAAGCAAAGAACAGGACTGAACAATAGTATCTTACTGGCCTCTCCAGTTCACTTAGCTCTGGCTTCTCTTATAACACAAGCCACACAAGAGAAGGCTGTGACTAGATGAGAAAATCCAGAAATCTTGGGCCTCCATCGCCATGTTCACCAAAAGGGAACAGCACAGACCACCAGGTTCTGGATCATGTGAAGTAGAGTTGCAGTCATGTTTAGGAAAGAGTGAAGGTTGTTGCAGCACAGCTTGTGACAAGACTGCAGAGCAGCTTGTTGTTATTATCAGTAATTTAGAATGTAGTCTGCAGCTGTGGCAAAAAGGCCCAAAACCAAATAGAGAGGGATACAATCAGAAGCGATCTTCAGATTTCACCTGACACGCTTTAAGGGGAGTTTTGCATTGCAATTCCCTCCAATCTATCTGCTCTGAGTGACTACTGAAAAGAACACCATCATTACGGCAGTCAGTTTAACAGCTTCCACCAAAAAATATAAAACCCTTAATATTAAGGTGGTGCTTTAAGACAAGTGAAAAGAATTTTTTACTGGCATAAGAAGTGAGCACAACACCAAGGAGTGTGATAATGATGCTTCTCACGCAGCACTTATTTCTCTCAAGCACTTCTTTTTATCATGGTAAGAAAAGGAGAAACTTCCAGTCCTTGCAGGTTTTCAGAACTGTGCCTAGTAAGGACACTGAAGTGTTCTTAAAATAAATATCAAGAAAATATGAACGAGTCTCATGCAATTTAACTTTAATGTTGGGTCTATGGATGACAGAGGGAAGCTCAGGATTTGCCAGTCTGTGTTCCCAGGAGCAACCTATTTTAGTATTTTCTCATGTCCAGGACTCAGATTTAAGTTGCAAACACAGGCCTCAGTTCAGAACAGCACCTGTACTCAGAGCAACATTAAAGCATATGTTGACTTCAAGTACAATCTGATTACTATCATGTTATAAACTTATTTTCTTAAATGGGTTAAATTTAAGAGAACAGTGAAGGAGAAATTTTAGAGCAGACTTAAAACTGCAGTTTGTTTTAAAAAAAAAGAAACAGAAGAGCACAGATACTGTATCCTCGCAATGCTTAGGAAAATGCATCCCCCTGAAATATTCTCACCAAAAGACATCTAACTCAGCTCCAGAAGTTACTCTGCGAGTAACGCTGATCAGCTTTACATCTGTCCCAATGCCATATCTCAGTCAGATTAATGTTTGGAAGGAGGGAAGAAAAGGCAGTGAGAAAGGAAACCCCAAGTGAGCTTTGTGGATCCACTCCAGATATTTCCAAACAGGAATCCGGCATGTTCTGCCAGACAGCAATCTCATGAAACCTGTTCTGACAGGTTGGATAGGAAACACCGTTTCTGGAGGCCTTTTCTTCATTGGACTGTTTCAAAGAGACCAAGCGTCAAATTCAGGTATCAGTGCTCTTTCCGGATGCTTTTACAGGCTCAAAACATTCTTGCATTGCCTTCTAGAAGAGATCTGCATGAAAGATGACACATGGGGTCCACAGCTTCACATGCTGCATTTCAGTTCCTCCAATTACACTTGTTACCAGCTATCAAAAGGTTAGCAAAGGTCCTAGAACTAGAAATCCTAGAACTCCATAGCCAAATTAGAGGAGGTGGGAGGTGATGATGGGAGGGATCCCACCATGAAAACAAACTTCAACCCCTATGGTTCTGGTGTGCTGCAGCACAACTCTAACCCTCTCACACAGCTTGAGCACAAGGCAGCTGCTCCTGTCATCGCTCCCTGGCTGCCCCTTGCAACGCAAGCAGCACCCTCCAGGACCCCATGACCCCAAACGTTTTGGTGGCCTGAACCTGCAATAAAAATCTCTTTCTTGGCATTATAATAGGAATTGCATACAAGTCTTATTTTGTTTCTTATAAGGATTACGTAAGAGATATTCATAATATTCTTGGTAATACACAACAGTGAGAAACTAAAGGATACATCTTTTTCTCCCTCTGATTGTAATCAATCCTCTTTCTTCATATGGTCTTGGACATGGACAGACGCTACAGTAATGGGGACTAGATCAAAAACTAAAAGTAAAACTAAAACTAGATCTCACTCCCCTGCAGTTCAGTGGGAGCGAGACAAATTGAGGATGTTTATATTTGCCTCGGTTAAAATAAGGGACAATGAGTATCTCCACTGTTCTGTGAAACTTTATCATCGCTTAGCATGGACAGGAGTTTGTGTGGACATTGGAATATTTACAGAGAGAACCATTAAGAAATGGAAAAGAAATTTTAACCCCCAAATTACATGCATCTACCCTAAGTCTTGAAAAGTATGAGGTAGAGAGAGATAATGGTATGGAGAGTAAAAGATGAAAAAGGATAGAGAGAAGGAGAGAGGGATTAGAGAAGAAAAAGGGAACAAAGAGGAGATGAGGGAAACAAAAGGATAAGAAATCAGAAAAGTGAAAGAAAATCTGAATTAGCTCATTTTTCAGATGGGCCATATTCCTGCTGCTTTCCGAGATTTTACAGTGGGAAGGAACCGACATATTTTTGCAGTTTCAACAGCCTGTGGTGAGATTGAAGGCAAAAGGAGAAGGCAGAGGGAACTGACCTCTCTCCAGTTGCTCCTATCCTAATGGATGGTATAATCTCCTCTACAGCAAAGGAACAGAGAAGGCACTTACCGAGTTACTCACAGCTCCTTGTCCCCTCCTCCTCCTCTTGGCTCCCAGCTTCTCAGATCTTTCTATTAAACTTTTAATAGTGGGGACCCCCTCACTCAGGGCAGCACTGCAGTCATTCATTAGTGTCCACCTAGGGAACAAATAACTCTTTAGCTGCACTGTAGGTGTCCAGCTTGCTTTGTGCCTGGAGGGGGATTTGTAATCGAAACAGGGAAGTGCAGGAGCAAAGAGAAAAAATGGGCAATAATAACCCGTGAACTCGCCTTTCATTCAGGTAACACACAAGACACATGTTAATGATTTCAGCTGAAGTACCAGGCAGCGAACTAACTGTACACTAACCAGGCAGAAACCACCTGCATGTGCCAACGTCGCTAGGCAGGGGCTTCTTGGAGAAGGGACAGCGAGAAGCAACTTGCTGAATTTGCAGGGAGTCGGTTGGTTGTGTGCTTCACCGGTATTCACTCCTAAAGTCCCTTTTCAGATTTCACCCAAATAGATCAACAAGCTAAGATTTTTATCAAGTCTGTGCTTTTTTGCACAGAGTTTTTCTATAACTGAACTGGGAGAATCCATGAATATTGAGGCAGAACATGCTGAGGCTTTAGCAGCTACGCTGTCTGCTGAGACTGGAGTACCAGCAGTTCATGTGCGGTTAGGTAGGACTGTTTCAGACCTCATGGCCCAGATTACCAGAGCCATTAAGATAAATTTAAAATACAAAATAATTCAAACATAAATAGGAAATTAATTTGAATTCCTGTCCAAGTCAATGTGTGTGCAAACCAGTCAATCGTTACCTACACACTCTCCTTCCTTTCCTTGTCTCTCTCATTCTTTTGGTGACTGCTGGCCCCAGCAGGGTGAGGCAGCCATTTGCCCATCTCACCAGCACCCTCAGATGAACACATCAGCTTGCAGCATACAATAGCTACGAGACAGCCAGAGAAATACAAGAGAAAAAAGCTCTCTTTAACAGAGAAGAGAGGGCTGCGAATACCTTCGAGGACAATGTTTCTTTTTTCATCCCTAAATATTTGCAATCAATACAGCTTCAGTATTTTGCAGGCTAATCAATAATGCAGTGACAGTGAAAGAGATGTGAGGGTCTTCTTAGCGGCTGCAAACTGGCAATGATGCTTTGATGGCTCCTACCGAGGATTTATCATTTCTTGGATAATCTCCTGCAGAACACGATGGGGCCTGAGAGTTTAATACTTAATATGGCTACAGGAAGAAAACCGGACAGATGACTGCACTTTATCATAATTCCCTATAGCATCATGTGCCAGGGAAATCACACATAAAACAAAAGAATGATATGCATCTAAAAGCACAAATATAATGTAAAAAAACAGTTGTTCACACATTTAACAAAGCTAAGCCAGTACTTAAAAAGTAGGACAGCCCCAAGGGTGTTACGAGGAGCCACAATCTTGTCTTGTGGTTGTCCTTCCCAAAAGGGACTTCAGAGAATTAAGAGGGACTTTATTAACAATTATTATTAGACTATATTATAAAGTATTTCAGAGACACACAGAAGCTAAATCCGTCTCCCTTTCCACACACATGCTATTCACTAACTCCATGAGAAAAATTTGTTTGAAAAAAATGAGAACAACTTGCCCCTAAATAACCATATATAGCAGTTAATAAGCAGAAATTGAAGAGGTCACACCTCTGAAGTTTAATACATTTTGGTCAAAATCCAGCCCTCAGCACCTGGCTCGAGCACCCAGAACATTTACCTGGAAGTGCCATCCCTGTGGGAAGGGCTCATCCCTTCGGACATCTCTGCTGCTGCACAGGACACTGCAGCTCTCATGCAGCACACGACAGCATACTCTGACAATACCAAAGTCTTCCTCCTGGAGGCTGTTTTGTAGGGCCCTAAGCAGTAAGTCAACATGTAAAAACTCATCGCTTCACCTGCCCAGGAACCCTGCGGGCCTGAAAGGACTAAAATTATTCCTCTCCCCCCTTCTCTTTTCTCACTTGTCTTTCATTACATAAAAGCCTCTTCAGATTTCCTGAGGTTCGTGTCATAATTATTTACTACCTCCAAGTAATTGTTATATATATATGAAATTCTACTTTAAGAAAAAAAATAATAATAATAATAAAGCTATATTAATAGAAACAGCAACATATCCCAAATGCTACTGCAGACTCCTGATCATCCTGCATTACAACATGTTCCAGCTATGTATTTTCAAAGGAACATGATCCAACATTTTCAGTTTTTCATACAGCCTGGCAGTAATTGCGGTATCATTAAATTTTCTCTCTCCCCCCCAACTCGCCCCCCCTCACGCTACATGTTAATACACTGTACATCTGCTCAATTTCCACAAGGAACTGCCTAAGTGTAAATACAAAATATGAAAAACACATGATCAGACATAGCATTGTTTTAAGTCTTACAGACCTTGCTCTTGTTGTTACAACCTTAACTAGGTTTTTCTGTACTCTGCTAACACTCAGAGCTTTCTAACAATTGCTTTCCTTATCTATTCATGCAATTGACATTTGCAGATTCTCAGAGATTTAATCTTTTCCTTCCTTGCAATTTATCCATAGAACACTAGAAAATAAACAGGTGCACACGAGTCAATCACTGCACCTGGAAATTTTCTTTTTTTTTTTTTTTTTTTTAATTGGAATAATCAACAGAACTGCACTGTTAAAATCGGTTGCTTCTTGATTAAATTGTCAAGCAACTTTGAAATAGCTCATTTTCTGAAAATCTGTTGTGTTTTTAACGTACAATTTTTTAAGCTTGTTAAAATATTATGCCAAAAATATTGAGCATATTAAAATTAATGATGAAATTAACAACAAAAATTATGCCTATGGTCTTTTACAGATCACAGAATCCAGTTCAATAACACACATGCAGATTTATAATAAAACTAGTCTCACAAGACTACAGAGCCCTTTAAAAGCAGCGTTTCTGCCATCTTCTATCATCTGCCTATTGGCTTTTGCAGCTTGGTAGGTAGAGATCATTTGTATTTCATACAGCCAGTAGTCATTAAAGACACCTCCCCCAATATTTCTCTTAAATTGCATAAATTGGAAAATTGTTCATTTCCTCTTCCTCCAGCTCTGTTTTCATGTATGATGAATTTAGGGACGTTTTGCAGAAAATGGGCAAGAGATTATCCTACATAAAGATATGCCTGCTGAAAACAATCCAATGAATTAAAAATAACCACGGACTGCAACTGACCTTTCCTATAAGCCAATATATCCCTATAGTTTTGACATGCCTTAATAATTATTAGCATTTGTCTCAATGAAAACAACTGCAGAGTACAATATTTAGCATTTGTTTTGTATTATTTACAATTTCAGTGTTCTGTTTACAGAGGTTTATGATCCCAGCCTGGAAATCCTACTCAGATGAATAATTCAATCAAGTATTCTGAATGAGAGCCACAGGACCGGCTCTTTCTAAACCCAAGATGAAGGGGTGGACAAACCATATAGATCAGTTTAGGTATTGGATGCATCCTTACTGGAGACAGCGTGTCTGCTGTCTGTAAAGGGTTTCTATGCAGATGAGTACCATAATGCTGAATCCAAAGTCCTGACAAGATCCGAGAGCTCTGCAGTACTTCTGACAGAAGCATATTACAATTAGCATTACACTGCATGTTCCAATTCCTGCCCAAAGACAAAAATGTTCATCATCTCCAGCACCACAATATGCATAAACGCATTTTGAAATATTATGCTGCAAATGTTAATTCTAGCTAATACTCAGATCACAGACTAGAATGTATTAAATTTGGGTTTAGCTCTATCAGAAGGGGCATACGTATCCATCCTAAGTCCAGTTTTTAAAAGAAATTGTCATGGTAATGTACAGACTAGACACTTTTATTTATAAAACATGCTTTGTTAATTTTGATGTTAAATAAATGAAGAATTACAACTGTGAAAAGTATTTTTGTGGCTAGCAACTTGTTTAGTTTTGAAAATTAAATTCTGTACATATGTACCAAAATACTATTCATAAGGATTTGTAAATAATAAATCTTAACAACATATGAAATAAAGTGTTATATAAAAACATGTTTGAAATTATACGCATACGTCTCTCAGAGCAGATGCAACTACTACCAACATCTTCCACATTGGTACATTTTATTTCCAGTTCAAATGCATAAAGGTTTGCATGCAGGGTTTGGACACAGGAATTTTCTGACATTTTAAGGATGTGGCCCTACAAACACTCAAGTAACTTTCCCCAGAGGCATATTTAGTCCAAATCAGCCCCAGAGCTTCCCATCTTGGTAAAGCTGCTTACGTATCCATAGAGTGAAGCTCTGGGTACAGACACAGATACACATAGCTCAATGAGATCTGGATACCGATTTCACAATGTGGCATTCTGCACCAGACT
The DNA here is from genome assembly GCF_011077185.1 of Oxyura jamaicensis. NCBI lineage: Eukaryota > Metazoa > Chordata > Aves > Anseriformes > Anatidae > Oxyura > Oxyura jamaicensis. The sequence goes on along the minus strand of NC_048894.1, from coordinate 19,148,371 downwards.
AAGCAACAAAGGAAAGATGACTTCTCCTGTGTGAGCTGTAAATACTAGCCATCATACCATTTAATAGGTTTATTTTATTAGTAGTATATATTTAAAGTCCTCAATGCAAGTTTCTTTTGAATGATGAAAGGCTGGTAAATTCTTAAAAGACAATAATCAGCGGTGCAGCCGTTCTTTGATGGTCTGTAATTACCCAACTGTCCATTATTGGAATGACAGCAGCAAACTACCACTCACTGTTAGTTTGTTTTTATTTATAACTTGTACTTTAGGTAAAAGTGCATTAATTGCAAGCAAAACAAATTGCTTATTTGAAACACTTCCCATAGAGACTTACTTTTTAATGCATTAATCTAGCTGACATATACATGACATTTTACATGGAGGTTAAACTGATGTAAATAAATGCAATTATTTGAAAGCAAAGAGGATCCAATCACATTTATTTCTGTATGGGATTATCTTACATTTTGCACCAGTGTGTACCATGAAGAAACACTGAACCTCATGAATTCCAAGCAGCTACAGATTTTAAAACTTCCTACCAACTTGAAATTTGATGATAAAGCACTGTACTCTTATTTTTATATGATTTGCCTGAGGTAACATCTTGCGTAATCGTTCTTAAAATAATTACCCGCAAAACTGCTTAAGCAGGAAGAATGGCAAAAGGTTTGAATTTCACAGACTTTGGCTCCGGCAACACAAAGCTACAGATGAAGGCTGGGGCTCACAGGAGAGCTGCTGACCCCGACATGGCAGCAGCACCTCGCTGACCGGGCCCCTCTCCTTCCTCCCTGAGCACTGTGCGGTGCCTCCTGCCCCACCATCACCCACCATCCACCTCAAATCCACCTCCTTCCTCAGGATCAGCTTCTTTTCCTTCCCTCTGCTCGTTTTCTCCCACTTCTTCCCTCAAAGTACCTTCACCTCCTGAGCTGCCCCCTCAGCCTGCGCCCTGTAGCCTCACGGCCGCCATGTGGTGTGTGCGGCTGCGCCTCGACAACCTCCTCGCCCTTGGCCCTCCAGGAGAGGCGATGGCGGGTGGCCCCTTCTCCTCTACCTCCTCTGCACCGGCCCCTTGGGCTGAGCAGCAGCCTCTTGTGGCAGCCCCCCTGCCATCACGGTCCTGAGCAAGCAGGCGGGCCTCGAGAGACTGCTGAGGGGAAATGGCGGCGGCTGCCGGGAGCCTCTGAGGGATGCGGAGCCGTCCAGATCGTGCTGCTGCTGCAGCACTGAAACCACCGGTAAGTGACGTGAAATTCGGTATCATACGTGCATATATGTGCTTATATACACCCCACAGGTGTGTGAAATACCATTTCCGTGTATCTTTCTTACTGAAAGACATCGATTTATGTGTACAGCAAAACCTGACTGTCACCAAGTAGCACAAAATTAAGTTATCTTGGCCCAAGACCAGGGCAACTTCAAAAGCAATGATTAACCAAAAGGACCTGCCAAAATTAATAACTGTAATCCTTCAACTGTTAATAAAGGATTTAAAATTTTTTGAATGTTATTTTTAAAATTTTCTTATGTTCTTCTCCTATTCTGCACTGCTTTCATTTCAGTACTGCACAACGGCCCTTTTGAGACAAAGAAGAGGAAACAAATGGCTGTAAGAACCAAAATAGAAGAATGTAAGAACCAAAAAAAACAACAAACCAGAAATGACAAGAAAGAGCTGCTGAACCTCTGTGATGCAGACAGCGGACAGCCTGATCCTGTCTCCTGACAAAGGCAAAAAGGTTTTTGCTACTGGTGTCACCGGCAGCAGGATCAAGCTGCCCATGACAGCAAGGTCTTGCAAACCAGGTAGGTGGTATGGTACAAGTAGTGGGACACACTGATCTGACTGCAGTCAGCAGAGAAAAACAAACAAATGAACAAACAAACAAACAGTTTGATGCACCAAACCATTTCAGCTGCTATTTTCATATTTTGCTATCACACAGGTCTTCCAGAAATTATTTAAAATAATATGTACATCTGAAATACAAAATGTCAGTTTTACATCCTAATGGTTACAGCTAAAGTTCTGTGTAAAGAACAAAACATCATAAAGTCCAATCAGTGATATTAATACGCAGCTAAACAGTTAACCTTCTACATGCTGACTAGTATCCTTGATGATCGTTTTTTCAAACAAGGTAGGAGAATTACAAATTTCCCTAATCAAACCCGAACAGGGACATAGGTAACTTACATTGCCATCAGGGAGACATTGACTGTTCTTCCTACTTTTGTATAAATGTGGAGGCATAAGCATGACTCTGTGTTATTCTTGCTCCGTTGGAGATGTTACCCAGAGGGTAGGGGTACTAGGCTCCCAGAGGCAGTCTCCTAAGAGACTGCATCTCATGTGCATTTGCAGCAGCATTACTGCGCATGGGCTTGTCACAGTTTGACCCATATAATCCATTAACCCAACGAGAGATCAATTCCTGGGAGAAGTCTATCCCATTTTTTGAAAATTACTTTGTTGCCAGCATTGTAAATCTAGCAATAAACTGTTGCGAAACTCTATCCTCTCTCACATTTAAAAGAGCTTTGCAGAAAATGGATATTGGGGGATAGGGAGAGACAGGGACATCTGTCTCCAAAATTTCAAGAGGAGCTTTTCTACCTGAGACTAAAATGCATTTTTATATTATTGAGTATTTATGTAAATAGTAGCACTTTTAAAGAATAATATTTTAACCATTATTTCTTTAAGATACAGACTTTTCTATTTCTATATTTCTATCTTGTGTGGTCATTTCAAAAAATATATATACAGCAATATATTTGTCATAGCTATGTATTATCATCAAACATACATATTTATAACTCTCCATTTACTTGAATGCTCCACATAAATAAATGCTCAGTGCTTGTCATGTTACTTGTCTTGCTGTTAGAAAGAACAAAAGAAGAACAACAAAGAAAGAACACCAAAAATATTTTTTACAATCTAAACTGAAAACATAAAAGTTAGCTGTTGAGGCATTCAGTGCTAAGAACCACAAATTTGAAGGGAGCGAGAATGAGCTATGTTTTGCTTTCCTCATGCTTTTTAATACAATATGACAGGTGTAATGTGAATGGGGAGAAAAATATTTAAATTTAATGTTATTTTTATTAATGTATTTTATATTGATAGACTAACTCAAAACCAGTCATTATCTTTATAGTAAAGTTCTAGCATGCAGCTCTAGTGAGAATCTAGCCTTAATTTCTTTGCTCCAGTTACATGAACCTGGTCAGTGATACAGTTATATATACCCTGTCATGTGTCACAAGGGTCAGTATCTACTAATTCCAGTGGCTACTGTTACAATATTCAACCACCAAAAGTTTCAGATCAGAAGCTGAAAGTTTGAGACATTTATGAGTGAGAACAGAGACTCCTAATTTAAAACGTGTGTGACCTTAATATAGCATTTGGGGGTTCAGAATGTTCCTATGTACTCTGCCTAATACTGCAATTTCACAATACTCCCTCACTTCCAGTCGTAAAGCTATAGATTGATTTACCTTATCTGTAAATTGTAAAGAATAGATCTCTATTAAAAGTGAATTTCTATGACTATTTGAACAAGTAACACACAAAATAGTTTTCCCTGATGCAAAGGCAGAATAAAAAAAAAATAAAAATAAAAAGGCATATAACCTCTAATTCCAGTGATAAGTTAGTATTTTTCATGGATGTGTATACTTTTCAGTACTTTAAACAGAATGATTCTATACTTGTCAATGATAACTCTGTTTATGTAAAATAATCTTATAACAGGTCACCAGAATAATCTGTCTTAATCAAAAACAGATTTATATCCATACAGTGCACTTATTCACTGACTGTAACAAAACATACAAAATGCATATGCACATTATTCTAACTCTTGCATACACATTTGCCTTCTTTACACATGACATAATCATGAAAAAGTATAATCTACTCCTGCTCGCACTGAAATCAGGGATACAATTTACATCTCTCACATTTTAGAAACTTTAGAAACCGTCTTATAAATGGGTATTATGCATATTTCACTAACTCTGAGTGTTCCACAGCTTGTTGGAAATATTTTTTCTTCATAATTAGCTCAGGAGATTAAAATGAAACTCAGAAATATATGAACATGCACAGTGTTTTCCATGATTTCCATAATTCCATAAGATTTTCCATAATTATGGCATGGACTAAAATAATCCAACCTGGAGCATTTAACAAATTTCATTAGTAAATTACTTTATAAATGGCAGTATTAAATAAAAATAGAAAAACTTTATGGTGTGATATCTCATTTTCTCTGGTGGGAATTAGTATGTTACTGAAGAGCAGTGTTTAAAGCAAAATCTTTCTTTGTTAAATCATGTGTACTCTCTTTTAAGCCGAAACTCAGCATATGTACAGTAGTATAGCCACAAAAAGTGTAATCGAATATAATCAAACCTTCAGCCATTACACAGCCAAAATATCCATGATTTACATGATTATTTTGCCTAAGGGTCTCACTCTTAATGTTTCAGCAGTCCTTTTTGTATAAGCAATATGAATAAATTAACCGACAAGGAAAATGTTTTTAATATGTGACATTTTTAATAATACGCAAAAGTTTAATGCATATAGCGTAGTTACCTGGTTACGTTTTTGTATCATTGTCAATACCTTTTTAGATGAGTAAGGTAAAGTCAAGAGGAACTTGAATTCTTTATATGGATTCTGCCTTCAATAAAAGGTCACATTTTATTCAAAGTATAAAAAAGAACATTAAAGTTTTAGTGAGACAGAACAGTGCAATAACTCAAGAAAATTAATACCATGAGCAGTTTCTCCTCTCTTTTTAACTGCAATGGTCAACAAAATAAATGAAGAACAACAAGAGAGAATCAATGCAAAGGCCTAGAGAGTAACTCCCATTTTTTAAACTATTAATTTTGTGCTCAATGTCAAAGGCAATGACAGTAAGCACTGAATAAATACAAAAGTTCTTTGGGATTACCGTTTTTTTTTTCAAGATGAAAAATGCACTGGCTTGGAATGTTTATTTGAACCAGCTGTATGGTATTACTATAGAGAGTCAGGAAGTTAATATATTCTTTGGAAGTCCAGTATCATAATAAGTTATTCTAGCAGTCAGAGTGAACAGAGGACATGCAATGTGATTTGGCAGCCCAAGCACAGATACTGCATACACTCCAGAATTCAAGCTATGCAGCAGCTATAAGTTATCAGAACTGGGTCCTCAGTATTAGAAGAGTGACTGGTAGGAGAAAGGTGGAATCGGAAATAATATTGGCATTTACTAGTGCACATGATGGGACTGATCCTCTCTGAAATTAACAGGATGAAATCTTTTGGCTGAAATCCCTCATGTGGCAGGATCAGGCTTATCACTTACTGCATTTCTTTTCATTCATTATAGTATTTTATTCTGGGCACTTGTCCCCTCTAATTGATGCAACCATGACCAAAGTCCTCATTAGTATAGTGCTGGCGATACAACAACATGTTGTGATACGAAGCACTGGAAAATCAAATAAATCTCTATTTTGACAGAAATTTTCAGGGCAAACTAATATGTAAGGGCTGCAGGGAAGGAAGGGTATAAACTCAGATATTCTGGCTAGGAAGAGCCATGAAATCTGTTTATATTCTGCATCTCTCCCATAAAACCATTAATGGTGAAATCCTTCATACCACTACAATCAATCTCTCTGTAACTATTTAATAGCTATGCTGAGGCAAATCAAATTATTCTTATAATCAGGGATAAAATACAACACATTTTGCAATCTATCAAGTAGAAGATCACTTACTTGTACTATTAGCATCTAAAAATGAACTGTCATGCTTTGGTAATAATAATTTTATGATATGAGGTTTAAAGCAAATTAATTTAAAGTTAGTGTGGAATTTCAAGGCTGTATGCATATTTGTATGGCAAGATGATGCAGGAATGTGAGTTATGACACTGCAATGTCCAGGAATAATAGGGTAAGTTAAAGTTACCGTAACAGATGTTTTGATTTTAAGTCTGCATTCCCTTACTCTATCTGATGTTGTCACAATCTTCTGGTTGCCTAAGTACGGGTTATTGTTATCAGCCACGTCCCATCATTCTTCAGCAACTTTCCTAAAAAGGGAAAAGGGAATTTTCTTTGAGTGACAGACACAGAATTGTGACAGATGCAGAATTCATCATTTTTTATCCTCTGTCTGCCATGTAAGATACAATATGGAACAGTTCTGCAACTCCTCTTCTTTGCAGACAAGGACAAAAGCATCTTCCACAAAGCACTACCTTCACCTATTTTTTTTGCCTCTGTAGAGCAGTACAGACATTAATGATGAACTGAAATCTTAACAAGTATAAGGAATTTGTCTGAATTTATTTATGTTTTAAAATGCTTCATGCTTTCAGCTACTCTATCTTCACTTCCTTTAAATTGCATAAAATTAATTTCCCAAAATATGAACACAGGTGTGTTAGAGCTTGGTTAATTAAAATAGTCTATTCATTAAATATATAGAAATGCAAAACTAAGTTACTCATTGGTATAATTGGCACAGCTACATAGATCCCAACAGGGCTCTACCCGCTTGTTATAGCCTGTGATATTTTGGCCCATAACATTAGTCTAATACGTTGTCTTGTAAATAATAGATTAGATAAACAAGTACTCGGGTACGTACTTACATTTTAAAAGACATATTATTTACTCGATATGACAAGCCACTTTAAGTTGTTTTTTTTTTACCATGCTCACAGATTATATAAAAAATGTACTAGATAACACTGTTCTGGGTCCAGTACAGGATATGCTAGATTCTGCCCGTTTTTTGTTGTTTGTCTTTTTTTCTTCTGAAGGACCACAATGCAACGATAATTTATGCTATGATAACTATATATAATTAAATTAGATGGCTGCCATAAAATGCATGTTTGGCTTCATTTCTATAGGCGAGACTCTCCGGGCATTTTTCCAGGAGGATATGTCACTGTGGCTCTGATGATGTGAGCAGATGGCGGGAAGCACGACGAAGGACCCTACCTCCGCTCCTGGCCACCACGACCAGCCCAGCCTAATCAGCTCCGTAACTTCCATGGCATGAAGAGCTGATAGCACTGGGGACTAGCAAAACTACCAGGATGTTCAACCCCAGAGCTGTTCCTTCTTCCTCGGACTCCTGTTCTTCATAGACTCATTCAAGAAGTGGCTTGGACTTTGTGCCCAATGATGGTATTTGGTTTTACTCTGCCCCAAGAGGTGTGGGGAAAATCAGACCCTCAGATGTTTTTGAGAAGCTTTTTGCACTCAGAATCAAGAAGGTGGCTGGGAAATGAAGGTCACAGTGAAACAGGGCAGACTAAAAAGGTTTCTGACAGTTTTCCCTGACACTGGAAGAACTCCACAGATGAGTGCACTCTTTTTAGTCTCATCATACAGCTGAGAGAAAAATCCTACCGGAGAACCTCCCAGGGTTTCCAGGCTCTCAGATGGGCTTTGCCTCAGAGAGGATGCCTTGACAGGAACAGATGTGATAACAAATGACCTTTAGAATCGCACCCTGAGAGCTGTTGACCGTTTCCTGAAAGCTGTTCATCCTCCTGAGATCCTGGCTTTAGTTTGGAAACCTTGAGACCCTGACACAAAACTAAAAAGGGTCAAAACCAGAAAGAAAAAAAAAAAATAGAGCATAAGACTTGGAACCAAAGGAAAAATTGGGGAAAAAGAAATCAGAGTACAAACAGGCTTTTGAGTCTTCTTTTGCTTTTAAAGATAAAAATCATAAATCTAAATCCAATGCCAAAACTGAGTATTATCTTCATCCCAAAATCAAGGAAAAAAATCTGTGAAGAACAAAAGTCTATCAGATGATAATAGAAGAAAAATATGTTTCAAAGCTATGTAATTTTTATTCCGATCCGCATTATACCCCATGTGTAATTTTAGGTAACACAATACTTGTATATTCCCATGAGTGTGCTCGGATTTGCTGTGCAACATGGAAAAACAAAGTCTCTTTGCCAGTGACAGTTCACGGGGTGGGTAACTGCTGCTTCCAGGGGGATCCAGAGAAGCTGCGGGCACACAGGCGTCTGCAAGTGTGAGAGGAAGATGGGATGTTGTTTATTTGTTCCTCCTTGGCTTCGCCAACGACAGTGAAAACTTTCTCAGCATCGATTTCTTGTAAAGCTCCTTGAAATCAAGACTATGACCATATCCCATGACTAGCATGGAGCAAAAGTCACATTTCACCCATATGCTCACTTAGGTTTATGTTGATGACTTCAGGCTGTCTCAGCTAAGTCATCTTGGAAAAAAAAGGCTGAAAGAATAACAACATACTCACTGGCACTCCATTTTTAAGGCAAGTTCGGGGAAAAAAAATGGCCCTGTTAATGCAATAATATGCTACATCTCAGTCACTGCCTGTGAGAGACAGAGAAAAAGGGGAGGGGTAAGCGGGAGACAGAAGGAGACAGAAAGCAGAAGCAGGAACAAAGATGCAGTATCGGGAGACAAAATGAAAGGAGGGATGACATCGAGGAATGTGCAAAACATGCCCCTTCCTACATTTGTTAAAACTAAACACACACAAACTATCTCAAAAGCTGAAATGAAATGAAAAGCATGGGTACATTTAATTTTACCCTTTCAAGCAATTAAATGATTTTCTGTATGATTTTTTTTTTCCTGTCAAGTCCTGTCCTTCCCTTGCAATGCCTTCTTTCTCCCTTGCCTTTTCTCTTTTTATTTTATTTTTTATTTTTTTTTGCCTATGCCATCTTGCTTTGTTCCTTTTTCTTTGCTTCTGCCTGCTTCTTTCTTCCTCTTCCTTTCTTCTCTTGCTCTCCCTTGCCTTTTTTTTTTCTTGCTCTCCCATGTGTTCCCTGAGCACATGAAGAACATGAGCTCAAATAGTGGAAAAGCAGGTTTTTGTTTTTTTTTCTGATGCTCCTTTTCTATCCCCATGTGGTTTTGACTGCTGTAGCTCTGTTAGGTTTAAAATACACATGGGGAAGCCACTTGTACTCCCATGTGTTTTAGAGCTATCTACAGTAGCTCACTGCAGGAAAAACATGTGGGAAGGGAATGTGTCGGAAAAGTCGCTTGTACTCCCTCCAACACGTGGGCCACATTTAACAAGGTCAAGGGACAAGTGTGGCTCACAGGCATTAGTTTGACCGGTACTATAAAAAGGATCACGCATTCTTTCTTTTACCTGTGTGCACTTTGCTGTTAATCACTCACCAAAATGCAGCTTATGGAGCTCCAATTGATCGACTTTTATTTTTAGGCTGGATGATCAGCTGAACATATTTGAGGAACAGATTATCACATCTTTCTTTCCTGGGTTGACAATTCCAAGACAATGAAGGATATAAATGTAACAAGAGGAAACCTTTTTTTTTTTTTTTCCTTTGTCTTTCATCCTGCACCAGAGCATCGCACACGTTGTGACTGAGCAGACGAGGGTATGTCTATTAAACCGGTCGTCTGTTCCTAAGGCAGATTTCGTCTGCGGAGTGTCCCTTCTGAACTCTTCTGCTACAAGCCTACATTCACACAAAATATCTATGAACTGTTGGTTCATGTTATACGCATTTTGACACCTTTCAGCTGGCTTTCACAGATTTTCAAAGCACCTGTTCCAATACAACCTGTCTTTTTGGCAGCAGCCCGTACCAGTAAGCCCCTGATTTTCTTTCCTCCTTCACTCAACTATTTCTACCAATATATATGTCAAAAATACAATGAAGTGAAAGGAGGCGAACACTGCCCAGTTCTCCGAGATGCTGGACCATGCTTCCTGCAGAAAAAAAAAACATTGCTCTCATTGTTGCACAGATTTACTAAACTGCTCTTGCCACTTACGTCTTAGGGGAAAGGTCCAGCTAACTTACGAGTGGGCTGCTTGCCATGTGAACAGATGGGCATGGGCTTCGACAGCCAAGAAATGATGGATCAAATTTTGAAATCTGTTGCTCGCTCCCCACCGTAGTAGTTCCGAATCGGCCTCAGTGGAACTTTATCTCTGCAGAAGTGATGTAATGGCAGCAACATTCGACTGAACAAATACACCTCACATCTCCGTGCTGCAGGCAGGCTGACAAAATCCAAACAATGCCGTCAGCGAATGCCTGTTACAATCTTACATAGCTCTCTGAGGCTAACAAGATCCTGTGTGAGCTTCCAGTGCAGTTGTAGTGGAGTATTATTTTGCATGGTGGTCCAAGATAAAGTATTTTTTTATTATTAAAAATAAATAAATAAATAAAATCATTTAAATATATACAGCCTTTTAACCAAAGAACAGGTTCACCTGTGTTTTATAATAAGCATAAACAGTTCACCTGTTTTATAATAAGCATCAGGCAAGAGGAGGTATGGAGGTATCCATGATGCCCTGTTTAAATGTAATTTAAAATGGTTAGCATAGATATAAAAATTATTATTCATGATTTCACATAGTAAATTGACAAATGCAAATTGAGGAAAGTTAAATGGTATTTGACTGCTATTAATAAATCAGTTAAATTGTTGTCTATAAGAATGTTTTTTCTTCGCTTTCTAAGTGCTGCTATGGCTGTACACATTCACTTCAAATTTCTGTGTACTCAGAGAAAATCTAGGATGTGACAGCAATGTATCTTCGCATCTCATTGACGTGCTTATTTAATTCTGGGTTTGTAATCTGAATTATTACTGAGGAAAAAGTCTGTAGGCTGCTCACATTTCTTGACATTGGTGGTACAAGGCTTTGTAAATTTAACTTTGTCTTTCTGTTGTTATTTTAACTACATCAACCTTAACTAATACCAGCAATTGCAAGTCAGGATCTTAACACTTTTGCTTATGCTGTAATGGGAATTTCTTACCTAGTGCCACTTCCTAGGCAGTGGCACATTTTGACAGTTTACTGATGCATTTGCAAAAACAGTTGAATAGATCTACGAATGCATGAATGATAAGTGACGGTGAACATAATTAGTGTTACCTTTAGAAATACAAAGTATTTTTAATAAAATTGTGCATACAGCAAACATGGATAAAATATTTTCATAATTATCTACACAACACATGCCATTAATTATCTCAGGGAAAAAAAATGCCATTTCCCAGGGTCTCTTCCAATTTTTCTGCACCACCTCAGGCCCAGCACTATTTGGTATGGGCAGATTAGGGTAGCTGATGATTCCTATTGATTTAAATGTCGTGCTAGGAAGCCTAAATCCCCAAGAGCAATAGAATCTCCCCTATCACTATCCTACTGCTTATTGACCTAATTCACTAACCAACCATCAGGGCTTTCTCTCACAACAAATAAATCTTGCATGAAACAGACAGTACATGGACACTAGTAGTTTTCAGCGGTGTTAACAATATAATACATTGAGGGTCACCAAAGCATCCTTCTTTGTTTTCTCATATCGACCGCAACATCATTTGCCATTTAAAAATGTGATTCTATTTTTATATCAAGACTATTCCTACAATCTGAAATAAATGTGATGTCTGTTCAGGCTATTCAGCATGTGTAAAATGCCATTTATTTCAGTGCTCAGATCTGCCGGTGAGTTACTGCTGGAATGGTTGCTGAATGGATCTGACGGGTGCAGCATCATAGCCAGTAACTCGGACCCACTGTTCACCACTCGAAACTCTAATAATTACTAAATTTCCTCTTTCATTTAACTCAGTCAAACAAATGAAGACCAGAGCATTGTTTGCTGTGTTGCTTTGCTTTTCACAGGGCAATATTTTAAATTAAAACATGGATCCTGGACTCTGCAGGTGCCTATATCTGAACTGCTCTCAGTGATTTTACTGGGTTGAATAACACACTAGTTTGAATGTAAATGCCCAGCATCTAAAATTCGTGGCTCTGTAAAATGTGTTCATCGCTAGATATGAAATATGTTCGCCAAATCACAAAAAATGCACTGCATTAAAAACAACCAAAAAAAAAAAAACCACCCAAAACCTACATACTACTTTGATAGACAGGTCTGCTTCAGAAGAGAGGCCTAATTCTGCTGCCAGTAATGTTAATTAGAGCAACAGAAAGGTCCTGGATCACTAGTCCTCTCATCAATATTGAGCAAAGCCTTTATCAATGTAATTTGAAGCAGTATTAAAAGTGATAAACGCTCATTTATAATTGTTGATATTATCAAACCAAAATAATTTGTAATCCTGCGTAACCATGCCAGATTTTTATCACGTTATAAAGGTTAACACAAGTGTTACAAGAAACATCAATGAGCTACGCAGTATACGTTTGCTTTCGGTTAGATAAGTATGCTTTGTAGTAGTTGATATTCCCTCTAGATAATGGATATGGGCCAGATTCTCTGCTGACACAAAGCAATATACGTAACACGAACGGAGATATGCTGATTTACACTAGCTGCAGATCTAGCCCTAATATCTTTAGATGCAATAAACCATCTTAAATAACTCCATTTCCTAAATATTACTCAGCCATTCCTCACTATTGCCAAAAGGGAACTGTGAATGCCGAGGTCTGCAGGATTTTATTTGTCAAAGCTTCTTTCCAGGCATCTATCATTGTGGCATGCGAGCCGTGCTTTATGATCAGAATCAAACATTTTCAAGAAACAGCAAGATTAATTCTAGAAAAAGAATACTTCATAGTGCTTGCTCTCACTGTAATATGTTCTATCCTTTTTTTTTCTTTTTTTCTATTTTTTTAAATGAAAACAGCCCATCATGTTAGTTGATTTAAATACTTTTGCGGCTTGATAGCGCTGAACCATATAAATAGAAGTGTTATGCTATGCATCTCTTTAAAGAGTGGATTACTGATAACTCACTGTTTGTATTTTTATATTACCTACCTCGATAATAAGCAAACTAAATGCAGAGCTACAAGAAAAACACATTTGTTTGTTATATAAACACAAAATTATTTCCCCAACTATGCTAAACAACATTTTAGTGCCCTGACATTGAACATCTGGAGACAAATAGTACCTAAACTGTACAGCTTCATTTTCCTTTGAGGTTTATCTATTTTTACTTACATTTGCTGGATGTCAGCTTATAATAATTACTCTTCTATACACATCTCTAGCACTAATGTGACAGACTGTGAATGCTTCTTGACAATAGAGCATAATATCCTCCTCACAGGCTTCCAATAGCGAGGCTGCAATCTCACCACCGAGTGGATAAACATGTAAAAAAGTCTTACTTAAAACATTGACAAATTCCAAATGTATTTGGTTTGCTGTTTAAAAGGCACTCGTGGGCTATACATTCCTCGATAAATCTAAAAAATGAGGCTAAATGTAAAGTACTTGCAGCGCAGCGTGTGATGTCTGTATCTGAGTGCTGCCTGAGCAGCAGGAACAGTAGGCACAACTTCGAAGCGTCTGCAAATTATGTCAGATGATTTGAAAGGAAGCAAGAATGCCAATTTAAAATCTGCTGCTAATAACTGTTGTTTACAGAGTACCAATATAAACATTAAAAAGCATTTCCTAGAGTTTTTGTTGAGTATGACAAAACTACATTCATCTGCGACGCAGGAGGAGACGTGGACTCAGGCTAGCAGTTCACTAAAGCAACAGGAATCTTTTTGTATTCCTTCATTCAACATTAAAGGTGAGCACCTTCGTGTAGGCCTTGTTTATAAATCTCCCTGAATTTAGTCAAAGACACTAGCATTTTGTCTTAAGAAAGAGCAAACATTCTGAACTATTGAGCTTTATTTCTCTGTGAGAGAAAGAGCATGACTGAAAACTCAGTAAATGCAGTAATTCCCCTTAATTAGTACGACTCTAAACTGTGCTAAAATCCATAAAAGAATAAAGCTGCTATCCTGGAGGATGTGTTGCCCAGTACATCCCAATAATGCCTGCTTACATGTCCAAATCATTACATCATTTTATTACTCATTTTCGGTGTGATCTTATACATGGACATGTGCAAATTCTCCCTGTGATTTTTTTGACATATAAAATAAAAAACAAATACATTTCTAGGAGTTTGATCAGATACATATTTTAGTAAAATAAGGGGACTTTTATAGCATGCAAGATTTTCTTCTATCATTAGAAATCAGAGGAGCTATGATGTTTTAAACAAGTCAACCTTCTCTGTTTTGTCTCTCTTCCTGAGTACTTAAATGAGGACTGAAACATAGATAGCTTAAACATGTACAATTTAAATGTGTACATAATTTAAATGTGAAAGATGTCAGATTATTTTTTCTAAGATTTTTTTTACAGACTAAGAATATGTGGCTCTTTTCACGTATGAGGGGAACGCGAGAAGATTTCAAGTTTTGACAAATGGAAGGCAGAAGCAAGTCAGAATGAAGCAAATCAAAAGGTAAATAGATAAGCCCTTCTTGTTTTGTTTTGTTCTGTCTTTTACCTAAATTAATGTCACTTAAATTCAAAAATACTACCTAACAGTGAAAATATTTTTTTCAGGTTAAACTTAGAATAAGAAATATTAAACTCCTGATCAAAACTGTATTCAGCTACTATAGGTTTTACCTTACTAAAATAAATCAAGTGCTTTCACGTATGTAATTCAGAAGTTAATTTCCTGAACTGTTAATGAGATCTATTTGTGAGCAAACAAAGCAGGTTTTATTGTCCTTGTCCTTACCCAAACAAGGCATTTATTGGAATGAATATGTACAAGAAAAACTTGGGGGTATCAAGTATTTTTGCAAATAGATGTTAAGTACTGTGCTTTCACCAGGTATGAGGACTGTCTTCAAGAATTGTACCAATTAATAACCCATGTTATGGCTTTGTTCAAGGCAGTATTTTATTTGCTGTATTGCACTTCTGTACCAGTTGCACAAGGGAAATTTTCCTGGGCCTTTTTGAGTATGCGTGCTCCTTTTCTTTCATGCTATGATAATGTCAGTGAATGAAACATGACTGCTGAGTTTCTTCTTTCAGAAATTAATCCAGCAAGAATCAAACCTTGCAGTAAATAGTCACTAATTATTTGATGTTCTTATCTGCTTCAAACACTTTTTTCCCCCCTGTAAAATATAGAAGTTAAAATAAAGAAGGCTCACTACTGACTTAAAAGAGAGGTCCTAGGGGTAGCCTGTTACTCTGCAGATGAAACTCTTACCTCAGTAATAATTTGACTAAAATTGACATTAGAAATATCATCTTAAGTTACTGTTTTCTCACTCTGTGATAAACAATAAACAGAAAAAATGCTACTCTGAGAGTTTTTAGCAATACTTATGCCAACTCTTAAATTTTATGAATTAGTGCTCGTGACATGCAAAATGATTTCTCCTCATTTTGAACAGTTGCATTTTTTTGTTTTGAGTAACAAAGAACAAGCTGTAAAAAAGACTAGCTCGCATGGACTGAGGTACTTTCACTGATTAATTAATATTCAAATATTAATGCGTTTCCTTTGTAGTTTCCTTATTTGATATACAGAGGCTTCCTCCTCTTGGAAATTATGATGAACAGGGTTTTAAAACACGTAAACACTATGCACAGGCAGTAAAATCTGGTATCAGTCTGACAGCCTGTGAATCCATTTTCTGTCCTTTTTGGGGGTGAAAAAAAAATAGAGAGAGGGGAAAAATAAAGGTCAGCCTGAGAGGTTGGGCAGGGGAATTGAAAACACAAATTTTGTGATTAAAATTAATTAAAGGACTGACACTGTCTGTATGATCTTGTGATGAATCCTTAACAGTGGTTTTGCCTTTAAAGCTAGATTTTAATTTATATATTTCAATATGCTATAAATGATAAGAGGATGTTGAAGAATAGATTTCTGTAGCATGTAACCATGCCATATGTGTATATTTCTAACATTTTTTAATGACAATCCTTTTCCATAGCTGTGGTCTCTGCACCTTTGTAAATCTACAGCTCAGAGCTTTGTCCTCTCCTCCATTTTATGGTTTTTCTTCTCCTCCATTTTATGCCTTTTCTTATGTATCGTGTCTATATTTGACAACCATACCACAAGACAGAGAAAGCCTGATTTTGCCAGCCCACCTTGCTGTTGTCATGCCTTTTAGTTTCTGGCAAAATGCAAATCAGCAGGAATTCTGTCAGGCAGAGCTCTGAAGCTCAGCGTTCATCAATTCAGTGGTGTTCATTTGTATGCCAAAGCATCGGACCAGTGCTATCACATCAGATCATACACCACAAACGTACGCAGTCGTTCTTGGTGCTACCGTGAGACCCGACACTGCGCTTACGCGGTGTGTCAGAATTAAGGGCCGGATCCTGCAGGCAGTGTACTTTTATTTTTTTTACCTCCGTTTGTGCATAGTTGAGACCTAAGTTTAGCAATGCATGATTTTACCTAGTGAGCAGAGAGCTCACCGTGCCAGCAACCTGATTGCTCACGTCCTGCATCAGTACTGAGGAAGAAATTTAAGTGCCAAGCAGACAGCTGATCTAGAGAAAAGAACTGGATTAATATCACAAAGAGAAAACACATTCAAATGCCTATGAAATGTGATGTGGCTAGATGTGATAAAAACTAACCTTACCATTCTCACTGGAACAAAACTTTAACTGGCTTCAAAACCCTTAGATGACCGTCTAATTAGTGACAGGTACAGATGTGGATACAAGATTCCTAACAGCTCTTCAATTAAATCCAGCCAATCGCCTTGAACAGGTCAGGTGAAATGAAATTCCTGTATTCAAAGCTCTTTCCTCGCACGAGGTCCACACGCCTCTGGCAGCGGTGTCAACCTGCAAAGGGATCGCAGCGCAGGTCAGGAGTTGACCCAAAGAGCAGGGGATGCTCACCAATTTTTAATTAGGTTATGATAATATACGGGGGGTATGATATCGGGGTATGCACGGGATGTGCTTTACATGTCGCACTACGTTTACACATGTGCTTGTGCATCTGACTTAGGCTCATCACCAACTCCTGTTTCAGACAAGAAGCATCGCAAACGTAGAGGGAAAAGTGCTCTTCTTATGTGATTTTAGCATATTTGGTAATAATTGGCAGTTGATTGTTTTTACACCTTGTGTTGTCTGAATTGTATGTGTAGTGTGGAAAGGCTGTCGTCTGAAATGTATCTGTAATGGGGAAAGGACTAGCTTGCTGTCAGTATGTAGGTATTATTTTAAAATCACCAATCCGGCAGGGGCCTTTACCTTCTACTCTTAAATATATATATACGTATGAGGAGATTTCAATGCGGAATTTCCACCTAAGAAATATTCCACAAATAAGGCTTGTTCAGTCAGTACGTAGATGTTATTTAAAAATCAACAAGCCGGCAGGGGCCTTTAGCATCTACTCTTAAAAATAAATAAACGAGGAGATTTCAACAGTGAATTTCCACTTCGGAAATATTGTAATAAACGTTTGTCGAGGCAAGGCTTGGCCGTGTGTTCCTGCCCGTCAGTGCTTCTACTCTTGTCAAACCGGGGAGATTTGAACACGGAATTTTCACTTCAGAAATGTAGTAAGTTTGTCGAGGAAAGGCTCGGTTACGCGTTGAGCCCGTTCAGAGCGGGGTTTGCGGTCCGTTTTGCCTATCCCGGATAGGATTTTCCCGTCAGAACACAGGGGAACGGTATCTGAGGGAAATACTGGATATTTACACGCTTCGGCCGCAAAGGCACCGCCACCGAGGGAAGGCCCGGGGGGCGCCCTCCCCCGGGCGGCGCCTCCGCCCGCCCGCCCGCGGCCGGTCCCGGTGGGCCCCGCCCCGCCGCCTCCGCCGGTGATCAGCTGCCGCGCGTCACGTGGCGCGTGTCGAAGGTCACGGCGGCACAATGGAGCTGTCGGCGGCCGCGCAGGGCGGGTGGCGGCTGCTGGGCGACCCCCGCCGCCTCCCCCGCCGCGCCTACGCCGCGCTGCTGCGCGCCGCCTTCCGCGGCCTCCTGCAGCCCCCCGGCGGCCTGGGTGAGCGCGGGGAGGGGGGTAAAGGAATATATTGATATGGGGGGGGGGGGGGGGGGGG